>NC_134874.1:61920735-62244485 GCF_049852395.1 Peromyscus maniculatus bairdii | reverse complement strand
TGTATATGTTTGTGTATGGTCAGACAGGTGGCCAGGTTGGCACTGCTGCTTCAACCTACCTTAAGCTGCCTTGTCCAGAGGTCATAGATCTTCTCATGGGCTTCTTCACAGAGCCTCTTTGCCTCCTCATGGGACTCTTATAGTAAAATCTGCTCCCCCTGCAGCTTTTTCTTGTCTTCTAGCAACATTCTCACTTTTTCCTTTAGCTGAGTCTGTTCACTCAGGTGCTGACTGTAGAGGGTGCTGAAATATCACAAGAAATGATGAGCTCCACCTCCATCTGCCACTCCTGCCTCCTAATACCATGATTCCTGCAAGGTCCCATGTCCCCATCCCCAACAGCCCTGCGCTGGAACCCACATTATCCATGCCAGCACCACTCAGTTGCAGGCCAAAGCCAGAGAACATCCAAATTCCCAAAAGATTTATACTAATTCTGAAGACCCTGACAGCAAAAGGAATTCGTGTACCTCTGAAGACTGGATCTGCTACCTCCCTCACACACACACACCCTGGTACTTAAGTCTTCACAGTATTGGGAAAACATGAGCAGGTAGAGGGAAACCATGCTCTGAGGGAGACAGAAGACCCATCAGGAATACTTTCCATTTATATGTCCCATAAAAACCAGCTCTGTAAGCTCCTGCCAGAGCCACAGAAACCATGATGCAAACCACGTTTTCTGTCTAGAAGTTCCGGAAGCTGACAGGAAAATGTTGGGAGGGGCTCTCAGACTCTTCACACTTAGGAGAACTCAGTCTAGGAGGCACAAGTCCAAGAGATATAAGGCAGGCTGCTTTCTAAGAGGTAAACAGACTAGAACCACAGCCCTCACTTTGGTTCAAAGGTGGAGAAGGGAAGAAGATGCTGTAGGATGTCTTTCTGTATGCCGTGAATATGTATTGCTCCCATTGGTTAATAAATAAGCTGCTTTGGCCTATGGCAAGGCAGGAAGGAGCCAGGCAGGAAAATCTAGGAGAGACAGAGAAGAAAGGCAGAGGTGGAAGAGATGCCAGCTGCCACCAAGGAGCAATATGCCAGCAGCCTGGCATTCAGCAGCCATATGGGAAAACACAGATGAATAAAATTGGGTTAATTTAAGATGATAGAGCTAGCTAACCTGAAACTTAAGCCATTGGCCATACAGTTTGTAAGTAATGTGAGCCTCTGTGTGTTTATTGGGGCCATTTGGCGGCAGGAGGGACAGATTCCTCCTGACAGCAGGTCAGGCAGGACTGGAGATACTTCAGACAACAAGAAGCAGTCCTTACCAAGTTCTGGAGTACACCCAAGTCAGGCACTCACCTGTAGATTTTGGTCTTCTCACTCAGCTCTATGCACTTGTACAAGGCCTCACTAATCTCCTTGGGTAATTTCTTCACATCTGACATATCTTTCTTATGCTCTGTGTTCTGGATCTCATGCTCTGAATTCAGCCTTTGGTAGGGCATAGCCCCAGGAACAAAGAACCCTGTGATCATAGGCCTCAGGGACCCCATGAATTAAGGTTGTACTTTGCACTACCCTAGTATACTGGATGTCACACACTGCATCCTATGTACTGGGAACTCCTGATGTGCATTAGACTTGCTACCCTACCCCAGGACCAGGAGAGGCTGGGTGTCAACAGGGAGGGAGACAGGGCTCCATGATCTCCCTCAGTAGGCCCGGAGAGGTAGAGTAGATCTCTAAGAAGGTCCACCGTCATGGGCTTACCTGAAATCTGCAATGACATTTCCACTGTCATGAGAACAGAAATGCTTTGTCCTTACAAGGATACCCAGACTCATCATCAGTATTGCCATGCATGAGGCACACCATGAGGCTGACTATATAAACTCCCAAGGGAATTCCAATGAGGCACCAGGGTGAGCACAAAGACTGAGAACTGTGATGCTCAAAGTGGAGTTCCCTGGTCTCAGCACTTATATCACCTGAAATCTTTGAATCAGGCAAATCCTCAGGCCTACTATCAATCTCTAACTCACAAGATCTGAAGGGACCCCTTGCCCCCATACACACAAGTGTAAGGGAGCCTCTCAGAGACAGTACAGAACACACTGAGACACCAAATCCTTAGCACAAAGAGATGCATTTCTCCAGCAGGGCAAGCATGGCATTGGGAGCCTGCCTCTGGATCAGGCAAAGGCAGACAACACACAGCAGGCTTTTTTCCACAGTGGGATTTTAAATAGAAAGATTAAGTCTCTGCTAGGATGAGTTGCTGAGATCTGATTGGTCAGGATGGCAAGTGTAGCCGAGAAATGAACTTTTATGGCTGGATTTTGATGTTTATTTTCAAGAATGAGTCGGTGTCCACAAAAGGGAATGAACTCTGGAGACTAAATTAAGGAATGTAATCTAAAGGTTTTTTCAAGGGAGAGGGAGGTGAAAAGGGCAAAACCTTCCACTGCCATGTTTGCAGTGTTTGGGCACCTTAGAGGGCAATTCACATGCACACAAACCCACACACCGTTAGGATGTCAGAGAAATGTATGTGGATGGCATTGTCTCCCAGTACAAGGAACAAGACCAGAGAGGAGCAGGGATGGACTCCAGGCCTTCCAGATACAAAGATGTACCAAGTTGGACCACCAGGCCCTTCAAACTGCTCCCAGAGCAACAAGCAAAAATAAATATCTTGTCAAATACAGAGACTCAGGTTAAACTCAGAGCACCCAACATCTCCTACAAGTCAACACCTGTCAAGGCCTCTTGAAATGCATGTTGTGATCTTACACCCTACTGCCCGTCTCTGTGGATTGTGATTCATGCCACAGGCTCTGGTTTTCATTAGGAGGAATCAGAACAGCCTGTGTCCCATCTCACTCCTACAGGCTTCAGTTCTGCCTCTCAGATGCATTCAGGAAAATTTGTTTGTGCAGGTCGCCCTGCAGGTGCAGCTTCCAGTGACCCAAGGACTGCTGGAATTGACACAGTAGGGTCAAGACATTCACCAGAGAACAGGGCATGATGAATACCTGTTGTTCAACTCATTGTTGTAATGGGCCAGGAATTCACGCAGTTCATTCCTGTCATTTGTCATCATCTGTAGGTGAAGTTTCAGTTTTTCCACCTGGTTCAGCTGCTCCTGCTCAGTGAGGAAGAAGGGTGTGGATGATGCCTTCCTAGCAGTCCCTGTAGGTACATAAACACAAGTGAATTTGTACAGATGAATGGCATAAGCCAAGAAGGTCATGTGGAGTCCCAAGAGGAGGCCTGAGGAAGAGGAAATGCATGGAACCCAGTGAAGCCCTCAAAGATCAGAGCAGCTATCCTTAAGCTGGGCCTCATAAGCCATGTGTCTGTCTCTAATCACTATGGCTAGATATATGCCTCAACCCCTACTGCAGGCCCACTGGCCCTGAAAGACATAAGCAAGGCCAGCCATGTTGGTTTGGAATTGTCAGCTTATACCTGATAGGTAGTGGTATTATGTTCTCCCAAATATTGTGCACCCTAATAAACTTATCTGGGTTCAGAGATCAGAGCAGCCACTAGATGTAGAGGCTAAAAGTGGTGGCACTCATGCCTTTAATCCTAGCATTCTAGAGGCAGAAATTCCTCTGGATATCTGTGAGTTCAAGGCCACAATGGAAACAGCCAGGCATGGTGACTCATGCCTTTAATCCCAGGGAGTGATGGCAGAAAGCAGAAAGGTATATAAAGCATGAGGACCAGAAACTAGAAGCTTTTGGCTGGTTAAGCCTTCAGGCTTTTGAGCAGCAGTTCAGCTGAGAGTCACTGGGATGAGAACACAGAAGCTTCAAGTCTGAGGAAACAGGATCAACTGAGGAACTGTCGAGGTGAAGAAGCTGTGGCTTGTTCTGCTTCTCTGATCTTCCAGAATTCATCCCAATACCTGGCTCAGGTTTGAGTTTATTAAAAAGAATTGTAAGATTCATGCTACACTGATGTGATGCAAGGAAGTCCAGGAGTCCCTACTGCTTTTCACCTCCCAGCCCTGATAACCTGTGTCCACGACTAAAAGGAACTGAATGTCTCAGACATGGGTACATGGATGGAAAATTTCCCTCCTTGGTATTTACATCAGATATAAAGTGCAACAACATCCCATTCTGATACCACATTAGTGGTTCTGGGCCTCCTGTTGCATTCTTTGCCACTCAGAATGAACTGAAGGAGGTCACAGCACAGCAGCTGCAGCCTTGACCATTCCTGGCCCTCTGCCAACTAACCATCAGGAATCCTCCACCTTGGATCTGTTCTTTAGGAACCTGGATAAGCAGCATAGGCCCATTGCTTCATGATCACAGCTACTGATCCCCATTACTAGAAAGTCCAGTTCTAGCCTCACCTCCTCCTTAGGAAACTAGGACTCTCTCTGCCAATCAGTGTGATCAGTCTTGCCAATATGTCAATTTGGTGAACATTATAAGCACTGACTGAATGTCTCAAGGGAAGTTGGCCTTGCCCGGACTCTGGTGATTTCACAGAAGATGCCACAGACTCTCCAGGATATAACAGAATTTCCAGAGAAAGGACTTTTAGGGCCACAGTCAATGGTCATCTCCTATCTGATAAAAAGCTGTTCCCCAATTCACCAATAGCCAAGATGCCCTTTCCAGGAGCCTTTCCTGAGACACAGGGGAAGGCCTTCAGCACCTCCTCCTTCTAATCCTGAGATCTCTTTGATTCATTAGAATCTAGTTCATTCTAATTCAATAGTTCATCATGTGTGGAAAGCAAGACTCATTTTCCACACATCGCCCAGGAATGGCTCTTCTCATCCTAATGATCCCCAACTAATGTGATGAGAAATTAAGGATGCTAAGAAATTAGCTCAGGACAATGCGGAGGGAAAATCAGTTCCATGAGTTGAACAAGCACATCAGAGAAGATCCACGGGGCTGTTACAATGTATGGTAGTAGTGGAGGATTATGTGGGTCCTGTCAGAACAATGATAACTCACACAGGTAATGATGAAACTTTTGCCAAAACTTCAGCAGAATAATTCCAGCCATCATGATGTTAGCAAAGGTGTTATCAACTACTGATTAAGTATGACTGAAAGTACCTAACAACTGGGCATCCATAGGTGAGCCCTCAGACACCAAGAACAAATACTTACAGGAAGAGTGATGTCCCAGTCCTGCACTCAAGGTAGAGGAAAGAAGACTGCCTAGTGAGAGGGCAGGAACTCAGAAACCTTAGGCATCACTGGCATGTAGCAATGTTGGCTCCTGCCATGCTAGAGGTTGTTATTTAAAATGTGAGAAGCTCTATCTCTAGACAGGGGACTTTACTCTCCCTGCTATTAGTGACACACACCAAAAGAAATCCAGTGTGGGTGAAGTGCAGGGCTGGAACTGAAACCTCTTTAGTCCCTCTGTGCTTCCTTTCCACTCAGAGTGAAAGCAGAGTGCCCTCAACAGAGCAGCTTCAGACTTGACCATCCCTGGCTCTCTGCCAAACTAACCATGGGAAATCCTCATCTCTGGGTCTGCTCTTGAAGAACTCAGAGGACCAGGATAGGCCCATCATTGCTTCTCAGAAACTTTCCCTTCCTGAGCCCCACTCCTGGAAGGATCAGCTGAAGCCTTCCTCCTGCAAGAAGCTCCCCAACCCTTTCCCAGGACTCACTGTGCTTTCCCCAGAACCATTTGTTTCTTGGTGTGTGACTTGGAGGCTGAAGGCCATTTTCCTTCTGTCTTCCTCTGATCTCCCTGTGCTCGCCATCCTGTCTCCCAAGAATCCTGTTTAGTCTAGTCAGCATGTCTGTCAGTGAAACATGAGACACTGCACCAATGCCCCAATGACAGTTGGTGTTGCCACAACACTGGTGACATCACATGGAATGCTAGGGCTCTCCAGGAGACAGTAGAATGTCCATGCACTGATGTCACATGGTATATCTCCTACCCTTTGCTTTGCATTTAATATCCATTTAAGAGTAAGCACATACCATATTTGACTTTCTGGGTCTGTGTTACCTCCCTCAGTATCTTCTTCCATCCATTTGCCTACAAATTTCATGATGTCACTATTTTTTTTACCACTGGGTTATATTCCATTGTGTAAAGGTACCATATTTATATTATTATATCCTTCACTTGAGGGCCATCTAGGTTGTTTCCTGGTTCTGGCTATTAGAATAATGCTGCTATAAACAGGGTTGAGCAAGTGACCTGTGGCCTGATTGAGCATCCTTTGGGTATATGCCCAAGAGTGGTATAGCTGTGTCTTAATATAAGTAGATTCCTAACTTTCTGAGGTACTGCCCTATTGATTTCCTGAGTGGCTGTACATGTTTGCACTCCACCAACAGTGGAGGAGTGTTCCCCTTGCTCCACATCCTCTCCAACATAAGCTGTCATTAATGGATTTGATCTTAGTCATTCTGATAGGTATAAGTTGGCATCAGTGTCATTTTGATTTTCATTTGCCTGATGGCTAAGGATTTTGAGCAATTCCTTAAATTTCATTTTGCCATTTAATATTCTTCTGTTTCGAATTCCCTGTTTACACTGTACCCCATTTTTTAAATTTGATTATTTGGTAATTTGATGTCTAGTTTCTTGAGTTCCTTATATATTTTGGAGATCATCTCTCTGTCAGATGTGGGTTTGTGAAGATCTTTCCCATTCTGTAGGCTTTCATTTTGTCTTGTTGACCCTGTGTAGCACAAATCTTAACAGTTCATATTAATAAAAACAAACCTGGAACCAGGTATTGGGGTGAATGCTGAAAGATCAGAGAAACAGAACAAGCCATAGCTACCTTCAGCTTGCCAATTTCTCAGCCAATCCCATTTCCTCAGACTGGAAGCCTCTGAGTCCTCATCTGAATGTATCTCAGCTGAGTTGCTTCTAAAAGCTTAAACCTTAAAAAAGGCTCTAAGCCGGGCGTGGTGGCGCACGCCTTTAATCCCAGCACTCGGGAGGCAGAGCCAGGCGGATCTTTGTGAGTTCGAGGCCAGCCTGGGCTACCAAGTGAGCTCCAGGAAAGGCGCAAAGCTACACAGAGAAACCCTGTCTCGAAAAAAAACCAAAAAAAAAAAAAAAAAAGGCTCTAGTTCCTCATCCTCACACATTATATACCTTTCTGCTTTCTGCCTTCACTTTCTGGGATTAAAAGCTTCCCTCCCCCAGCTCCATTGGCACCTATATAACTGAAGAATTGTTGCTACACCAGTCTCTTGGCCTCATGGTCCCTTAGCCCAAGCAGGCTCTCTTGGTCTGTGGCTCTTCTCTTGCTCTTGCTCCTCTCTCTCCTCACATGGTCTAGCTCAGTCTGGTCCTGATAACTGTGGACTCTTCTGTGGGAGCCCGTTTTCTGTTTCCTTGTGGCTTTACCCTACAGGTCCAGATGGAGGATTATTAGGACCACGGGCCTGAGTGCAGGTGTCTGAGATGTTTGCACTTGGCTGTGCTGGGGGAGGAGGTCTTTTGCTCCACCCCTTGGTGTCTCTATAAAAACCCTGGGGCAGAGACAGTAGGGGCCCATTGGAAAATGTTATATGCTTCTCAAGGCTATCCTTTGTTTTTTATCTGTTTATCTCAGCAAGATTCTCTGCAATAAATCCTTCTATCTAATATTTCCTGCTGCTCACACTCAAGAAAACTCTGGGGAGCTGTGGGGTTTGTGGGTAAATGCCCCACAGAATGGTGCCATGAACAGGTACTAAAGAAAGAAAGGGGGGACTAAAGACAAATGAACAGGGACTAAAGACAAAGTAATAGGGACCAAAGATAAAGGAAAATAATCGTTTTATTACAGAGTTTTTGGTGAAAGTGCTGAGTCATCTCTGCCAGTGGAAAGGCATGCCAGAGTTATAGAAAATATATATTTTTATATATTATTGAAGGGCAGGGGTTTTATCCTTGAGAGTAAAGGAAAGCAGTCTGGAAGGATGTCAGATGCTGCAGCACAAAATTCTCTTTTGTCAAAATTTTCTATTTTCTATCCCTTTCTAAATTTCTATCTGTGAAAAATAAGTATAAGGTATAGGTTAGTAATATAGTGTAGGAAAAACTTAGAAGTGTAAGATCGTGTAGAAAAAAATAAGTCAGTCAACTAACTAGACAGAAAAACTCAATTTTATAACTTGGGGTGCTTTGAATACAGACTGGGGGAAAATCTTTCTTTGGGATTTACAGGTAGTATAAAAAGCTCTTCTCTGAGCTTATGGGGGAAGAAAAAGTTTCCTATGGAAGCTTTTGTCCTGGGACAACTGAAATGCTAAAGTTCAAGCAACAGGAGAAAGTGTTTTCTCCCTGAGGCAAAAATGGGGGTTGTAAAAAGCCAAAAAGTTTAAAGTTGGGAAGTTTTGGGAAAAGTTGGTCTTTCTCTTTTGGGGAAAAAAAAATCTTTCTCTTAAACTATAAAGCTTTTCTTCGGAAAAATTTGGGGAAAATCTCTCCAAAAACCCTTTATCTTTCTCAAAAGCTCTTAACCTTAAAACCTAAAGCCTTTAACTTTCTCAAAAGGGAAAAAATTAGAATCACCTGAAGATATTAGTATGGGGATCACCTATGATTAGCTCTAAGGGAAAACAACAAACTTCTTAAGACAGCAAAACTTCTCTAAGTTCTTTCAAGCTTTAACAATCCTCCCTGCAATGTGGGAGGCAGGGACAAGTTCCTAAAAACCTCTTCTAAGCTCTGTCTCTTCATGCTAGTAAGACAGTGGGTCAGAGTACCCAGAGGGAAACGTTTGGGAGAGTGTGGGTGAAGAGCTACAGAGAGCCCAAAAGGGCAGGAAACTACCTTAGAAAGGCAAAAAGACCAAGCTTTTCAGTTACAGTGAGCTGAGACATCAAAGGTTTTGTTTCTGAGTGAGCATTTCAGAATGAAAAGGTGCTCCTAATCATCCTAAATCAAAGATCCCCTGAAGCATTGCAAACTGTTAGCATTGTATCCTCTCTTCTGACCAAAAACCCAGAGGTGACTGTCCAGCAACTCTGAGTTGGGGAGCATTTCAGGGATACTAGGGTTTCTGCATTTGCAAACTTCCTGGAGCACAGAGCTGAGGCAGGAAGGTGCAGGACCCAGGGGAAGATTGCTAATGAAAAAACAAAGCTAAAGCCAGTGGGAACAGCACAGTTGTCCACTTTCCTACAAGTCTTGGGTTGATAGGTCCATGGCTGCAAAAAGAAATCTGAGAAAAGCTTTCCTATCAGAGAAAGGACCTTTCTGGCAAAACAGTTAAGCTGAACTGTATCTGAAGCAGTTGTGCTGCTGAGTCAGAACGCTGTCTGGGGAAAGAGCCCAGCCAGGGCAGAACAGAACTATCCAGGAGTAAAGCTTTCTTTTCTATCGGAGAAAGCATCTCTTTGAGAAAAGCTTTGTTTCAACTGACTCCCATGAGATGAGGGAGTGTAGCCCTAAGGGGTGATTGCTTCTGGCATAAGCTCTGTCCTTGAGCACCCAGACAAGCAAACACAACCCACTGGGGCACTGGGCCAGGTGAAGGCCTGATGAGGCAAAGCACCTGTCCTAATGGGTGTTTAGAAATGGCAAAAACCTCCTTTGTTAGATTTTCAGTCTGTATGCAAACCACACAGACCCTGAAAACAGACAGACAAAAAAGCCCCTACCTTCAGTAGCAGGGAAAGCCACCACAGTAGTGTTGGAAACTGTTTCTGGGGTAGAAGGGATAAACTGACCAAAGTGGGAGATGTCTGGGAGAAAGACTCTGAAGAAACAGAAGGGACAGATTGCCCCCCAGAAAATGCATGATGTGTGAAAAGCTGCTAGAATTTGAGGCAGATTGGGGGGGCGGGGGGGGGGGGGAAGACCCTACTTCCAAAGGCAGCTAGCAGAGGTACAGAGCCGCAGACAGAAAGCTGAAGCTCTGCATGGGGGCGGGGCGGGGGGCGGGAACAAGCAAAATGAGAATAAAATCAGTGGGAGAAAATCTCTCTGAAAGAGCTATGGAAAAACTGTTGTAAATGATCTTGTTTTTCACTGACTGGCTAAAACAAACACAAGCCCCAAGGAAAGTTGCTATCAAAATGCCAGCCTCAGTGCCGGCTAACAAGGCAGGTGTGGTTCTGATCTGGGGCCAGTGTCAAATGAAGGAGAGGCACCTGTTAAAGCCAGCTGAGGAGAGACCAGAAACCTCCCAGTGTCCCATAATTGAAAATGTAAGATGCTTGTTCAAATCTCCCGTGGCAAAAGCAAATAACTTTGTTCAAACCTCCCGGGCAAGAATTTGTAAGCAAGTCTGGTAAAAGAGAACCAGTTGACTCTCAGATCCCAAAAGAACTATAGGAAATGACTGATATAAGGAAATGTTTTAATGGACTGATATAAGGGCAATGGCATTCTGGGAAAGGTAGTTTTTCCGCTAAAGATGGCGACATTGCCCTGAAACACTTTTGTCAGCTCGAAAATATGTTCATGTTAAACTTAAAATACAGCTTTTAAAAGAATAAGGAAAGTCGTCTAAGAGTTTGTCAGTTCCAATGAAAAATTGAAAGGATATGGAACTAGGTGTTTCTCAGTTTGGGGCTAGGTTGGTGAAATGCTTTATTTACCCTAATAGCTGTGCAAAGTTTTTAAGGTAGTTGGATGACAAAAAGCTACCTTTAAGAGCACACAAGCTACTTTAAAATCCTTAAGAAAGAAAGAGAAAGCAGTTTATACACTGAACATTGTTTTAGATATGAAGAAACTTATGGGAAAATAAAGTTCTTTGCCTTTTGAACCAACAGCCTTCAATTCCTTTGCAAATCAAATAAGGAGACAAGGAAACAGCCATTCAAAAAATGACTGCTTTAGCGATGGGAAACTTCAGAAAAGCTGTCTTAAAAATGGTTGCTTCACCTGTAAGTTCCTTATAAGAAATCAATGCTAAACATCACAGCGGATAATATCAGGAGCTAAAGCTAATGAAGTGAAAATACTAAGTCCTGAAACTGCTTTTTCTCCAAGTAAGCTAATGAAGGATATGTTTCATGAAAGAACATCTATGTTCTTGACTCCTTTGAATAGTAACAGTTTTGGTGAAAATATTGGAACTGACAACAATCAAGTCAAAATGTTTCAACAAATTCAAGATGCTATTAACAAAACAAAGCTGCCATGCTTTGTGGGCCATATTAGAGCTCACTCCAATCTTCCTGGTCCGTTAGCTGAGGGGTAATGCAATGGCTGAGCATTATCCCAAGTGGAAATGGCTCAACAGTCACATGCTCTTCATGAAAATAGCGAAAGCTTAAGAGAAAGCAAATCAATCTCACCAAAGAAGCAGCTCGTTAAATAGTTAAACGATGTGGGGGTATGTCCAAAATATTTTCCTGTCCCTCACTTAGGGGTAAACCCTCAAGGTCTTCTTTCCAATCATCCATGGCAAATGGATGTTACTCATATTGTAGAATTTGGCAAATTAAGATATGTACATGTGACCATTGACACTTATTCAGAATTTTTAATGGCTAGTGCACAACCTGCGGAAGCTACAAAACATGTAATTATGCACTGCTTGAAGTGTTTTTTGTATATAGGTATACCAAAAAATTATTAAAACCGATAATAATGGTTCTGGATATAGTAGTAAGGCATTTCAACAGTTTTGTACCCAATAGGAAATTGTACATAAAACAGGTATTCCTTATAATCCTCAGGGACAAGGTATTGTAGAAAGGGCTCATAGCAGTCTTAAAATACAACTTCAAAAAATAAAAGGAAGAAATTTACCCTCAATCTCCACATAATGCATTAAATCATGCTCTTTTTGTTCTGAACTTTTTGAATATGGATGTCTATGAACAGTCTGCTGCATATACATTTTGGCACAGTGGCACCCAAGCGACTTTTGCTCAAGTGAAATAGAAAGATCCCTGCTCGGGATTATGGAAGGGTCCCGATCCTGTTTTAATATGGAGTCAACGACATGTTTGTTTGTTTGTTTGTTTTATCACAAGAGGAGAATGAAACTCGGTGGTTACTGGAGCCTCTGGTAAGGAGCGTGGAACTAAGGAAGGTCAGCTCCAATGACGTTCCTTTAAAGGAACCAGAATAAAAGTGGCTCGATTAGTGTTTCTGAGGTTTTGTCACTGGTTAATGCAAACAGTGAAGAACTAGAGTTCTGAGCTGGGCTGCTTTTGGCTTTACTAGCTCTTTTAGAGAAATACTTTATATCACCTAATAGCTGTGCAGTATTTGGTGAAGAGATTTACAGCAACTAAATACGGTAATTTCACTCAGCATGAAGTGAAGTTTTTCAGTAGAGCAAACCAAAAGTACTGCTGCAATAGAAACATTTATCTGAATTGAAGGTCTTAGGGGAGTTATTATGAATTTGGATGAAGGGACAGCCTCTAGTTAAGAACCATCTACCACGGTGCATCTCTGCCAGTTCCAGAAAGGCTGAGAGAACTCAACTTTGGGGTGTGGCTTCACCTCCCCCCATCCCAGAATGTTACAATCCCCTAGCAACAAGTATCACAACTCTATAAGGACAACACATTAAATCCCAGTGCTGTATAGCAAAGCTGACTATAAACTCTAAACTTTAGAAATGATGTGTATACTTCCTGTCTAGTTAAGAGAATCTTTCTGATAGAGATAGTGATGATAAGAGTAAAAAGTAGAAAAAGATGAAAAGAAGATATGTGAGTTTGTAGAAATTATTCTGTCTTGTTAGATCTGTGTTAAGAAAACTTTGGGTGTTTGCTAATTTAGATATATGCTAATGGTAGCCCTATATAAGTTTGTAAAATAGGTCCATAGAGTTCCTTTAAGAATATAAGTTTGCAAGAAATATCTAAGGTAGTCTTAAGACATGTAGTAATAAGCTTGTAAGAAGTAAAGATACTAGTTGTAAATGTAAGTTTAAATAAGAAATAAGATAAGAAGTATATAAGAAGTAATAAGAAATGTATTTGCTAAAGTAGTTCAATAGTTTCCTTAAAGAGTATAAATAAGTAGATGTTAATGCGTTATATGTGAGTTTGTAAAAGGTAAATGTTAAATGTGAGTCTAAATGCATTGCAAGGCAAAAAAAAATGTTATATGTGAGTTTGTAAAGTGTAATTGTTAAGTGTGAATCTATTCTTAATGTATATGGTAAAAGAACCCGAGACACAGAAGGTTAGTGTCCTAGTAGACTGCAAAGTAGGCAGTCTGAATGGTTTCAAAAGCTCCAGAAGCCGCTAAGAAGCTAAGAATGGCAGACACCAGAACCAGCACAACAAGGCATCCACAGCTGAGATCTGTGAAAAATGAACAAAACACAGAAAAACCTGAGCTAACATCAAAAAATGGTGCTGTTTAAACTATTACTGTAACTAAAAAGATCTCCAGCTTGAGAATGAAAGTTTCAGATATGCTTGTTTTAACTAAAATTGTTAACTGCAAAAAGTTTTGGTTGTAGAACGTCTCTTCATATTTGGAAGTGAAAGTCTGATACCAGAATTTACTTTTTTGAACTTTTTGAACTTAAAATGAGATAAAACTACAGAAAGATTTTTTGTTATGGAATTCTTCATATTTGGATGGCTTGTACCAGAATTATTTGAATGTTGGGACTTAATGAAATGAACAATAGATTTCATTGCAATGGGACAATTTTGAGTTTACTTATAGTAATGACCTAGAAACTGTTTTCTGGGATTGGGGTAAAAATGGAACTATTTAATGAAGAAATTTATTGTTTCTACCTTGACTCAAGATGCAGTTTTGTGTATGCATATATGCTGGTGATTCATGTATTGTTCTGTGTTAAAAATGCAATTGTTTTATGGAACTGTTTATGTAAAAATGGAATTACGTACAGAACTGGTTTTGTGTTACAAATGGAACTGTTTAAATGGAAAAGTTTGGTTTTTCTAACTAGGCTTGAGATTTTGCTTAAAAAATTATAAAGAAACGGGAGAGTTAAGATTCCTTTGTTTAATTTAAAAAATTGTTTGAGTGGATTAATGTCATGTTTTGATTAGTAAGAAATGCAAATGGGGTATACCAAGAGACTACTTTTAAAGTGTAAAGGGTTTTATTAAGAAACTGCTTTTGGATGTTTTGCTAAAAGTTTTAAAAGTGTTAAGGGTTAAATTGAAAATATTGCTTTTCAATATGGGTTTGTAGGAACTGTATAAGATTGGGTTCCTCTAACTAGGTTGAGATTTTGTTTAAAAACTTATAAAGAAAATGAGGAATTATGAGATTGAATTATGTTTGCAGAAACCTATTGATATTAATGCACCCTGGTTTTTTGGAGTTAAGGAAGTCTGATGTGAGTACATCGAAGTTTTTCCTATGTTCTGTTAGCAAGAAAATTCAAATAATTGAGTTAAAGTTGTAAGATGGAGAAAACTGTTAACTATATATAGCACCATACTATGTATAGCAATATTTATGTTTACCTGTTAATGGTAATGATAAAGCTATGGGATCCTTTAAGTTTGTAGTCACTTTAAGAGTTTTTGGGTTAGAAAGGGCTGGAAGCAGCTAAGACTGCTGTAGTCACCTTGGACCTAATTCAAAAGAGAAATGCCACCTTTATCATCCTCTACTCCCATACTGGGAGTTGTAACAGCAATGGAGATTGCTGTAAGCCATTAATAGTTATTTTTTATATATTAACAAAGGGGGACCTGTGGGAGCCTGTTTTCGGGTTCCTTGTGGCTTTACCCAGCAGGTCTGCATAGAGGATGATTAGGACCACCAGCCTGAGTGCAGGTGTCTGAGATGGTCTGCACTTGGCTGTTCTGGGGAGGAGGTCATTTGCTCCATCCCTTGGCATCTCTATAAAAACCCTGGGGCAGAGACAGTAGGGGCCATTGGAAAAGCTTCCAGGCTCTCTTGAGGCTATCCTTTATTTTCTGTCTGTTTATCGCAGCAAGATTCTCTGCAATAAATCCTTCTATCTAATATTTCCTGCTGCTCACACTCAAGAAAACTCTGGGGAGCTGTGGGGTTGGTGGGTAAATGCCCCACACTCTTCCACACACCTCTTTCTCTTATATATTCTCACATACCTATAATAAAGCTCCAAACTTAGGAGTAGTCATCTCTCATTCCTACCTTTCTTCCTTCCCTCCTTCCTCCCTCTTTCCCTCCCTCCCTCCCTCCCTCTTTCTTTCACAGAGGTTCTGGGTTTCATTCTCAGGACCCTCATGTCAACTCAGAACCACCTACAATTTTAGATACTCATGGTCTAATATGCCCTGCTCATCTCCACAGAGATGCATGCAAGCAAACACTCATCCATATAAAATAATCATAACATATCTATATAATTAAGAAAAAAAAGTGGATGGGAAACCAGAAGGAGCAAAGTGGCCAAAACTGAATATCTACTAGCATATAAGCCTTAGTATCCCATTGCTTCATCATTCACACTAAAAATGTAATATCCAACACCTAGAAAATTTGGTAGTCAGGGGTGTCTAACAATAGCAATTGCTACTGGTCAACATTTGTAGTACATGCCTTGGTACACACACACACACACACACACAAATGCTTAGGAATTCCTAATTAAAAACTTTTAAGTAAGATGTAAAATTTTCTTTGAGAGATTTTTACATTTGTACACATTGTGGATGGTCTTCAGTCTACTAATATACAAGTACAGTAAGTCAGAGTGCTTTAACAATTCCTCTCCAATGTCACCAGATTTCCACTGGTGCCATTGTTCTCATAGAAACTCCAGGGATCTCTAAGATCTGAGATTTAGCCTGATTTGTCTTTTCTCATTCACTGTCAGTCTTCAGTAGTGTACAGATACTCTGAGAATGCTGGGTACTGCAAAATGATTGAAAATACAGGGCCTTCATTGAGTCATCTGCCAATTTGAAATACTCTCTTGTCTTCCTAGTCATCAAGCCCTTCCTTTCTATACTGATATTCCAATGAATTCAAACACTCTGTTAATCCACTGTGAATCAATTTTAATTCCTTATGAAAGGAGAGACTTACTTTAAC
This sequence comes from Peromyscus maniculatus bairdii, assembly GCF_049852395.1. Taxonomy (NCBI): domain Eukaryota; kingdom Metazoa; phylum Chordata; class Mammalia; order Rodentia; family Cricetidae; genus Peromyscus; species Peromyscus maniculatus. Next base: position 62,228,591 of record NC_134874.1, on the reverse strand, counting down.
CTTAGCTCTAAGCATTAGTTTGGAGAGAATAGAAGACAACATCTTATTTCACACACTGCAAACAAATTTTCAGCCCACAACTTGAAGAAAATACTTTTCATGCTATTTTTCAAAAGTAGACTTTGTACTTACTAGAGTTTTGCAAAACACACACACACACACACACACACATACATGCACACACACACACACACACACACACACACACATGCACACACACACACACACACACACACACACACACACACACACACACACACACACATTTTAAAAGAATATATCAAATAAGGTTCATTGGGCCCTGATCCCCATTCCTTGGGTAGCTATTGCCTTGCTTGCTGACCTTGATCAGATGACCTCCCTATGCTAATTCCCTGCCAGTTTCCTTCCTCCTGAAGAGCTCTTGGAGGTTCCTTGTTTTTGTATCCTGCATATTTGGTGTAAACAGCTAGAATGCAAGTATGTAAAACTTCTGTAGCGAACTTCTGCCCTCTGGGGTTCTCCCATTGTGCTGTAAGCCTGTATTTAAGGCCTCTTCCCTCTTTCAATAAAAGGTATTGGCATTCTACTGAGATGAATGACCTGCTGACTTGTCTCTGTTTTTAATCCTCAGCCCATCTCTCGGACATTGTGAACTGGTGGTACAACAGGCACTACAAAGGTTGAGTTATAATAGTATAACAGTTATCTGAAAGCCTAAGATTCTGGAAACTTGAGGCTGGGTACCTCAGTAGATATAGTTGTCCCACAGTGGCTGCCTCCCATTTGGGGAGACCCACAACCCAGTGGTTGCTCAGGGCATGAATCTGGACCTCAGGCAGCATCAGCTGTGCCTTGTGCATTCTCAGGACGTACACATTCTAATAACTGGTTTCTAACCATGTGTTCTCTACTGTGTGGTGATGTTTTGTTACTATCCCTATTGGGCCTTGCCCATCCTGTAGGCTTGCCTTCCCCAGAAGGAGCTCCGGTTCTGTTTTAGAAGAGTCACATAAAGTCTTTTTATCAAATATTAAGATGAAGGGAGGTGACATGATGCTACCTGTGTGTTCAGAAACCGCTTCCTCTTTCAAGCTACTTGCAGAAATCTCTGTCTCCCCTGCTTAACAGTCAGTAGTACAGATCTGAATCATCAGAAGTTTGGAAATGCTGAAGCATTCCAAAATTGTTAACTGTATCTATAGGCAGGCCATGCTACTGAATTTTGAAAAATTATCATGAGGATAAATAAGTGTTGCTAGACATTTTAAAATGCCTCAACCACTGCCTTTCCACAGAAAGACTAAACTACATATGGTTATCATAGAACAATGGTACCTCTGTCCCCTGAAATCCCCTAGTTTCATTCATTTGGTGGATATTAAACAAGCAAAAATGTTTTTCAAAGGTTGAGCTATGCCCAACTTAATCTTAACTACAAATGCTTCTGTACTGCATGTTCCATGGATGGCAATCATGTCTGTTTCAAACCTGAGCATTGTCCTAAAACTTGAGAGACAATTGGGGAGGGGGCTTGGCAACTAGGACATTCACTACCCACAGTGAAGACTCAAGTGTGAATCCCCAAACCCAAGTGAAAGAGGCAGGTGAATATGATGAGCCTGGTCTAATTAGTGAGTTTCTGGTCGACCAGAGCTACACAGTGAGACCCTGTTTAAAACAAACGAACATATAATCCATGTTAAAGTTAAAACTTTCCATTTTGATTAGACAGAAGAGAGGAAATCTGTGGGATAATGCTCTTGTACAATGGTTTAATAAAACACTGGTTGGCCAATAGCCAGGCAGGAAGTATAGGCTGGGCAAGCCGACTAGGAGAATTCTGGGAAGAGGAAGGGCAGAGTCAAGAGTCACCATCCCAACACAGAGGAAGCAAGATGACAAGGCAGAACTGAGAAAAGGTACCAAGCCACATGGCTAAATAAAGAATTGTGGGTTAATTTAACTGTAAGAGCTAGTCAGTAATAAGCCTGAGCTAATGGTCAAGCAGTTATAAATAATAAGTCTTTGAGTGATTTTTTTTTTATAAGTGTCTGCAGGTAGGAGGCAGCCAGGTGGGACCCGAGAAACCTTCCAACCACAAATCCATGCTGGCTGCATGTGGTTACCCAGCATATGGGGTGGTATGGACACAGGAGGGATCTGAGATAGCAATGGCCAGACAGCCTCACCCAACAACAGCATGTCTTCTCTCAAGGGACAGAGGGGAAGAACAGCAGCAATCTGGAATCTAAGACACCAACTCTTGACACTTGTAAGGACAACATGAGGCCTTAGGGTTGAGATTGAGGCTAGACCCGGACATCCACTCTTCAGGCTCCCACTTCAACCTACAGTCTGTATCTATACCCTGTGGCCCTCAGCTTCTTTTTGTATTTGTATTTGTGTGTACACGCCCCCCTATGCAAAGAGAGTGTCTGGCTATGTAGACCATGGTGGCCTGGAACAGCCAATTCTTCTGCCTCAATCTCTAGAGGGCTAGAATCACAGACATGCACAAACATTGCTTCAGAGGGCTAGGATCACAGACTTGAACAACCATCCTCTAGAGGGCTAGGATCACAGACATGCACCATCATACCTATTCACCTGATAACTATTTGGAAGCATCCAAAATGTGCTGATGAGCGGCTAAAATCAGCTGATCTGACAGTTGCTGAGATCAGGACCAAGGAGCCTCAGAACAGTCCTAACACAGTGTTCCTCCCAGCCCCAGACAGAACTGAGTCCCATATAAAGGCCAGATGGGAGTTAAGAGAACATTTTACAGCTCCATTTCTAGGAGGGATGTTCCTGTGATAGGAAATAGGAAATCAAAAGAGGAACTTTGTAACATGAATTTCAAGTGGTCTTATTAATAAAAGCCATGGGAGCCAGGTATTGGGGTGAATTCTGAAAGGTCAGAGAAGCAAAACAAGTCACAGCTAACCTCACCTCGACAATTCCTGATCAGATCCTGTTTCCATGAATCCTCAGACTGAAAGCTTCTGAATCCTTACCCAAATGGATCTCAACTGAACTGCCACTAAAAGCCTAAAAGGTCCTAGTTTCTTTTCCTCACACCTTATATAACTTTCTGTTTCCTGCCATCACTTCCTGGGATTAAGGCATGTGTCTTTCCCAAGCAAGACATGAGATTTCATGTGTGGGGATTACAGGTGTGTGTCACCAAGCCTGGCCGTTCCTAGTGTGGCTGTGAACTCACAGAGATCTAGATGGATCTCTGCCTCCCAAGTGATAGGATTAAAGATGTGTGTGCCACCATTTTATGGCCACTATATCTATCTAGTGGCCTCACAGGTTGACAGAGGTAGTTTCTTCCCAAGGCAAGCCAGCCAAAATGCCTCCAGACATTGTCTACTGTCCTCTCAGCTGCAGATCAGCCCCTGATAGAGACTGCCTTGGGGAAGAGGGAGTGGATTATCCCCTGGTAATAGATGAGCAGGCTTGGAGGGGCCTCTTCCTGAGAGGAAGGGACCCATTGGGATATCCCCACAGCCCATTTCTCTGCCCACATCTCTGAAAAGGTTCCAATGTTAAAAGGGGATATCAGTGCAAGGCCTGCTCCATGCCATGAATAAATTGTATTCTAGGGCCTGGGTGGGACATGGATCAGGGATGGCCTGCCATAACTGAGTCAGTGTCCTTGTCCTGCCCATCCCAAGAAGCACCACTACAGGGAGCTCCCAACTGAGGTGCACCAGATTCTGGGCAAATTCCCTGCTGGCTACACCCATTACTTCACACACTGCTTCCCGAGGCTGCTGCTACACACTGACCATGCCATAAGGGCCTGTGCTTTGAGAGCTTCTTCCTGCCCTACTGGTCACCAGTTTGGATGCTAGGAAGTCCTGCCAGATGTCAAAGATCTGAGACAACCAGGTGCCCCAAAGGTGGACCAAGGAGTTAATAAGCCCGTGCCTCAACCTTGTCTAGGGAGCATCAAAATATTGGACAGCATCAAAATAATGGACAGCAGTTTAACAGCCTGAGGCTGTTGGAACAGAGAAATCCTCTGGGTTCAGGGCTCTCACAAAAAACACAGGATAAGAAAAGATATGCACATGTATTGAATAAATATAAAGCCAAGGAAACAACAGTCTCAAATTCAATAGAAATATATCTATACAAATTATACAGTAGGTTGAGGGCAGGGGAAGAGGTTATAAACTCAGATGCAGACGTATACAAAAATAACTTACACAGCAACCCCTTCCCCATCCAGCCCCATGGACAGGGGCACTGAACAGCAGTCCCAGAAACCCAGCAATGGAGTCCCAGGCAGAGCTTGCAGAGTGAGGGGCACCAGTCCAAAGGACAGAGGCCTAGGAGTCGTGCTCCATCTGTTGCAGGTAGACTTTGAGCTCAGCAGCCTGTCTACCATGGTGTGGGCATAGCATAGCTGTCTACCCAGCTCCTCGCAGCAGCCATATTCCTCCAGAAGGCTCAGGCAGTATGTGTGGAAGTCCCGGTTCTTGTTGATGGAGGTCACAGCTGCCATCAGGGGACACAGGATAAGTTTGGTGTGGTCCTTGGAGGGAAGAAGGGAGGGAGGGAAGAGCTAGCTGGTGCCCGAGGTTGAGGCAAAGTGGAGGAAGACCCCCCACCTGGTGAAAGGACAGCACTTTCACCCCACCCAGCCACCTCAAGTACAGGCCCCTGCACACCTGGAAGAAATCAATCTGTTTAGTGCTGTTGCTGAGGTGCAGGACGATGGAGCCTCTTGTGTAGAGCCATTTTTTTTTCAGGTAGGGCAGCCAGGCCAGCTCATCACCTTCCTGGGGTGTGGTGTTGGCCCCTGCCTTCTGCAGATGTTCATTCATGTAACTTCGGAAATGCTGGAGGAGAGGGATCTGGTTGGAAAGTTGGGGAAGAGATTTCATAATGAGGGCCTGACCATGAGGCAGCCCCCATACCCTGCCGTTCTGCCCCTCAGCAGCCAGTTCCCACCTTCTTCATAAAGGAGTCAGGGTGGGAGCTCATGGTGGGGTGAGACCCCATACCATCTCGGTCTATGTACTGGAGGCTGTCGCCATCATTGTAGAGGACGAGGCATGCTGAGTCATTAAAGAGTGCCCCTGTACTGTTGTCACAGAGCTGACACCCTAATGGCAGGGGGAGGGCTGTCTTAGAAAGGCAGGAGGAGGTGGACAAAGGCTGGGAAGAGCTCAGTAGTAGAGCGCTTGCATGCATAAGTTAGTAACATAGACACACAATTACAGACATCACTCAGTCGTTCACTCAAAAGCTACCATGGCCACACCATCCCCTGCCCATCCCACATTCTGGAGACACCTACCAAGTCTATACTTCTTTGATTGGTCTACCCACTGGCTGACCCAGAAGATGGGGATGCATGCAGGATCCTCAGCCTCTTCTGGGATAGAAACACAGCACTGGTTAGGCCAGCCCCTTCTTCTGTCTTCTCAGATAGCCCTCCCCAGAGCTGGGGGCGGGGCACCCCATGAAACATGGGAGGGCTCTGAAGGCACAAACTCAGACACCCAAATGGCAAATTGCAGCCCAGTACATCAAGTCCCAATTCGTTCAGTGGGCCCCTATACTGTGTCCCAGGAACTGTGGTAGGTGTGGATAAGGAAAAGAATCCCTAGGCTTCTGGAAGGACCCACATACCACCCACAGGGATGAAGAGTGATCAAATCAGCTGTGTAGCTAGAGTTTTCCTGCCTTGCCCACAGTCAGGACAAATCTCTATCACCCGCCATTCCCACAGCCACTCAGACCCAACCAAGTAAACAAAGAGACTTATATTGCTTCAAACTGTATGGCCATGGCAGGCTTCTTGCTAACTCTTCTTATATCTTAAATTAATCCATTTCCATAAATCTATACCTTGCCACATGGGTCATGGCTTACCGGCATCTTCACATGGTTCTTGTCATGGCGGCGGCTGACATTGCCCCCTCTGCCTTCCTGTTCTTTCTTTCCTCTCTCTGTTAGTCCCGCTTATACTTCCAGCCTAGCCACTGGACAATCAGTGTTTTATTTATTGACCAATCAGATCAATTTGACATATAGACCATCCCACAGCACAGCTGCTCTGTCATTAACATCAGGGCTGGTGGAAAGCCTAGTGCCCCAGATTAAAGTGGTGAAGAACCTGAGCAGACCCAACTGTTCCTGCAATGCTAAAACCATCTCAGTGCACAGGAGTCCCAACTGCAGATACATGAATGTGCTGGGAAGAAATGTTACTGAGAGTTAAGTCAGGTTAGGAAGTGCTGGCAGTGGGGGTCAGGGTGGTGACAGTCGGCACAAAAGCCCTGAGGCTGGAACTGACCTGAGTCTCTTGAGGACCAAGGGATTAATTCCCTGGGCAGAAAGGAGACAGAAGATGCAGCTGTGCAGAGGTGACCTACCAGTCACCTACAGAGTGAGATGGGGCAGAAACAGGCAGAAGGCACACCAGGAGGGCGTTGGGTGTCAGGCTAACACATCTGGATGTTGATCTCCAGGAAATGGGTGCTGCTTGCTGACTGAGATGCCCTGCCTTCTCCAGATGGGAAGCCCCTGCAGGACTCACCTTGCCGCACCTCCTTCCCTCTGAGGGCTTGGAGGCATTGACCATGGTCAGTGGCTGCAGCATGTCACCGAGGTGGCACTCAATGGCATCACTTGTCCCCCAAACCACTGGCTCCTCCTTTTCCCAGGGACGGTCAGGCAAGGGTCTCTCTACACCTAAGAATGTGACATGGCCATTAGCCAGGCACAAAACCACCGGAGGGAGCACAGGCTGCCTCCCACAGCCAGCACTCTTCCCACAGACCCATTGGCTCTCACTGCTGTTGGGAACTGAGTCAGGACTGGCTTGGTGTGTCAGGTACATGGTGCTTACTGAGAGGCCACAAAGCTTCAGGAGCTCAGGCCTCTGCTCCAACAGCCTGCCCTTCTAGGACAGCAGGTGTTGCTGTCCCTCAGGGAGGGAGCCTGGAGACACCATTTCAAGGAAAGAATGAAGGACAACTTGTGCATCCAGGAAGGTGGGAGGATGGGTGAAGCGAAGTGTAAGCCTTTTGCTTTGTGTGCCTACAGATAACAGGCTAATGAAATCCACACTGAAGCATTAGTTGGCCTATGGTGACCAGAGCTGTGCTGGTCACTGATGCTGTCTTTATTCTTGAATGATTCACTTCCCCAAACCAGCATGTGTCAGTTCTCCTGTGAAACAGGACATTCCCTAAAGTTTCAATTAAAAACAACAGCAACAAAAATCCCACCATGCTGTATTAAGAATTTTAGTGTGAAATCAAATATCCAAGCTCTGATATTAAAACTAGCTAAAAAGGTGCTGGAGAGATGGCTCAGCCACTAAGAACTCTGGCTATTCTTGTCAAGAACCTGGCTTTGGTCCCCAGCATTCTCATGGAGTCTCACAACCACCTGTAACTCTAGTTCCAAGGAATCCAAGACAATCTTCTGGCCTCTGTGGTCTCCAGGCATTCATGTGTTGCACATTCATATATGCATGCAAAATACCCATTCACAGGAAAAAGAAAATGAGTGTTTAGAATATGTAAAATCAAACCTGTCCAAATATAACTATTGGAAATGGAGGAGGACTACCCCAGGATCACATAACACATGATACAATGTTCTACATTTGGATAATCTGGAAAATGTCTATAATACATCTTTATTTATTGCTACTTACTAAAAACAAAGAATCCTTAAAGTAGCAGTATTTTAATACCTCCCATAGGATAGGAATCCACAAGTCCAGCACTACAGGAAAGGGTCACAGAAAAGGGGGCTCAGCAATAGTTCAGTTAATAGAGATCTTGTATAGTGTGAAGCCCTGAATTAAGATTCTCAGCTCCTTATAAACTGGCCATGTTGGCCCATACCTGTAATCTAGCACTCAGGAGACAGAGGCAGAAGGAACAGAAGTTCAAAGTCATCCTTGGCTACTGGGAATTCTAAGCAGACTGAACCACATGAGATATTGTCTCAAAAAATAAAACGGAAAAATAAAAATTACAGTAATACTTACTATACCAAGACCCACATGTAGGTGCCAAAATTGATGGCCAATAGTTTTTCAAACAACTTCCTGCAAGATACTTGTCAATTACGGAAGAAACAGTATCTGTAGCAGAGACAGCCTTGTCTCCCTGACACACTGAAAAGAGCACATCCTCTCTGCAGAATTCCTGCTCAGAATGTAGAATCTTCCCTAAATCATGAGGAAGCAACAAATCCAACAGGAAACACACTCCCCAGCAACCTCTGAGCGTGTCAAGGTCACAAGACACAAGGAAAAACCCAGAGACTGTCACAGGCTGGAGGAAACTAAGAAGCTGAGGTATCTAAATGCCATGTGCGGTACTGACTTGCACCCTGATACAGAACAAGGTGATGTTAATGGGGAATCTGTTTGATTAACAGGAGGACTGGAGTTTGTTGACAGGATTATCTGGTGGTTAATGTTTTTGTTTTGGTAATTATTCCATGGTAGAGATGTGCTGACAGTGGAGGAAGCTGGGGAAGGGTACATGGGAAGTCAGCCCTATTTTGTTTATAATATTTTTGTATAGCCCTAAAATAATTTCAAAATAAACCAAGTCATTGAGTCAAGGGTGAGGCACACATTTGTAACCCCAGCATGTGGGAGTTAAAGGCTAGCCTGAACAACATGAGACTCTGTCTCAAAGCACCAAAACCAAAACTAAATCATTGCAAGTCATTTGCCTAAAAATGTAAATCTAATTGAAACAGATGAATTGAGAACTTTATATTAAATTAGAAGTATATCCACACAGAGAAACAAAGTCCTTCAAGCTACTTCTCAAAGACTACAACCCTTAATGAAATATATTAAGGTCAAATAAAACTGCAAGAAAAAAACAGTAATTCTAAAAACAGTGGCACACTCCTATGAGCCCAGCCCCTGGGGGGAGAAGGGTCAGTGAGGCCAGAGATTTCAAACCTGAGGCCACTCTTGCCTTCATAGTTTGTTTCAATAAAAAGGAAAGAAGGAAGGAGTGAGTTAAAAAAACAAAACAAAAGAATGCTACCAGGTGAGGTGGCTCACACCTTTGATCCCAGCACTTTATTGTGGCAAAAGAAAAAGAAGCAAACACACAAAGCAATGACTTTACTCACTGAGCCATCCCCAGCCAGAGTAGTGGGTTCTGAGAGGAAGCTTCTAGATCTTCAGCACAAAAAACTGGATGTTAAAATTTTTTCATTTAATTTTTTATGTGTATGAATACTTTGCCTGCTTGCATGTCTGTGCACCATGTGTGTGAAGTACCTGTGGAGTTCAGAAGAGGGTGTCAGATCTCCTGGACCCCAGTAGGCAGCATGGCCATGTGTATCTATAACCCCAGTTTGGGGAGGAGGTGGAGACAGACAGATTATGGCAGCGTGCTGGCCAGCCAGCCTAGCAGAAGTGGTGAACTTCTACTTAGTCAGACCCTGTCTCAAGGCACTAAGGTGAATCCTGATAGACAAGCCATATGACATCCTACTCTAGTCTCTGAATGCATGTGCATAGGTGCACACACCTGCACATTCATGTGTTTGTGTGCCAGCATATCATGCATACATATGTATACAACACACACACACACACACACACACACACACACACACACACACACTCACGCATGTGTGTGAGGACAAGCAAAGAGTCCCCATTTTTAACTCTTTGTGTGGCTTTCAATGAGATACAATTTCACATGATAGTTTTTTATTATGTAACAAACACCCCCAGAACTTAATGGCTTAAAACATCAAACTATTTATTTGTGGATATATGTTTGTGATAGTGTTTTTACTTGTGCAGGAGCACATGTCCATGTGAGTATGCATGCATATGTATGTATGAATGCTTGCATGAGGGAGTCAGAGAACCTTTGGTGTTGTTCCTCAGGTGCTGTCCATGCTTCTCCTATTCTAAGACAGAGTCTCTCTGCTCAGAACTCACCATGTAGGCCGGACTGGTTGACCAGCGAGATCCCAGCATGCACTTGTCTCTGCCTCTTCAGTGCTGGATTAGTCTTGCACTAACAACATCCTCGGGTCTTTTCACATGGGTTCTGGGGCTAAAACTCAGGTCCTTGTGTTTGCAAGGTAAGGACTTTACCAACATGGTTCTCTCCCTGCCACTGTTTCTTTTTAAATATACTCTGTGCTGATACTTAAAATGTAAAAATTGTATTTTTAATGTAGTACTGTGTTATATTCAATGCATGTATCCATTGCATAATTTAAGTCAGGTTAAACATACCTGTCTCCTCAAACATTTATTTATTTATGGTGAAAACCTGCCAGTTTTTTTTCACCATGTACTCCCAGTCTCCTGGAATTCACTGTTTAGATCAGCCTGACTCTGAACTCACTGAGATTTCCCTGATTCAGCCTCCCAAAAACAAAGATTAATAGTATTCAGCACCTTGACTGGCCCTTCAAGCTTTTTATTTTTATTAGTTTTTTTTTAATTTTATAATTTAATTTAATTTTACATATTAGCCACGGATTCCATTGTTCTCCCCCCTCCTACCCTGCCTTCCCCCCAGCTCACTCCACATTCCCATCTACTCCAGGGCAAAGACTCCACTGGGAATTGAGTTCAACCTGGTAGATTCAGTTGAGGCAGGTCCAGTCCCCTCCTCCCAGGCTGAGCCAAGTGCCCCTGCATAGGCCCAGGTTCCAAACAGCCAGCTCATGCACTGAGGACATGTCCTGGTCCCAGTGCCTGGATGCCTCCCAAACAGATTAAGCTAATCAACTGTCTCACTTATCCAGAGGGCCTGATCCATCTGGAGGCTCCTCAGCTATTGGTTCATAGTTCATGTGTTTCCATTCTTTTGGCTATATATCCCTGTACTTTTCCAACCTTGGTCTCAACAATTCTCGCTCATACAAACCCTCCTCTTTCTTGCCAATTGGACTTCTGGAGGTCCACCTGGGGCTTGGCCATGGATCTCTGCATCCGGTTCCCTCAGTCATTGGATGAAGTTTCTAGCATGACAATTAGGGTGTTTGGCCATCCTGTCACCAGAGTATGTCAGTTCAGGCTTTCTCTTGACCATTGTCAGTAGTCTATTGTGGAGGTATCTTTGTGGATAACTGTGGATCTCTCTATCACTTTGCTTCTTCCTATTCTTATGTGGTCTTCCTTTATCATGGTCTCTTATTCCTTGTTCTCCCTATCTGTTCTTGATCCAGCTGGGATCTCCCGCTCCCCTAAGCTCTCTTTCCCTCGACCCTTGCCCTTCATTACCCCACCCTCACGTTCAGGTTGTTCATGTAGATCTCATCCATTTCTCTGTCATTGGGAGATCCCTGTGGTTTTTTTTTTTGGGGGGGGGAGTACTGTTTTCTAAGTAGCCTCCCTTGAGTTGTGAGTAGCAGTCTAGTTATCTTTGTTTTACATCTAGTATTCTCCTATGAGTGAGTACATACCATTTTTGTCTTTCTGAGTCTGGGTTACCTCACTCAGGATGATTTTTTTCTAGATCCATCCATTTGACTGCAAATCACATGGTGTCATTGTTTTTCTCTGCTGAGTAGTATTCCATTGTGTATATGTACCACATTTTATTTATCCATTCTTCAGTTGAAGGGCATCTAGGTTGTTTCCAGGTTCTGGCTATTACAAACAATGCTGCTATGAATATAGCTGAGCAAGTGCCCTTGTGGTATGATTGAGCATTCCTTGGGTATATGCCCAAGAGTGGTATAGCTGGGTCTTGGGGGAGATTGTTTCCAATTTTCTAAGAAAGGGCCATATTGACTTCCAAAGTGGTTGTACAAGCTTGCATTCCCACCAGCAGTGGAGTAGAGTTCCCCTAGCTCCATATCCTCTCCAGCATAAAGTGTCTTCTGTGTTTTTGATCTTAGCCATTCTGACAGGTGTGAGATGGTATCTCAGAGTCATTTTGATTTCCATTTCCCTGATGACTAGGGGTGTTGAGCAATTCCTTAGATGTCTTTCAGCCATTTGAGCTTCCTCTGTTTAGTTTGAGAATTCTCTGTTTAGTTCAGTAGCCCCTTTCTTAATTGGACTGTTAGGCATTTTGATGTCTAATTTCTTGAGTTCTTTATATATTCTGGATATCAGTCCTCTGTCAGATGTGGGGTTGGTGAAGACCTTTTCCCATTCTGTAGGCTGTCACTTTGCCTTGTTGATCGTATCCTTTGCTCTACAAAAGCTTTTCAGTTTCAAGAGGTCCCATTGATTGATTGTTCCTCTTAGTATCTTTGCTACTGGTGTTATATTTAGGAAGTGATCCCCTATGCCAATGTGTTCAAGACTACTTCCTACTTTCTCTACTATTAGGTTCAGAGTAGCTGCATTTATGTTGAGGTCTATGATCCACTTGGACTTAAGTTTTGTGCATGTTGACAGATATGGATCTATTTGCAGCCTTCTTCATGTTGATATCCAGTTGTGCCAGCATCACTTGTTGAAGATACTTTCTTTTTTCCATTGTACAGTTTTGACTTCTATGTCAAAAATCATATCTTCATAGGTGTGTGGATTAATGTAGGGTCTTCAGTTTGATTCCAGTGGTCCACATGTCGGTTTTTATGCCAGTACTTGAAGTGCTGATTGGATTCTGCCTTGAATTGTTTGGGAAACACCCATATCTGGAGCTTGTCCATTTTATACAGTTGCAAACAAACAAGGAAAGGCAAGTTACATGTCAAACAATTTAAGTAAAGTGGTTCAAAGTCCTTATAATTCAGTTCAAAAACTGTAATTATATGCTATTCTGTTGGTATTTAATGGATTTTTCTGAACCTGTCAACATAGTTACTAACTCTCAGTATGTTGAAAGAGTGGTATTACATATTGAGACTGCAGAATTTATCCCTGATGAGTCACAAATAACTTTGTTACAACATATATACTACAGGATATAATCAGGAATAGGAAGCATCCTACATATATAACTCACATTCAATCCCATATGAGTCTCCCAGGCCCTCTAACATAAAGAAATGATGAGATTAATAAACTATTAATAGGAAATGTGCTGCAGAAAGAGGAAATTCTGTGGTCATGTTAGGTTTGTGTAATTTATTTCAATAATTTTTGTCAATATAAGTAAATACAAATTATCACTGAATTGAAAATATATTAATGTATAACAATGAAAAGGATAGATTGTTCACTTTATTCCAACAAAGTAGTGGGGAATACCAATCTGGAATGGTTAATTGAGAGCATTTGGGAATTTTCGCTATTGAGCAATGATTTACTTGAGTCTGAAAAATCAAAGGAAATGTGGGCAAATGTCAGAGAGCTGGTGCAGAGAATTGGCTTGAAGTAAAAGGGGAACCTGAGCAGAAACCCACAAGTACTTTTGTTCCTAGTAGATATGGATCATTGTGTGAGGTGTCCAGAAAGTCATTATGCAAACACAGAGCAGAACCACTGCCTCCAGAAAGCAGGAACATGAAGACCCTTTGGGAAAGGCACTCACCTACTTGGCCCTGGGCTTCTCTGCACTAACAGCTGATATTCTAGTGTTTTTGTGAAGTACCACCACACTCCCATTGTCAAGGCCAACTATCAGGTTCTCACTTACATCCTGATCATCACTCTGATCTTCTGTTTTCTCTGTCCATTGCTCTTCATTGGCCGTCCTAACACAGCCACCTGTATCCTGCAGCAGAGCACATTTGTAGTTCTGTTCATGGTGGCTCTCTCCACAGTCTTGGCCAAAACTATTACTGTGGTTCTGGCTTTCAAGATAACTGTTGCAGGGAGACTGATAAGGTGAATAATGATATCAAGAGCACCTAACTACATAATTCCCATCTGCATCACTATCCAACTTGTGCTCTGTGGAATTTGGCTGAGCACCTCTCCTCCATTTATTGAGTCAGATACTTACTCTGAGCATGGATGCATACTTATTATATGCAACAAGGGCTCCACTATTGCCTTCTATTCTTTCCTGGCATACCTCTGTGGATCTTACAGATTACTCCATGTTTTTCTTAATTACATAGAAGTCTTCAAGCCTGTTTAGCACAAATCTAATTGTCAGAGATCATATAGCAATTTGAGATTTTATATTTGTTGATTCTGTTTACTGATGAAATTGATCTTCATTTTCTCATCTTCTATTGTTTTTAAATAGTTCTCTAAATTAGAAAGCCTGTTTTCATAAAAATCCATTCTCTCTCTCAATCAATATGAAAGACAATATTAATGGGATGCGTATGTATTCTTTACCTCTTCCAAATTGCATAACTTTGCCTTTACAGCATCAAATGTTTTCATAAGTATCCAGGTGTTTTTCATGACCTTGGTATGTTTCCTGGATTCATCGTGCTTACATTTCATGTATGCTTTTGCTATGAAGAAAGGCACATTCTTTAAAATGAATATGATTTTGACATAAAGGAATTACTCTGCCAAAAAACTGCATAATTAGCTGCATACTAGAATAGAATAGACCAATTCATTCCTTAATTATAACCCAAAGTCAGATGTCAGTTTATAAGATATTTACACAATTACATGAAGCTTCTGTTAAATCTGTAAAGACTGTGAAATGTCTTGCTGTAACCAGTTCTGTAGAATCTGTGCTCATGTCTATCTTTGACTATAGATATCAAAATGGCTTTTCTACTCACTCACTCACAATTTTTCAATTTTGATAAATGACTCTATTTTTTTATTGTGTAACTCCTGCGTATTTATGAGTACTCATTTCTCCATATTTATCAGTATTGCTTAAGAGATATGTAATTCTTTGGGAACAACATTTGTGACTCTTCTTATTTCATGTGCAGTGTACATTTGCATAAAATGTAAGACAATATGTGTTGTCTGCCTTGTATCTTGTCGTTTGTCAAGTTTTTTGTAGTTTACAAGCTGTAAACTTTCAAGAATAAGGTAGAAGATAACTTATGTCAATCACTACAGGTAAACTGAAAACAAGCCAGAGTCTATCTTTGTGAATGGGTTCATCAGGGTGACTTTTATAAATATATTTTCTCATACGATAAGTTGTTATCATGGTTTGCCTTCCCTCATCTCCTCCCAGATCCTCCTTAAAGCCAACCAACCAACTCCCTGACCCCTTTTTCTCTTTCTTTAGGAAACAAACAGGAAAAACACCCAACCAGAACAAAATAAAACAAACAACAACAAAACTAGTTAAAGTTTGTAGAACACATGGAAAGGTAGGCACACACACACACACACACACACACACACACACACACACACACACGTGTCTTGCCTGCAGTATAAGCTAGTGCAACTGTGGCATAGATTTTGAGGGCGTAATCAGTCAACATCTGATTTGACTTTAGGTCCCCTCCATGAAAACACACCTGACACTTTTGTGTGTGTGCCAAACACCTGAAAGTAAACGGAACAAGGGAGGAGGGTAAAACCAAATACCATTGTTCTATTAAAAGGCCATAGCAATAAGATGACTCCAAATGACATTCTGGAATAGATCAGTGCCTTCCTCAACCACTGTCAGAGAAGCTTCCTCCTGCAGCAGATGAGAGCAAATAGAGAGACCCACAGTCGGACATTATGCTGAGAATGATAGACCTTGGAACTCTCAGCCCTGAATGTTATGTCTCCCTCTAACCCCTCCCGTCAGGATGTAGGGATCACTGTGGTAGATGAGGCAGAAAGAGTGTTGGAGGGAGAAGGACTAGAGGACACTAGAAGAACAAGGCCCTCTACATCAACAAGATAGGTACACAAGTCATCTCACAGAGACTGTGGCAACATGCACAGGGCCTGCACTGGTCTGTACCTGATGGGGCGAAAGTGGATGTGTTCACATTCCTCCATTCCTAACCCAGTAGCTGTTTCCAATTGCTAAGCAATTGCAAATGGAAAGTCTAATTTTTTCCAAGAGAGTCTCACTAAAGAAACAAAAGCTCCTTCTAAGTATAGGATACAAAACTAACACTAGTTTGCCAACAGAAAAGAAACTCAATGGTGTCTTTGGAGCATCCTTGTGTCATAATGCCCTGTCAGGCTTTTCATTTTTTCTCTTTGTATTTTATTATGTATTTTGTATATATATTATGGCTTCTTTTTTAGTGGTTTTATGAGATTCCTGAGAGCATGAACAAGTGGGTCTCTGTGTCTATATCTGTTTTTTGTGTGCTCTCTTGGGCAATTTTCCTCTTGTGTGGTAGTTTTCTACTATTCTGATGTGCTAGTTTTTGTTTGATATACTGCCATGTTATGTTATATTTTATAAATATTTTTAGAAGCCTAAGTTTTCTAATGACAGATAGAATGTTGTTAGATCAGAGCAGGAGGAGTGATGTGGAGGAACGTGGAGAAGAACAGAGTGGGGAAACTGTAATTACGATATATCATGTAAGAAAAAAGATATTTTCCATAAATGAAAAGGAAAGATAAAAAATATAATTGGAAACCATTATATCTAAGCAACTGTTGTGTAAGGTAAATTTTGCAAGAACAGAGTATTATGAGCCCTAAAACTTCCAAGATATCATTGATTTTATTTTTTAATTTTGTTGTTTATTGAAAATAGTTTTTTTCCATACACTATATTGTTATCAGGGTTTTCCTTCCCCTGCTCCTCCCAGATCTCCTTCACCTTCCTATCTACCCCAAAATACATCTTTTCTCTTGCCCTCTCATTAAAAACACACAGACATGTAAAATAAATAAGTCAATAAAAATAATCCAGAATAGGAAACAAATAGAAAAAGTCATCATTCCCCGCTGAGTTCATTTTGTGTTGCCATCTACTGCCGCGCATATGGCCTGCCCTTCAGTGTCCTTGGTGAATCCTGTGAGACCTCATGGGAGAAACAAAATTTTCCTTTCATTTCCTGAGCAGGTTTAAGTTTCTGCAGTGATTAACTGAAAAAGAAGTAACAAAAAATTGGTCATAAGAGAAGAGGAAATTGTCTTTTTATGTTTGTTTGTTTTGAAACAGGGTTTCCATGTGTAACAGCCCTGGCTGTGCTGGAACTTGCTTTGTAGACAAGGCAGGTCTCAAACTCTCTGAGATCCACCTGCTTCTGCCTCCTGAGTGCTGGGATTAAAGGCATGAGCCACCACTACCCAGGTGGAAATTCTTTAAAGTGAGCTCATTCATGATATATTTTGTACCACACTAATCTTTGTCAGAAGATCAGAGGGACAAAAGAACAAGCCACTGCCAGGTCTTACCTCTAGGACTCCTCAACCTGAAAAGTCCTTCGCTGATAGGATTCAGGTTGAATGAGCTTCCTCAACCAAAAAGGCCACCACTGTTTGACTCTGTTTATCTCCTAGATTGAGTCAATCTTATGTAGTCCAGGGTGGCTTTGAACTCACAGACATCCAGATAATCTCTGCCTTAGAAGGGCTGGGATTAAAGGTATGTGCCTCCACTGTCTGGCATCTATGTTTAATCTAGTGGCTTGTTCTGTTCTCTGACCTTCAGGTAAATTTTATTAGGGTGCACAATATATCACCACATTTCCACATTTTTGTCTAAAATCATAAGAGGGGATATAGCTAATATAAGAAAAACTATATACAATAAGTATATACAATACGTACAGTCAAGAATTACATTAACAATGTCCAGTCCATTGACATTTGACAAATTCAGACGAAGAGCTCCATTATTTATCCTATTTTAGTGAGTCCAAAATGTTGTATCTAATTAATTTCCTACCCTAACTTGTATTACCAACTGAAAACTGTCTTTTGATGTCTTTCAGACTTGTACACTTACACCTCTTTAGTGAGGTTCTTTTCTGCATTTGTTATCATGGAAAACTATAGCTATAACTATCTAGTCTTCAGAACTCATGCTCTTTCTTTAAAATGTAATAGATACTTGATGGTGGAAAACAAACCTCGACAGATTACCTCCCAAAAGATAGCTTTGACTCTAGATCAAAATTTATTAAAATAAGCAATGTTCAGTTTAATTCTTAAAGTAACAACAACAAGTACTGTGGAGAGAGACATAAGGTACAAAAAAGACATTTACACACTCAGACCCCACACTTTAACCTAAAACTTCTTTAAAACACACCTCTCCAGTTCTAGTATTCCAATATTCTAACAGAATCTAAAAATACATATCAGTTTATATATATAAGAACTTATTTATATTGATTTCTGGACAAATAGTTGCTCATCATTTTTAAAATTTACTTCTCTGTTCCCTGTGAGAAAAATTACCTGAAATGAAAATGTAATGGCAGATAGGCATATTTTGATTCCTTGTTTTTAAGAGATATCATCAGTATTAAAGAGCAGACATTGTAGGATTCAGGAGAGCTGCAGGTGATGAGATTTGAGTGTATCAACTCTTTACAGAGTACAAGGAACCTGAACTGGAGGCCAGAACCTGAGGTAGGTAGAACCCTCAAAAGTCTGTGAATAATGACCTACTTTCACCATATAGGCCAAAACTCTTCAAAATCCTACAATCTCCTTGTATAACCAGAACCTCAGTATCACAATCAACTGAATTAGAGAAAGAACAGCAGCCATAAATAAAAATATCCCCAACTTCAGACACACACCCAACATCACATCTAAGTGTAGTATTGAGATGATATGATCCACAATGCACCATCCCTTAACATCAGGTCTGTTTGCTATATAACACACAATGTGGGTTCAACTCCACACCATGCATATGACTTTCCTCAGCAAAAGATGTCCCAGATGCAATATCCTCTGAGGCCCTCCCTCCTCACAGGACTAAGGGCATGCCTTACAACACTGGTCAGTTAAGTCGGAAACCTTGACGCACACTTCCTTGGGCCCCTCAAGTTTGCAACTCTTTACTTCCTGCAACACAGAACCATTTTTAAAATTCTAGTATGCCCTGCCACCATCTTAAACTGTACCCTGTTGCTTTGGGTTATAGTTACAGTAGTCTCTTTGTGATAATCCATGGGAATATGTCTGTATTTGATCACTTTCTAGCAGGGATCCATCTCATCAGCCTTTTCAGTCAAATACAT
Organism: Peromyscus maniculatus bairdii; assembly: GCF_049852395.1. Lineage (NCBI taxonomy): Eukaryota > Metazoa > Chordata > Mammalia > Rodentia > Cricetidae > Peromyscus > Peromyscus maniculatus. The sequence continues at coordinate 62,209,622 of NC_134874.1, read as the reverse complement.
TCCAAAGGAATTGTCATATTCTCATTTATAGTCTTCTATGGGTGCTCTTTAAACTGAAGGGACCCCAAATATTATCACTGTGCACAGCTTAAGTTTTCTGTTTAGTATTATACAACTCTTTGTCAATCCAGGAGCTTTGTCATAAACTTCCTACAGCTTTAAATCACCAGGTTTGACCCAAGATCACGGAATAACTTATTTCTTGTTATTATTTCTTTTAAGATTTGCACTCAGTCCCTTCCCCTCAGTTACCTTAGCTCTAACAACTGTCTGTATCCCTTAAACTTTCTGTCCTAGTTTTCAACCATTGAGTAAAATGAGTCCTGTCCACATATATGTTTGGACTGCATTCCATTGTAACATAGTGGAGTAACCCAGGGTATAACTATAGATGAAATTTCATACTACTTCTCCCCATGCATGTGTCAAATGCCAATTACTCCTCTGCTAGGGATAGGTCTTCATGGCTACCTCCAATCTCAATGTAGGAATGTGGTTCCCTGTGTGCTTGCACTAGGTTTATGCATGCTGTCACACTTAATGTGAGTTCATAACTCAGCTGCCGTGTTGTGTACAGAGGACACTGTTTCCTAGAAGTAATCAACACTGTCTGTCCCCTAGAATCTTTCTACTCCTCCACAGTGATCCATGAACTGGTGAGGAGGTGATAAGATATCAATGTCCCTAAGGCTGATCATTATCCACTTGTATTCCATGTACCTTGGCCAATGGCTTGTCTCAGTGTTAGACACCACCTGCTCTGAATAGAAGCATCTTTTTGCATTACTTAACTTTGACATCACTATTTTCACAGTTTGGAATATAACACCTGTTTGATTAAAAATTAAATTCTTCATTGTGTGTGATATCACAATCTAAAAAGAAATTTGGAACTCATCAGCCTAAAGACAATGGGTAATAATGCTGGACTCACATTTATAATCTTAAAAAATAAAAATTATAAAGCTGAGAAGTCTCAGTGTGGACAGAAGTTTAGACAGTATTTCCATGGTACTAGATGAGTATAAAGTTTCAGGGTAACAAAGGGGGAGTTCATTCTTTGGCATGCAAGAAAGGAAGAACACTGGAATCCACAAAGGAGTAAGGACCCATATAAAGAGGAAACCAGAAAGGCAATGTGGAGAAAGGAAGGGAACAGTTCACTCGTCCCACATGGAGACCAGGCGATAGTAGATGGGAGGACCCACAGAGGATACGGCATCTGAACAAAGAGCACTGTTTCTGAAAGACTGGCGTTCCATTTCAAATGAGAGACATGTGTTGTTGGTGTGTGTCAACCTAGTGGAGAAATTTCCTGTGACAGTCTTCAAGGCAGACTAGATTTGTGAACACAGGGACTCCATTTATTCACAATTCGTAGAGTACTATTATTAGGGGCCCACTGGACAGTTTATGGAAGTGTCAAATACGAAGGAGCCTGGGGATCACACTCATTGAGTTTGTGTGTGTCAGGTGGTCCAATAGACAGGCATGAATATTGGCCTGTTCACATGCAGATACACTGGCTAAAGTCAAGAAGAAAGAACCACAGATGACTGTATCTCTCAGGGCACCTTAAATGTAACTTGACACTCTGACTAGAGACACATGCTTGAGATTGCATTAGTACTACTTGGATAGGTCAAGGAAAGTCAGAAGAATATTGGGATGACAAATGCCATATAACCAACAGGACAACTCTGCTGATATCCATGCCATTATTTCCTCCCATTGGGTTGACTTGTGTTTCTATATCTGAAGTTAAATAAACCTGTAAGTAGATCTTTGCCAACTATTAGATCATAACCAGGAAAAAATTACTAGTAGAGTGGCTTGACACAAAAATGTGAGAGAAAAAAAAATCACTATGGATTTTGCCAAGCCTTGATTGGACCATTGCATGTGACATCACATGGAGTCCAAGTGATGTAAGCTAGATATCAGCCAATAAAAGAGCGCCACCTAGGGCTGGGTTTTGTCTTTGTACTTCAAAGAAGCGGTTGGTTGGTGGGAGAGCAGTTGGATTCAGTTGCTTCTGCTAAATTTGGACTTTTCAAAGCCTGTCGGATCTCGACTTAGTGAGTATATTTCCCAGGCTTTCAGTTTGGGCTTTTGTATCTATTTGGTATCTATTCATTGCTTTATTTACATCTTTGGTTTGGGTTTTGATTTGTGCCTGTAAATGCTTTTTCCTTATTTCACCTCATTCTTTCTTTATCATTTTTGCCTTTGTTCTTGTGGAATTTACACATATAGTGGTATATATTATCTCTATAGCATGAGGAATTTAATCATGACTTCCCATATGTGACTATTTTGCATTTTGACTATATTTACATGCTCTATTTCACTTACCCACACATTGAATGTGACAAGTACTTCCAAATGATCTAAGGTTCTTCTCTCTGCTTGTTCAGAATCCCTAGGAAACAAAATGTGACACTGATATTTGTGGAACTGGAACATTTGAAGTAACATTTTCTCTAGTTCCAAATGTTTTCCTGAAAAAGGCATTTCATTCCTTTGATGTCCGATTATAGGTCTTACCTGAGTGTTGTGTGTGTGTTCTGCTTTGTGTCAATTTGTATGGGTGGACGAATCCTAATGTTCCTGGGTGATCTTGAAGTATGGTCTTAATGTGTTGTTGAATTTGGTGTGAGCTATCTCTTATTAAGGATTTTTATAATCTGTTAGTCCAGGATATTGCCTGACAGTGGCCCCCTTTTACATTTTATTTCCTTGGTGTAAGAATAAGGGTAATGCATCTTTGATGAGAAAAAATTTGAAAATGTTCTTTCCCTCAGACTTATAGGATACTGAAATATCTGGAGAACATTGCTGTTTTATGTTGAGATGATAGAATTCATCGGTGAATTGTCCTGGTTACTGTATGAGTCTTTCTTGATACTCAGTACTCAGAGTGTTTGTCTAGTTTTATTTCCTAGACTTTAATTTTCCCTTTGGCTTATTATTTCCCTCCTTCTTGGATGTATTTTTATTTTTTATCAGGGGAAGGAGGGAATGGCCAGAGCTTACAGAAGGACAGTGATTCATGGACAGATCTTCCTTTCAGACAAATGGTCATTAGTGAAGATGGTCTGGACACTCTGTGGGTGTCTGAAGGAGTTTAATTCCCACCAGACAAAGTGTGTGTCCATTAACTTCATGGTGTCTGAGGGGAAAGGAGTTGCTTCAACATCAAGAAGCAGGCTTGGTTAATATGAGACCTATGCTACATGACAGAGGATGGGATCTGGAATTTAGGCTACTTGAAGAGCTCATTGATTATATTCACAGGGTGGATGGGAGAGATATGTTCAATGTGTGACTGTGTGACAGCAATGAACCTGTCTTGGCTTCTGGGAAAGTAACAGGAGTGGGGTTGGGAAGGATAGCAGCCCTCTCTGCTAAGGGCATTTTCCTTGGGAACAAGAACGTGAATGGAAAAAAAATTAATAATTTAACAGAAAATAATTTTTAAAAAATCACTGTGGTTTTTTACTGAGCCTTGATTAGTCCATAGCATGTGACATCACACGGAATCCTTGTGATGTATGCTAGATACTAGCCAATGAAAAGGCACTGCCTGAGGCTGGGTTTTGTCTGTACTTCGGAAAATCTGTTGGTTGGTGGGAGAGCAGTTGGACTCTGTTGTTTCCCATATACTTGAACTTTTCCCTGACCTGTTGGATCTGGACATAGTGAGTTTGATTCCCAAGTTCTCAGTTTGGGATTTTGTCAATTGTATTTAACTATTTCTTTATTTACATTATTGGTTTGGGTAGTATTTTTTTTCTATAATTCCTTTTTTTTCATCTCAACTAATTTTACTTCTATCACCTTCTTTTCTTTGCCATTTTTGGCAGTGTTCTTGTGTATTTTACAAATTTATTGTTATATAATAAATTCAGAGGATGAGGAATTTGATCATGAATGATATCTGGATGTACTCTATTTTGATCATATTTATCTGCTACATTTTACTTCCCAACCCATTGAATTGGACAAGTACTTTGTCAAAGGGACAAGTCCTATTGAATTGGACCCCTTATACAAAGGCTATCCCCCTGCCTGCACATGACCTGCAGTGAACAAATGTGACACTTGTGTTTGTGGAACTGGCATGTTTATAGTAACACTTTCACTAATTCCAAGTTTTTCCTGAATTAGGCACTCCATTCCACTGATGTCTGATTTAGGACTTACCTCAGTGTGGTATGTATGCTATGCCCTTTGGCAATTTGTGTCTGTGGACAAATCTTGAGGGTTCCTGGTAAAAGACATCTTGATCATGAAGTCTTGTCTTATTAATATCGTGTTGAATTTGAGGTGAGCTATCAATTATTCTCATTCAGGTTTTTTCCAATCTGTCAGTCAAGGATATTGGCTGATACTAGGATCTTTTTGAAATGTCTTATATGGTTTGGAAATTGGGGTAATATTTCTTTCATGAAATGTGCTTGAAAGTGTACCTTCCCTCAGTTTTATGGACTACTGAAATACTGCGGATCATTGCTGCTGGTTGTTGAGATTGGACAAGTTGATTTCCAGTTTGTTAGTTTTGGGTCCTGGGATTTAGATTTGCTGCTTCATATTTATATTAATGTTTTTCAATTTTCTTGATATTTATTCTTCTTTTGTACACTACATCCTGACTGCATCCTCCCCTCTCTCCACTCCTCCCAGTTGCCCCTCACCTGCTCTCTCCACCAGATCCACTGCTCTTCAGTTTTCCTTGAGAAAAGAGCAGGCCCAAAGGGATAGCAACTAAACATGGGATAATGAGATTCAGTTAGATTATATTTAAATTTTGTTTTTTTTTCTTTTTTTTAATGTGTAAATACTTTTGAGGAAACATTTAATTTTATGTTCTTTGAGAATTTCATTTTATTTTTATTATTATAAATTTTTCTTTTCATTTTACATGACAACCACAGATTTCCCCGTCCTCCCTCCTCCCACTCCCGAGCCTCCTCCCAACCCACCCCTCATTCCCACCTCCTTCACGGCAAGGTCTCCCATGGGGAGTCAGCAGAGTCTGGTACAGTCAGATGAGGCAGGTCCAAGCCCCTCTCCCTGCACTAAGCCTGCACAAGTTGTCCCATCATAGGCACTGAGTTCTAAAAAGCCTGCTTATGCACCTGGCATGGATCCCAATTCCACTGCCTGGGGCCCCCCTACCCTGTTCAAGCTAAACAACAGTCTCGCCTGTCCAGAGGACTTACTCCAGTCCCATGGGATCTCCTCAGCTATTGGTCCACAGTTCATGTGTCCTCTAGTTTGGCTAGTTGTCTCTGTACTTTTTTCCATCATGATCTCAAAGTCCCTTGCTCATAAAATCCCTCCTCTCTCTCATTGATTGAACTCCTGGAGCTTGGCCTGGCCTTAGTTGGGGAAATCTACATCTGCTTCCATCAGTTACTGCATGGAGGCTCTATGATGACAGTTAGGCTATTCACTGTTCTGATTACTGGAGTAGGACAGTTCAGGCACCCTCTTGACTATTGCTAATAGTCTAAGGTGGGGTCATCCTTGTGGATTCCTGAGAACTTCTCTAGCACCCTGTTTCTCTCTATTCCAATGATTTCTTCTTTTAGTATGTTATCTCTTTCCTTGCTCTTCCACTCTGTCCTTTTTCCAGCTCAACCCCCTCCCCATTCCCTTATGTTCTCATTCTCCATTCCTTGCCCTCCACTACCCCACCTCACCCCCAGTTTGCTCATGTAGATCTCATCTATTTCTCCTTCATTGGGCTATCTATGTGTCTCTCTTTGCATCTTCATTGTTAGCTAGCTTCTCTGGAGCTGTGGGTTGTAATATGGTTAACCTTTGCTTTGCATCTATTATCCACTTGTGAGTGAATACATACCATGTTTATCATTCTGAGTATGGGTTATCTCGGGATAATTTTTATATACATTCTCATAAGGAATTGCATGATACATTTCCATACATGCCTATACTGTACTTTGATCATGTTCCTCTGCACTATGTCAGTCCCCCACCATATCTTTGTGACTGATACTGTGACTTTACACAAGCCTAGCCCTCTCCTTCCTGTGACCAGGAGAGACAAAGTAGATCCTGTTTCTGTTTGTGGACCTGCCTTGTCTCCTAAAAACTATATCTAGTTTAGCTACTTTCCTTATAACACAGCAGTTCTCTAGTCACTGTGTTGAGTGTGGATTCTTCCCAGAGTCTAGTTATGTGCTATGCTGTTGTTCCATTTGTTACAAATGTTACTTCTGCCATTCTGACCATGAACAAAGGCTCTTTAGTGTGTTGCTGTGATGGAGGTGAAGTATGAGGGACTCTCATGAATGATTTTCACATCTATGTTCATCAAGTAAAGGACCTCACACTTGCTTCATTTGTTGAGCTTACTTGGAGGTGGGATCAGGCTAACACTGGCACAGGGATGAGTTTGGATGTGTTCCTTTGCTTTTTCTTTCTTGAAGTATTTTCTATAATCCTGGTCTTCAATCTTCTGCAAAGCTTTGAATGATTCAGGGAATCCATGAGATCTGGGCTCTGCCTTGTTTGGAGCTGTTTTTGTTGCCAATCCACGCTGGTGTTTATGACTTATGTGTTTTAGTGTTTTTATTTTATTTTAACTCAATATTCACACATGTCTAGGAATTCCTTTCATATTTTATAATTTTCTGGAGTATAAATATCGTAACATCCTAAAGACCATCTGGACTGTGGTTGTATCAGTTACAACATCGATTTTTCTCTGGTGTTATTTTTATCTGATCTCTCTTTGCATCGTGGCACGTCTGTGAACAGAGCAGATCATTCTTTCAGGATTCTCAGGATTTTCCTTTGCATACCAAATTTACTAATACCAACTCTGATCTTTCCTATGATTTCTCATCCACTGCCTTAGATTTGGGTTCTTCTAGTATTTTTATATTCTTGAAGAGCATCATTAGATTGTTTGGGATAACTCAATTTCATAACAGAGAATCCAAAGCTATGTCCTCCCCTTCTAAAACTGCATTAATCTTTTTCTTTTAGCATTGTGTGGGTCTGAGATTGCCCACAAGATAATGTGGTTGAAATTGAGCAGAACACCATGGGCAGCCACATGGATGAGGATATTCTTGAAAAGGATTTCAGGATGTTAACATCTCTAGGTTGTGGTTCCTTCGGGGAGGTGAAGCTGGCCTGCCACCTTCCCACACATACACGAGTGGCTGTCAAGGTCCTTGAGAAAAACACCAACAGTGTGGCTGACATCAGTACTGAAGTGAACATCCTTCAGTCTTTAGAACATAGGAACATCGTTCGATTTTTTGACATGATCGACACACTAACAACCACTTATCTGATTATGGAGTATGTGGCAGGAGAAGATCTGGAGAGCTGCCTCCAGGCACTGGGCTGTCTAAAGGAGGAAGAGGCTAGAGGGATTTTCCGGCAGGTGGTGTCAGCGGTTCAGTTCCTCCACCAGAGACACATTGCACACCGTGATATCAAATTAGAAAACATCCTAGTCGATGCAGCAGGAAATGCAAAGCTTTGTGACTTTGGTATGGCAATTGAAATCACAGAGGGGCAGATGTTGGAGGAGATCTGTGGCTCCTTGCTCTATTGGGCCCCAGAGATCTTGGCCAGAAAGCCCTATGATGGACTGGCAGGTGATATGTGGAGCTTGGGTATCGTCCTGTATGTCCTTGTCACAGGGCACTTCCCATACATGGAAGAAACCCTTGAAGGTATGCACAGGGTCATCACCACCACAATGTGTCCCATTCCCTACCATCTGTCAAAACCCTGTTATTTCATCATTGCCCGACTACTCATGGTCCCTATCTGTTACCGATTCACAATCTGTCAGCTTGTGAAAACAGCATGGCTGGGCCCAATTCAGGAACATGTACTGCCTGCCACCAAAGAAATCCTGCCCAGGGTTGTGGAGACTATGTGCACCATCGGCTATACATGTGAGGAGATTGTTTCATCCCTAACTCACAGGCAAGAAGATAATCATGTAACAGCTACTTGCAACATTCTCAAATATCAGCTGAGTGGTGGGGACAGCCATCAGCAAGAGCAGATGCCCTGGTTAACCAACAGCCCTGCAGTTCCTGTTCGCCTCCCTCTCCTCTTGAAGAGAGCCAGTGAACCAGCATTTACAACCAGTACACATGCTGGGAAGGGTCACTTTAAGGAGGAGGGTGTGGAGGAAAGAGGCAAAAGATGTAGAAGCTACACCATGCCTCACAGATCCTCCTTCCTGGAGGTGCTGTCCTCTTCAGACAACACAGTCCCAGAAAGAGATGCTCTTATGGCTGACATCATCAACACTGCTGCAGAGGACATTGCAGTCAACAGGAATTCTGTTGACCCCCTGCCTGGCAATCTCTCCTCCTCTGAATCCGTCTTGGATGAAACACCCACAGGATTTCTGAACCTGGGCTTCTGTGAAGAAGATTCATCCCAGGAGCCAGACATTCCCAGTGACCAGCCCCAGGTGGCACCCATAACAGCTGGATCCAGGCCATTCAGGGTCTGGAAGCTGGTGAGGAAGCAAATTTCCCATGCACTGAGAGCACTCTGCACCTGCTGTTGCTGCTGCTGCCTGCCCACCCCAAGGTGAGCCCTGAACCCTTGCATCAGGGGCCACAAGGAAAGAGAGGACAGTGGAGACCTATATGGAGAACAGTTGGTTGGGCCACACAGATGAATTCCTATGTTGTCTTTTCAATATGCCATTTTAATATCCTTATACCCACTCAGAAGGCCCAGAATTTGATATGTAGTACATTAGATGGCAAATTCACAACTTCCTGTTCATGTAAAGTCCTGGAAGGTTGAGGCAAAAGCACATAGCCTAAAATGGGGATGACAGGGTGGGAAGGAAGGGAGGAGAGTTTTTCTAATGGGGTTAAAGGTTCAGAATGGAGGAATCAGGAAGGGAAATATAGCACAGAAATTTATCTGTCAAAGTCACTAATAGAGGTGTTTCATGTTTCTTTCTCCTTTGAAGTGTGGAAACTGAAATGGCCCAATAGAATTCCAGACCTGGTGAGGGGTGACTGCCACAGAAGTGAACCAGAACTCATCTCCAGAGTGCCAGCTCCCTCCAACCCAGGGCAACAGGCTCTTGCCTGCATTCATCCACCAGCTATTGGGTCTGAGCTGCCGCTTTGCATCTCTTTCAGCTTAATCCAGCTTCAGAACTGTTGTGGGACAATTGGGGTTCATAAAGCACATGGACCCCATGACCCTCTACCTTCCTAGCTTTGGTTGTGCTTGTAGGACCACTCACACTGCATGGAAAACAGCAGCCTCTACCACCAGGAAGAACTTCATACCAATCACGGGTGCTCATCATCTTGGTCACTTTAACCCTCCAACTTACTCTGTGACTGCCTTATGGACAAAACAGCAAGACCTGTGTAAATCCTCTGGAGAATGGAGGTGGGTGAAGGAGATAAAGAGGACTAATTGGGAAACAATTTTGAGACGTGAATAGAGGACATGAGAGGTGGTGTAGAATACGGAGTAGAGTCTGTCCTGAGGAACTTCCTGTCAACAAAGTAACATGAAAGAGGTGTGTGTGCTGACCTGTGACAGGGGCCGTGCACAGTCTACAGCAGGAACAAACCTCCCCTGAAGTGCAGACTGGGAGGGAGCTAGAAATAGCCAGCAATGAGGAGGAGAGGGCCTGCTCTGATGGTTCCTCGCATGTGTCAATGCACACAAGTAGGATGCTGTCTTGGAAATAACATCCTGTTCATTCCTACAGATCTGGGGTATAGCAGGAGAAAAGATGCAGCACTATTGGTCAGTGGAGTCCCATCCTCCTCAGCACTGAGTAAGTCTTGTCTGTTAAAGTCTCACTAAAAGAGGCACTTTCTTTATTCTTTTGGGTTTTATTTGGGGAAAGTGAATTGAATTAGAGTCTTGGTGTGGTTTAGTGCAACAGGAAGGATCCAGGCTGGAAATCTGTATCCTGTGTGATGATATGTTAGGGCTACAGGTTCCAGTATCCATCCTCCAGGTTAGGGTCTCAGCTGCCATCTTCCCCTTCCTTCATCTCACTGCTGCCCCTGCACTGTTGTTGAACATCCCTAAATAGTCACGTGTATCTTCGACCCAATGAATGTCTACATCCCTTATGGTTCCTGTGGTGCGAGGCTCCATGGCATCTAAAAGGGCTGCCTCTCTCAACAGAACACACTGGCACACAGGTCTCAGGCTTCCCTCATCTTTGATTCATTCATCACCTCCAAACTGCTTTCTGACTGTCTTTCAGAAGAACTGCAGTAACTTTAAATCCAGTGGGAGATGGGAGAATGGAGATAAGCAGGAGGAAGAGGGGAAAGGAAGTGGAGAGGATGGAGAGGAAATGAGAGGACCCATAGAGAGAGGGTAGAGTCTGTCCAGAGGAGCTTACCTGAAATGAGTCAGGAGAAAAGGAGATTTTCATGGGACAGGGGTCTTGAAAAGTGAGACCAGGAACAAATGTCTCAAACAGAGCAGAGTGTGACCTTGGGTTTATTGCCAACCATGAGGAGGAAAGACCCTGCTCTGATGGTTCCTGGTATAAGTCAATGTAGTGAAGTATGAGGATGCTTTGGAAAGGTGCTTCCATTCTGGGCTACTGAAGAAGGGTCTGGCAGAAGAGAAGGGTGGCTCCATCATGTAGTGGAGTCCTCTGCCGCTCCTGTCTGACATGTCCGTTGGCAGATCTGATGATGTCTATGTCTTTGTCTCCATAGCCTCCTTCATCCAGGATTCCCTTGCTGTCTCCCACCTCCTGATCCAAGAATCTTACATCATTTTTTCCATCTCATGGAGGGATTTATAACTGACATTTGACCTTACATTAACATTGTTCTGCTCCAATATGGGAAGGTAAGTAGGCCTTGCCAAGCCTGATCCTGGGTTGTTGTCTTTACAAGGCCATAACACTGGACTTCTCTATGACCAATGCCCACCCTTGGGGTCAGACTTACAAGGAAACCTTGATCATCATGGATCTCTTGATGACAGCCCCTGGTGCAGTGTGAATCACTGGTCGAAGTGTAGTGTTTGAAATGTTTTCCAGGACAACTTCCAGGTAGGGAGCAGATCACTGAGTTGACAAGGGGAAATGAAATCAACAGCAAATCTAGGGTCTAATTTGTGTGAATCATGGGCCTGCAGGTAAGTTTGAATACAGTAAGTGTCTGTGTGTGGTAGAAGATGAGCCTCTGAAGCCTGGTCTGGATGTGGTAAAAAGGATCCCATGAGGTGGCATGTGCCAGCATCTCTGACACAGAGGGAAAGTTATCACTGACTCGCTCAACTGAAGAGCAATGGGAGACTGAGAGACTGCAGAGGTTGACAAGGGAGGCACCAGCTTCTCTGCTGTAGTTGGCCTCCAGCTCCATTCTGACCATTTGATCTTGTCCTGTTAACAGAGCCTGATGCATATTAAAGTCTTCAGCAAGGTCTTCCCAGCAGCTGTGAGTTACTTCTAGAACTCTGACCATCTGGCGAGTCCCATGTGCATTGAACAAGCTCAGTCATTTTCTTCAAGAAGAGAGAGAAATTTTCAGTTTGTGGGTATCACCTGGTGTCAGACTGTGTTTCTGCTGCATATCAGTGAAGGCAGGGTTGAGAAATGTTTGAGGATTCTGTTGAATTCTAGAAATGAGATGGGGAAATTTTCTGAATCATTTTATATTTTACATTTTTTGAGAATGGATCTCACTATGTAGCCCTTACTATCCTGACACTCTCTGTGTAGAACATGCAGTCTCAATCTCACAGAGATTGACCTCCTTTCTCTGCCTGCTGAGCGCAGCAATTACAGATGTGGACTGCCATGCCTGGCTTCAAGTACTGTATGTATAGCATCAATGGTAAATTCCTCAAACATTTGAGGGAAAAGAGACAAGTCTTGTGCTTCTTTCATCCTAACAGGTTCAGGGATTGAAGTGAAGTTTCTTTCATCCAGGATGGAGTACAAACAGCAGCAAAGTCCAAATATAACCTTCAGAATAGAAGTCTATGTACACCAGTGAACATATACCTGGAGGTGAGGACTGCTGTCATGACTTCTTCTGGGGACCCCAGTTAGTGGGCTGGAGGTGGGATGCACTAGCTGATACATCCTTGGAAACAAGGCACAGAGCATGCAAAGGCTACTCTCTAACCCTATTTTTATAAGATCCCCACTGCAGTCCAGGCACAAATCCAATGACTTCAACCTGACCAACCAGGAGAGTCCAGATTGGCTACCTGGTCTAATTGATTGAGTTCTTTCCATTTGAACCTTGAGATCAGAGCTGAGGACTCAAGGTGGGTCACTGAGACAGCAGGTGCCTGTCTTGGGATGTTGAAGGCAGGGCTTTCACTTTAAGGACACCAGTGGCAGAGGCAGTACATGAAGCCACATATTCTAAATAGGAGCTTCCAGTTCTACTCATCTGACACCCAGATTCTGTCTGCTTGTCTGCTGACTTCAACTCTTGCTCATGAGTCCCACAGTACTTTTGTTATTTGACAAAACCACTTTGGATTGGTTTTAGGCAACTGAACTTTGTTCATACTCCCTGGTTAATGGAGAGCCCAGGGATGAAGGTTTCTGAAATCTCAACCAACTTGGACTCTATGCAGTCCACTCTAGAGAGTGCATGATGATAGAGGTGATCAGCCCCTCCCAGGAACATTGTGGACCATTCCAGGAAGACCACTGTACTATTTCATGTCCTGAGTGTTCTGTTGTTCATGTTCTGATGCCTAGGACCTGCACATTTTGCTTATGAAAGAAAACAGTGATCCTTGTCTTTTGAGACAAGCTTGTCACAGGTAACACAGTCATCCTCAGTTGTATCTGTTTTCTGAAAAATGTCTAAATTTCATTCACTCTTGAAGGTGAGAATGTTCTTTTTATCCTGTATGCTCTTCATTTACTTATTTCACCTATTTATTTCCTTATCTCTCTGCTGAGTTATTTATTCATTTATATATTCATTGTGTGTCTTTTATATCAGTATCTTGATCACACTCATGATCCTATCTCTTCACACCTGCCCTCCACTCCTACATCTGCCCAAACAAAATTTAAGAGATTAAAAGGGAAAGTAAGATAAATTTTAAAAAGGGGAGAGACTTCAAGGTTTCCACGTGGAAGCTGCAGTGACCAAGTGTGACAGAGTGAGTCACACTATAAACCCCTCTGTCCACATGTCTTCACTTGCTAGTGCTCATTACAGAGTCACTGGTCTGGTACCAGGCCTCGGGTTTCTACTACACTAATTTTGTATTTGATACTGTCATCTGTCCTTTGCAATTGGCACATTAACTTGTTTCACTGTGTGGGTATGCAAATTTAAAACTCTGACTTCAAAATCACCAGTGCCACAGTACAAACCCGCTTCTAAATAAAGTGACATAGTTGAGCTGGAGGAGAGCAGATGATGAAAACCCAAGATTGTAGAGGCAGCAGGAAAGAATTGGCTAAGGGATGAATTTGGAGAGGATGGAGGAGAGAGAGGGAAGGAGCCATGGGGAGAGGTTTTCACAATATGTCTAGCTTAAGTGCTGCATATTTCAAGTTCCCCTAGAGTCCCATTCACATGTCCTTCCTCTTTAAAGTGATGAGCTCTCTACATCAGGAGACACAGGGTGGCGACTTACAGGTGTGGCCTGAGACAGCAGAAGTTGGAGCTCTGCAGGAAGTCCAGATGGCAGTGTGCCCACTTCCCCAGCATGAAGGGTCTGTGTCCAGCACAGGAGGAAGTAAGCCAGCTACCACAGGTTTCCCTCCAGAAAATTCTCATTATCAAGGGAATATGTTTCAGGGCTGGTGTTTCACAGCAACCTTGTCTGAGGGGGACTTGAGCCAATATCATTTACCAATATCAAGCTACCCTTGAATATGCAGACCCTGTGGACCAGTCTGCAGGGGAATAACTAGCAGTACTCATTAATCTGTCCACCCTTGAGGTTTCTGATGCTAGTGAAATGTTTACCCACATGAGGGGAAGGGAGCTCCTTCCTCTCCTTCCTCTCCCTCCTTCCCTGCTGTTGTATTTGCAGCCTTCATTTATCTCTGTGTCCTGACCATCAGAAAAGACACAGCCCCACTGAATGCTGGTCTAGTTTATGTGTTTGTGAAGGAGCCTCACTGTAGGGAGTTTTATCAGAACCATATTTGTCTCCTAACAGGAAAGTGACAGCAAGCTGGAGGAAAATGTGTACCACTTAGGATGGAATGCTGGGACATTGCTCCACTTTGGAAGTGAGTAGGCCTTACCTAGCCTAGGGCACAGTGGTCAGAGGTGGGGTCAGCACTCTTGAAAGTACATTGTACCCAGGTCTCACTGGGTACAGCGGTCAGGCCTAGACAGCCTTGTTAACCATAGAGCTATGGCTTTCCGCTAGTCCTTCTGCTTGCTTGACCTGCTGGGAAAATTGTCTAGAGTGTTGTCAGGTGCACCTGACAGGCAGACAGCCTCTCCATGCAGTGAAGGATGGCCACTCTGAATTGGATGATTGTCAAGGCTCATCTCTGAGCAGCACATTGCTGAAAGCATCACTGAGACCACTAGCAGATGCTTAGTTTTTTGTTTCTTGTCTAACCTTGACTCTGGCTTAGGGGATAGGAAGAATGAGGCAGATCAGGCAGGTCTGCCTCAATCCCAAGAGTAGGTGGTCACTTAACTTGTATTACAGTGGACAAGAGATCCATAGATGGATAGATAGATAGATAGATAGATAGATAGATAGATAGATAGATAGATAGATAGATAGATAGAAACAGCTGTGTCATGGCTACAGAGGGATATTGATATAACTTGGTGTAAGTGGCACATCTCTCCTCTCTGACCCTAGCACCATTGAGAAGGAACACTTTGAATCAAAGATGGTGAACATCTTCTCACACCTGTATGCTGTGACATCCATTCTGTCACTGGCCAGTGACTTAGTCTGTGTTTGGTTCCAGAGACTGGGGAATGGAGATTGACACAACCTAGCAAGGGAAACCAGCCAAGAGACAATGACTGCTTCCTCCTCTGCCCATGTCTGGTCTGTATGTCAGTTAGTGACCATTAAGGAATGTCTCACCCTGATGCACTTAACTGAACACATGGCCTGTGGAAGGGAGCCTTTGGTAATGTGGCCAGCCATGGAATCTCTCAGGAGACAGCACATGTGGACCAGGACTCCAAACTCTAGTAATGGTGGTCTGTATGAATGTGACCCAAGGCCGGGCGGTGGTGGCGCATGCCTTTAATCCCAGCACTTGGGAGGCAGAGGCAGGCGGATCTCTTGTGAGTTCGAGGCCAGCCTGGGCTATGAAGTGAGTTCCAGGAAAGGTGCAAAGCTACATAGAGAAACCCTGTCTTGAAAAACCAAAAAAAAAAAAAAAAGTATGTGACCCTTAGGAACCAGAGTTGATGCCTAAGAGGCCAGGCGAGTTTAATGTGAACTTTTTATATTGCTGGCCACTGCAGGGAGCATGTGGTGGCCTTTAGATTGTTACATGTCAAATGTCAGATTATGATGAGGCTCACACATTCAACACACTCCTTTCCCACTGCCTATGTCCTGGAGGCAGCAGGAACAGGTGCAGACAATACATGCTTTTTGTACCAAGATTTTTCACACACTACCCCAAAGTTGCTCAGTAATACTCACTTCCCAGTCGAATAAATTGAGTCCACATGATACTGGGTACCTTGCTTTGGGACAAAGGCTGACTGGTTGGGACTGTTTAAATTCCTCCAAGGTCATTGACACAGATAGGATGACTAGTGTGGTAACAGCCTGGGTCTCTTTTAGTCTCAGAAGCCAACTCCAGAACTCTCATTGACATCCTTTCTTTCCTCAGATGTGCAGGTTCTGCTGGATATGTTCAGACAAACCTCATCTTCACCATATGTGCATCCTGTCTCATCTAGGCAAGTGTTCAGTGAGCTGGGTGCAGGAAGCACAGCGTCTAGACACAGACATGTTGGTGGAACTGCATTTCCTTCTTGATCCTAGAGCTTGTTTATGGGACAGTAGCAGAGCAGCTAGGACAAACCAATCCCTGCAATCAGGGCTTCTCAAGGAGACCCCACTGAGTTCTCTCACAGGAAGTCACATGGGAAGAAAAGGGTCATTATTCCTGCCTCATTAGGTCCTGAACTTCACCAGAAATAAACCAGTTATTATCTGAAAGGCCACAGGTCTAGGGTGGTGAATGAATCTTTCTGCCGGCCTCACCAGTTGTCTAACACAAGCTTTTTCTTTTAAGTGCCTGGACCCTGAGAATTCCTGACCTATGTGCACACTGAGCAATAGTGACATTGAGGAAAAAGAGCACCTCTCTCCTCTCCTTCCTAGCAGACTAACATGCCATTGTCTGATCTCCAGAGGAACTCAGAGGCTCCACACAGCAACAGGAGGACATGCTGTGGAGGACGATGACATGGTTTCTGTGCCACTACCCAACTACAGACAACCACCCCAAATTACCAACAAGATCTGGGGAATCTATAGGAGCGTCCCTTTGTGGAAGCCTCCCAGTGGGTACTTACTGTTGAATCCTACCCAACTTAGACCCCATGGCATTTTGACAGTTCAGAAAGTCACCTATGCCTCTCTGTCTTCACAGATAACAAGGAAAACCTGCCTGAGCAGGTAAGAAATATCTCAGAAGAGCCTTGGGAATTACATGTGCTTCTCTTTCTGAATTCAAAAGTGGATCTCCAGAGAAGGGCAGTACCCATGGACAACCTGTTCCAGGCCTCCACTAACATGAAGAGGCACAACTTGAGGTCATACATTTGGCCCATTTCTCACTGGTTTAGACAAAAACAATTTACAAAGAAATACTGAAGTATTTCACTGGAATTCCAACATAATTTCTATAAATTGGCATTCAGAATGCTTTGACCCCTGGAGGACAGAAATCCAAACAATATGAGCTCTCAGCTTCTACCAGTAGTTATTTTAAAGGTAGTAGATGTTTGCACTTCATCTATAGACTCAGCAAATTCCAGTCAGATGCTCAAACACAAGATGTAACAACCAACAGGTCCTAAACCTTGAAGAATGGCAGAGGAGGAGAGATCCCGCCAGACCCAGATCTTTTTCTTCCAGGACTTCCCACAAAGCCTCAGAGATCCATGAAGGGCTACATGGAAGTAACAGAGACTGGATATGTGGAACAGAGAAGAAAGCTCAGAAACAGACCCAGCGAAATCCTGCCAGCTGATTTTTTTCATAGTCACCCATGAAAATCAAGACAGAGAGAATGGCTTGTCCACAAATGACCACAGAAGAAGATTTAAAAACAAGCAATAAGGAACCAATTGAAAAACTGAACACAGTCACCATTTCAATTGACCTCAAATACAAACACTATAATACTCACATAAAGTTATAGAGGATTATATACTTTCCTGCCTTATAGAATGGAAGATCAGAAATAACCTGGAGAAGATGAACTGTGGACTTGGGAGCCCTGCTGCCACCAGCCATGAAAATACAGAACTGGATCATGGCAGGAGCAGGACACTCCCGTGAGGACATCTCGAGAGAGAGCCTGGCCCCTGACACACCCAGGCAGACAACAAATCCCTGACAGTGAACGTTGTGTGGCTAAGAGGAGGTGGAGGTGTAGTGTGTACTGTGTGGTGTGAGGAGGGCTGAAACCTTTCACATCATGTGGGATGCAGATGAGCTGTCCAGCTGATCTGATAACAGCACTGTATGGATGGTCCAGTCAGCTGGGGAAAGCAGCAGGGCTGACACCTAGATACTCACATGTGCTACCCATGCCCCTCCCCTTCTTAACAACTTACATACAGGGTCAGTGTAAGGACATGAAGGATGCCCCTCACCCACACTCACCACATAGTTCTCTAGGTATTAGGCCTAGATATTCAACTCCCTTCTGCTGTCCCACACGCAATGCTAGATTCTAGATCTTGCTAGACATGCCTCCAACCACAGTGTACTAAGACATGGGGAAAGGTATCAGACACTGTTGCACACTTTACCTTCTGACAAGGACACACAGTTGGTTGGTTCAAACACTCCTGGAATCTTCCTGCACTGACGTACAACACTACGTATAATGCAGCATGTGACACTACAGCCATGCCACCTCACTTGTACTACCAGCTGTCAGACCATGATAAACAACCCCTACATCACACACACACACACACACACACACACACACACACACACACACACACACACTTTAATACACTTCTAAGTACTGGGCCATGCATGACTTCCTACCAAACCACACATTGACTGCTAGGTATCAGGCATTGCTAAACAAAACCTCACACATACCTCTCATGTATTCCTAGGTCTGGATCCAGAATGCAACCCACATAATCCTTTATTAACAGCCACGTAACAGGTCATACAGGACACTCTCTTGCCACTGTACGCAAATACTCTGCTAGTATTAGACCCCACTTGACACCCTAACATCACTGAAATTTCACATACACTGCTAGGGTTCATTCCCTCTTGAGTATCACACCACATCACCACAATCTACAGTGTTAACATCAGGGCCCACTGGATACCACATTCCATCAACCCACATATCCCTGTTGGATATAAGACATTCTGGGGATTCCAAACTCCATGGCAACTCCTACAAGGCTAGCTGAAGGACCTGGAATGCACACATCACCCTGTAGCTCTCACATGCACTGTCAGGTGTCAAGCTCTCCTGGCTCCCTCAATGCCTCACTCACACACTGAAGTGTCAAAAACACTTGTACAATACATTGTATACTGCCAACGTACTTCAACATGAATGATCAGAACTTGATGGATACTAGATCACCCATAAGCTGACACACACACACACACATACACACACACACAGTAGGGATTGTGCCCAGCTCGACATCCCATTCTTCCACTGCTCCCCTCTGACATACAGTTATCATCAAACACACTGGACACACCACCACCCCTGTGACCACACATCCACTCTAGGTACCAGGTCCAGTTTGACCTCATACCCCACATTAATCGACAGCCATCAGACCATGTGGGGAACATTTCCCTCATCAGGTCTTGCAAAATACCTAGCAATTAGCATTTCTGGACCCCCTCCTTCTGCTGAAGACACACCCACACTGCTAGGCATCAGCTTCTACTGGACTCCTTCCTATGCTATACCACGTGCTGGGTCTCAGGCTCTATGGCTGGTTACTGGGCCATGCTGGACATTATCCCTTTCAAACCACAGTGCATATAAAGTGCTGTGTGTCAGGTTCACTTGAACACAAGCTTCATCACACATGACTTGATAGGTACCAGACAATGTTGACACACACCCTTACCCCTATATACACTACTGGCCCAGTGAGCACTGGAATTTTAAGGCTCTTCTAGACACCTCCATCACTGACATATCAAGTTTCTTGCTACCAGACACTACCACTCTGTGCAGATTTCAGTCATGTATATTGAAGTATATTGTATGCATATTCAATAATTGGCTTCAAGTCTTACCCAAAATAGCACCATTCTGTTGACAATATACACTACCAGACAGGGGTATGGGTCTAAGCACAGCTGAAAATTAGCAGTGCTTTTGTGGCAGCAGGATGGTTGAAGGAAGAGAAACTTATTAGATGAGGCCTGTTATCCTGCACAATATCTGGGTTAGGACCGGTGAGTCCTGAGGATGTGATACACAGTAGGGCATCCAGCCTCAGGCACGTGTGCAGCAAAGCCTGAAACCAAATAGTGTGTTTCAGGCTATAGTGGCAGGGGTAGGGGTGTCCAGCTGGGCCTGGTAACTAGTGGGACATGGATGGGTTTGGCAGCAGGACTTGGGGGGCAGTAGCTAGTAAGGCCGGTTGTGTGGGCAGCCCCTCATAGTGGGATGAGTATCTGTAGGAGAAGCAGGAAGATGCTCTACAGTGTTTCTTATGAACACAACAGTGTATGTTGGGTGGCATCAGTTGGGAGCTGTATAGATTTCTTAGGACATGACACCTAGCAGTGTATGTAGGATATCAGGGGCGTTTGCAGCCCTGTCTGTTCAATAGTAGTGTATGTGGAACAGTGCTAAAGATGATGATGTTATAATGAAAAGTGTGTGTGTGCCCATGCGCACATGTGTGCACTCGTGTGTTTGAACTTGTAGTGAGTGATCAGAGAGTGTGCTGTATTGTCATGGAGATAGCTGTCTTAGAGAAAATGACTCAGTGACTAGGCAAATAGAATTCCAGTGTCAGTATATTATTAATGAAGTTGATATGAGAAAGTATCTTCAAGACATGGACTTGAGAGATTTGGAAGAGTAAGGGTAGAAAACTAGAAATGTAGGCTTGATGAATACAGGCCTAGGGGAGAAATTTGACTTTATTTTTACTGTACCTAGAAGCCAAGTTTTCTCATTGCCAACAACACTAGGTATCACCATCTGCAAGGTGTCCCCACACTTAAAACCCACCACCACATTGCTAGGTGTCAGCTTCTACTCCAAAAAATGTCTTCTACAGCATGTGCCAAACACATATGCCTAGGTGTGAGGTCCGGTAGGTCAGCTGTCCACTAAAGAAAATGCCCCTCTCATGCAGTTGGGTAGCTTGTCCTCCACGACATCAACAATGCAATGGCTAAAGCCCCATACACAGGGCTGGGTATCTGGTGTTTCTAAGGATCCCCTTACCTACAGCAGCAGAAGCCATAAGCAGACGCCCACATACTATGACACAATTGTCAGGGGCCAGTTTTTATCTCTTCCCATAAAACCACATATATATATACGTGGTTAGATCACATTCCTGATAGGAATCACCTCAGCTACAGCAGTGCCACACACCCAGAACTAGGTGTCAGATCCTGCTGGGCACCTCTTCCCCTACATCCAAAGGACCACACAGTTACACAGCTAGTTTTCTAGTACTGGTACCCCTCCCCCATAGTCAAATGCCTTGTACACAGCCACACACTCACAAACACACTCAGGCACACATGCTTCTATGATCCCATGCACGTGCTCATGCACTCTCATCTAGCTGTCATGTCAACAAGGTCTTGCCCATTCAGCCAAAGCCCTATTTACACACAGCTGTCAAAGTGCTGCCCTTCTGGGTGTCCATCCCCTGCAGCCAAACACATATGCAGAGACAGACAGAGAGACAGAGACAAAGAGACAGAGAGACACAGAGTCTGAGATCAGGTCCTGCTGTTCCCACTCCATAACAGACAAAGATGTCTACTCAGGGCTAGGTGTCAGGTCCTGATACCTACCTCTTTTTCTATATTCATAGTGCAATATTCTTACACAGCTAGTTTACCAATATGCACCCCCTCGCCTATAATCAAATGCTAGGTACACACTAACACACTCAGAAAAACACTTAGGCATGCATGCTCCTATAATTGCCTTCACGAATTCAATACATTCTCAGCTAACTATCAGGTCCTAGAGGATAGCCAACACACACCACATATACTTCTAGGTGTTAAGTCCTGTGAGGTAGAGGTATCACCCATACCAAAAAAAAACCCACATACACTTCTAGGTGTTAGGTCCTGTGAGGTGTCCCACACAGAGCCAAAGCCCTATTTACACATAGCCAACAAAGTGCTTCTGCTGCTAGGTGTTCATTACTAAAGCCAATCTCTCTGTCTCTTTCTCTCCCCTCTCCCACTGCATCCCCTCCCTCTGTCACATACACACATGTATATATGTACATCTAAGGCCCTGTACTGTTAGGTATACATTTGCCTAGAGCCAAAGACTCACAATACATGCGATTTGACTGAACTTTCAGGGTTATTGTCTACATAATAGGCAAAGCCACCCCCTCATCAACACACAATACACACACACACACACACACACACACACACACACACACACACACACGCAGTTACATGGCAGGATCTGTTAGATTTACAGCTTCCTTAGAGCCAAAGCATCTAAACAGGGCCAGGTGTCAGCTTCTGTTAGGTTCACTCTTCCCTACAGCCAATATTCCTCTTACGCAGCTAGGTATCATGAACTCTTAGAGATCCAATGCAATACACTAGAGTCCCATGCACAAGGCTAGGCATCACATCCTGCTAGGAACCCCGGACACAGGCAAACACCCAGGCACAGCTCTCATATTCATATAAGGCAAGTGTCAGGTCAGGTATTTGTCTCTAGCCTTACAACCAAAGTTCCACATACACAAACATGGTTAGGTTTTAGGATCTGCTAGGTACCTTCTTCCCCACAGCAAAACACCAGGTTAACAAACATACAAATGCATGCATGCACACATGCACATATACAATCATGCATGCAGGCCTGTGGGAACCCTCCCCTGAGTGTGAGTCCCAGGAGTACCCTAGCCACATGAGTGGAACTATGGATTTAGGGGAAGTCTAGGACTTGGCACCTACCTGTGAGTGTGTGGCATTGTTGTAGAACTGGGGTATTCCTCACAGGAATACAAGTAGTCATGTATGTGTTTATGGCTTTGGTTGTAAGGGTGAGACTACAATGCTACCCTTGACACCTTGCCCTGTGTGGAGAACTAGGGCTTAAAATTGAAAGAAGTCCAACAGGACTTGACTTTGTGTGTGTGTTTGTGTGTGTGTGTGTGTGTGTGTGTAGGGTTGTGCATTAGCTTGGTGAAGTAATGCCTAGTAGGTCTTTACACATCTACCCTACAGCGAAAGACCTTTATTCACATTTATGTCTCACTATCAGTTCCTGCTGGATAAACAATTCCTTACAGCCTAGCCAAACTGACACAAATCTCAGAACCTGCTAGGAATATTACCCTATATTGAAAAGACCCACCTATGACTAGAGCACCATGTCCTCCTCAGTATCACGTCCCCAAAAGCAAAGCTTCAAATATACTGGCCAGGTGTCACATCATGCTAGGTACCCTAATCTCTACAGCCAATGTTACAGGTGCACAAAGAGATGGAGTTAGGTTATTCTGACTGCCCCCAGACTTATAATCAAAGACTATCTCTCTCTCTCTCTCTCTCTCTCTCTCTCTCTCTCTCTCTCTCTCTCTCTCTCTCTCACACACACACACACACACACACACACACACACACACACAACTATGTATCTGTTACTTCTAGACATTTCCTCCCCCCAGGAACGTCCCACATAACACACACAGGGCTAGATTTCAACTCCTGCTAGATAACAATCTCCCTAGTAAGATCTCAGTAGAACCTCTAAGAGCACATGTTATCTAGTTGAGTAAGAGGAATATACATACAGCCAAAGCTAGACTCAAAAAGCTAGGTGTCAGTTCTTTTGGTATCCAATCCCATCTGTGTATCTCTACGTTTTATACTCACTTCAGATGTGTGGGAGCCAGAAACAGCTGATGGAGATGACCTCTGGCATTTGTCTTTCTGGATCTGGGTTCTCTCACTCAATATTATCTTTTCCACATCCATCCATTTACACAGAAGGATGGCTTAAACAAAGAGGATTATTGTGCTGAGTGTCTGAAACTAGTCCTGTGATTTAGCAGTTGCATGCAGTTTACAGGAACTCATTTCTTCATTAATACCTAATGTGGGAGATCAGACCCAATGTGTGTGCCTCCACCCCTGTACATTGGTCAAGAATTGTGTAAGAAAGGAAAGTGAATTAGCCATGAAGAGCATGTCAGGAAAGAGCCGTCCTCTGAATCTGCTAGAGTTCCTCGAAAACTTCCCTAATGATGGACATTGAACAGGGCATGGGGGCCAAATAAACTCTTTCTACCACATTGGGTTATGTCAGGACCTGTCTATCAACAATACAAAGTATACTAAGACAGTATCCCAAGACTGGCCTCAATTTGTAATCCTCCAAACTTCACCTACTGACCGCTGGCTTTAAGAATGTAATATAAACCTGTATGAACAAATAGAAGCTTTAAGGTTGACTAGATCTCAGGGACAAAACAAATCAAGGACCAGTGAAATACAATTTCATCAGGTGAGGTTATTTTAATGAAGTTAATCATTGAATACATCTCAAGCAGACATATTGGAGAAATACTGCTGAATGAGGATAGACACACAAATAGTGCCTGACTGTATATACAGAGACAGGGGAGGAATCTTAGTTTATTTTTTAATACGTTAAGTACCAAACAGAGTAAAATAGAAGAGTGGAATCCTATGACTTGAGATAGTTAATCATGGGGTATGTAATTAATAACAGTGATTGCTGAAACCTCAGTTTAGGAGGCTGGCAGTACTGTGAAAACATCATGGCTTGTTCACACTCTGGATCCAATGTTGGTGAATATACCCACTGCACTCTGTGGAACATGGCTCATGAGGTCAGAATACATGGTATCACATTGAGACCAGCACACACAATCATTGTAATACACATAACCTAACTCATGAGATCAGAGCATGTGGGGTATTCTGAATCCTGCCCCAGTAGACATCTCAATTCCTGCATTCTGGTTGATAAGGTCAGAAAGGATACTACTCCTAGATCATCCAGCAGGAGGAAGTTATCCCACCTACAAACCAGTACCCTGTGTCTCCACACCTGAGCTCAAGCAGAACACAGATGAACCTAGCACAGCCACACTAGGAACACCAAAGATCAATCCAAATACTCCCCAAATGAAAGCAAACAGAAACATTCAAGTCACAAACTAAATCCAGATGAGCAAGAAGTAACATGAAAATCCAGGTCAACATAACTCCTCCCAAAATGACCAGTTCCAAAGTAGTAGCCAACAATAAGAGAG
Source organism: Peromyscus maniculatus bairdii (assembly GCF_049852395.1). NCBI lineage: Eukaryota > Metazoa > Chordata > Mammalia > Rodentia > Cricetidae > Peromyscus > Peromyscus maniculatus. The sequence continues at coordinate 62,184,912 of NC_134874.1, read as the reverse complement.
ACTTAACCAAATTCAAGGCTGGGTAACAAGGAAAACCCAATAGCAGATTCATGGATCTCCCTGGGAAGGGGAAATAAAGGAATATCACCTGGGGGCAGGTGAGGATGGGAGCATGACGGTTTGGGTTGGGAGGTACATGAAGGGGTACTCTACTGAGAGATGATTGGAAGCAGGGAGCATTTTAGGGTCAGGTAGAACATGATGCAAGGGAAAATCCCCAAAATCTACAAGGATGATGCCAACAAAGACTTCTAGTAATAGTGGACACACAGCTTGAACTGGCCATCTCTAGTGGTTAGTTGATGGCTACCTCAATTGTCATCAGGGAGCCCTCATTCAGTAACTGAGGGAAATACATGCAGAAATTCACAGCAAAAATTAGATTTCTTTTGGGTTGAGGGAATCCTGATGAAGAGATGGAGTAAGGATTATAGGAGTCAGAAGGGTTAGGAATACCACAAAAAAAACAGAAACAAGTAAACTGGGTCATTGGAACTCACAGAGTCTGAACCAACAACCAGGGAGCCTGCATAGGAATGACCTACGCCCTCTACATATATGTGACAGATGTGAAGCTTGGTCTACTTGTGTGACTCCTAACAATGGTAGTGGGACTGTCCCTTGGGCTTTGGCTGGTTCTTGGGAACCTATTTGTGAGTCCCTGCTGTGCACCACTCTGCTTCCTAACACATACTGCTCAGTATAATTCCAATTGGGCAAATCCTGACTTCCAGAATGGTAGAGAACACTGGGATAAGAGGTCTGTAGATGGACAAGAAAACATGGCTATTACTCTGGAAATATATTGGTGTCACTGGGCAGATACTGTTGTGGGGTGTGGGATGTGAGCACTTTTGAAGATCTGGCAGATCCAGTGTTGGGTGGTGATTAGGATAACCCACATGGCAGGGACCAGGTCAAGGAAAGACAGATGCTCCATTAGTGGAAGCAAACTGCCCATGAATAATGTACCTGATGGGCAAGGTTTATTATTATGCATGCCTTTCTTGACCTCACCCAGCAGTTTACTCCCAGCTTGCCCTTTGCTGGGACCCCAGGAAAGTTAAAGGACTCTGAGAGCAGTGGGCTACAGAGACCACCTGGTGAGACTTAAGGAGGACAGCTCCACAGTGATGCCAACCCCAGTAAAGCAAGGTGGAATGCCATGACCATTGACCTTCAGCTGTGTCTGGGCCACAGCATAGCTCCCTTCCCCCTTGGTTTCAAATCATACTGTGTAGACATTCAGTGTCATATGTTAATAACCAAGATCTCATATAGAAAAAAAATCCCCAAATGATGCTGATCCTCCATGGATTGTAAGAATGAAGTTAAAGACCAAGGCCAAAGGGCAAGTGGCATGGCACTAATGACTATGGGATCTGCTCATTACTGGCTTATTGACCATCAGAAAGAACCAGATGGCATCCATACCATGAGAGCTCTATGACAATAAAAGCTAGCAAAGTGGGAGATTGGATGAAGGTAAAAGGATCCATAGCAGCCCATGCCGGGAGCAGCTGACTGGGTAAGAGGTCATGGGGCTTCATTTCCTACACTAAAACACCTTCTACCTTATACCAGGCAAGTGTTCCCCAATCACTAAGGAGCAACTGGGGATCTGTCTTCACCCTATCCTTTCTGCAGCCATCACTGAGCCAGTCCTGGACACGTCTCTTGTAACCTGACTCACATGTAGACACAACTGAAGATTCTGACTCCACCTTGTATTGATGACTTCTCAGGGATCACAAGGTTCTGAGGGGAAGACAAAGGGAGAACACTACCCTTTTTCAGTTCCCATGAGACTGTTGATCCCTCCTTTCAAGTAACCACTCCCCTTCAAATCAAGATTGGGACTGAACTTCAGAATCTCAGAGCTCAATGACCACTGGCTTGAAAATCATCTGCAGCCCTGGTTTTCCCTGGTTCACACCTATCCAGTTCTTAAATTCTCAGAAGACTTTAGGTGATGGGGTAAACATTGCCTTTGCATTTAGATTTTACAGTCCTGGCAGGTAAACCAGGTGCCTAGGGTTACATATTCTCACTGCCCTGGTTGTCATCCCTTATGCCAAGATGTGAAAACAAAGTAACCCTGCCTTGGGCCTGATTGCCTGATACAGACACTCAATCTGCTAGGAAAATCATTGAACTTTCTGATAATTTTTTTGCAGCCTGAATTCAATCCAAATTAAATTGAATCAGACAGAATTGGAAAAGCCCAGGTTTAATGGCTAAAGTATTCCCAGATGAATCTCCCACCCCTCAGAGAGGAGACAGGGATGATAGATTGGACGAACCACATGTCTGTTTTCTGGGATACAGCTCTGGAGGAGGAGCTGTGTTTAGCAGGCTTCGAAGGGGTGGATTTGAGGAGGAACTGTGTTTGGTGAGCTTTGAAGGTGTAGGTTTGGGGAAAGAGATGGGGGAGGAGAGTTAAGATGGATCTTCTACCAGACTCCTTCCAAACATTCCAGATTCTTTGGGTATAGGGAAGCCAGGGTGCCAGGGGTTGAGGTGGAGGTCCCACCCAAATATTCCAGACTCTTTGGGTATAGGGGCACTGGTTCAAGTCTGACTACTTCCTTCAGGCATGGGGCGACATGAGGAAGAGGAGTTAGGGGTTATATGTAAACAAGGGTCATCACACAATATTAGAGAAATTCCTTGTATTAGTGTTACCACCTTCCTCAGAAATGTAGTTAAGTACCAGAAAACTGCTAAAATTTCAGTGAGAGATGGATTTCCAAAATTGTTAATTTATATTTAATATTTTATTTATTTTCTCATTTATTTTTGAGTCATGGTTTTATTGTGTAGTCCTGGCTAGCCAGGAACATGTTATGTAAGTCACACTGTACTCAAACTCATAGAGATTCTCCTGTCTCTGTTTCCTGAGTGCTAGGATTAAAGTAAAGGCATGTACCACCAACCCTGGATGGAACTCATTTACAAAAATATCAATTTTTAATAAAAAATTCAATTTAACAACTATCTAGCCATTTGTTGATTGTTTTCTTTAAAAACCAAATCCTCAGCACACAATCAACAGGAACTAGATCTAAGAGTTGGGAGCAGAGGCATGGGTTAATATGTCAGATTTTCTTCTAAATCCACCTACCTATGTGGAAATTTGATTCAGTGTGTTGAGTTAGACCACCACAGAGCCAATATCTGATGAAAGTACATGGGTTTGTTAATAACAAAACAAACCCGGACTTTGTCTGTGGCCAATACTTAACACACCGGGTGGAGGAGGATGGCCCTGAGCACTCACTCCAAGGAGTTTTCTATAAGAAAGATTTATGTGCACTGAGTTACATAACTCGGGATTGGATGAGGGGGCTAGGGGTGAGGGAGTTCTTTGAAGTTACTGGCTGAACTATAAGCATGAGGTTACTAATGGCTAACAGGATGCAGGTTATCTACAGAGACATAAATTTTACTCCCTATGTCCTGTTTTTGCGGAGCCCAGCGTATATACATTCAGATTTATTGCTTCAGTCCTATTTTCCCATAAGTTCAATCTCTGGTCAGCTCCAAAACTGCTGGTCAGCAAATACCTTTAGAGGAGGGGGCGAGAGAGCGTCTCTCAAGAGGACTCCTGGTTTTTCCTTTCAGTATTAGTTTCTATTGTAATTCCAACAGCGAAAAAATACAAAGCCATAGCAAATAGGCAATCCAGAAGAGAAATCACAAAACCTGGTGTTCCAATGAGCAACATCTTGAATTTGGAATGTAGTATTATGAAGTCAGAAATAGATTAGGTAGTAAATTCTGTTGAGGAACAATTCTTTCAGTGTCTGATAACTTAAATTTGATAATATATATATATAGCATTCAATTGATAATAGTACCTCATTCAATATTACATTAAATTTTAAATAGAAATAAAACAACACTAATCTCTTTAATGTATGCATCTCATTTAATTAACAAATTAAAAAAATACCATTTATATTGAATTTAATAATTTTATATTTTTTAAAGCTGAAAGGCACTCATACTAACACCAGTCTCAAATTCATGATCCTCCTGCCTCAGCTTCCCAAATTGGTAGCTTTGGAAATATGCACCACCATACCAAATAAAATGTATTTCTCAAACTGGATGGTCAGATCTATGTACTTACATGTATAAGGTATATGTAATTGGAGTTTATATAGCTGCTGCCAGGTTGCCCTTTCTAGAAGCAACTGCAGAGCTTAAAATGAAACATAGGTCTATTTTCCAGTTTCCTGTCTCAAACCTTGCACTTGTGTCTTTCATAGGGTCCTATTGATATTGAGTGGAAGTTTGCATGAACAAAGCTCTAGATAGATACTTTGATGAAGGTAGAACTTGCTGCCTCCTTTCAAAATTATCCCAGCCCCAAATCATTTCTCTATCTTGGTAACTGATTCAACAACACATTTGTTGGGATATTGCCGGGCTCCAGCTGCATGGCCGCACATGAACAGTTCAGGAGCTACACAAGAGGTCTGGGGTCTTGTGTCTTAAGTCATCACTGTGTGCTGGTGATTATGTATGCATCACGAAATCTAGCATGCATGGTGTAGCTCTGTAAGCTCATCTGCACCCTTAAAGAACCGGACACAGACCTCACCTCCTCTAGGTCTGTTCTGTTCTCTCTTTCCACCCCCCCACCATCTTTCTCTCTCTCTCTCTCTCCTTCCCCGGGCCTGGTTCTCTTGTCCCCCTCCCCCACCCCTCTTCTTCCTAATAAAGCTCTGATACTGATACTGGGGTTTGTCATGGCCATGACTTTTCCTCACAGTAACCAGTGCTGGTAACCAGCGCAGATTATCATTATTACAAACTTCAGGACCAAAAGTGACCCTGATGGAAGACAGAGGAGGCACAACTTGAGAAGCCTCACAGTAAGACTAAAATAAAATCTATTTTCCTGAACACAAACTGTTTTCCTCCTTTCTCTTCTGCATGACAGTTCTTATCTTAAAAATGATAAAATCACTCAAACATATGCTTTTACATTTCTCAGCCATGAGCCTCTAAGTCATGTTACATGCCGAATGTTTACCAAACTACGTGGGCAGGTGAATGATAAGGGTGCAGTCCCGCTGATGCAAGCTCCTTGTCCATGCTGAGTCACAGGAACGCCAAGCTGATGACCTGATACAAAATCAACATTGTTAGGTTCTGCTTCCTCACTGGGATAAACACAGCCAGTTCTGAGGAACAGAAGTCAACTCTAATCTAGCTGTCTGTGGAATTGATTCAACTAGGGTCCCTGTCCCATACAAGCAGCTGTGTGATTTTGAGAAAGAGACTATCTGGTTGTCATTTTAATTTTCTCCTTATTACAATAAAGCAGTGATATCTGGTGGCCTCCCAGAGGGACAAATGGGTTTTCTGCTAAGGTAAGAGGATGTGAGGCTAGGTCAGTAAGATGAGGCAAGATGAGACAGAACAAGACTATGGGATGGCAGGTGTGCAGCTCTGGCCACAAGGCCTCCCTCTGTAACTTATGAGCTGACCACAGAGTCCTGAGTGTCCCACTTGTCCTGTGCTGAGCTGTAAGTCTCATATGTGCAGACCCCAGTTTTGAGAGGCTCCACACTATGTGTCCCTTTGAGACACTGTAGACCTTTCCCACCAAAGCCACATCCCACCAGAAAATGCCAGCCTCCAAATAGTGCCACATGCAACACATCCAATCATAAATGACATGGGACACTTAGTCCCGCCCCTGAAGCACACTGGCCCAATGAGCATCCGGGCAGAGACTCTAAACTTCCCCATTCCACCTTGGTCTTCCTGCCTGGGACATTGAGCATGCTCAGACTTGAGAACATTAAGCAAATGCTGAGGAGCTGCTGAGCCGTTGTGGAAGGGGTCTGTGGAGTTCATCTGGTGAGGACAGTCCCAGGCCAGGGTGGCCAGGCTCAGGGTCTCCTCAGAGTCTGGACTTCCTCACAGCCCGTGTTCTGGGGAGGCTGAGGTGAAGACAAACCTGCCTTCTTGACAACAGTGTCCTCTTAGACCAGGTCAAGTGAGGCCGTCTTCTCTGAATCTGGAGACTCCTCACAGCCCAGTCCTCATGAGGCTGAGATTCACTCAGTGAAGATCCAGGATGGCAGGATGCAGTTCTGAAAAAAAATTATAGGCTTTCATTCAGATTAATATGGGCTTAACATTTTCCATATTTCTTTACTTCATCTTAGTACCTGTGGGATCTGCAATATCCCCTTTCTAATTCTTTATGTGAGTAACTTTAATAATCTTTAATTTTTCTTTGCTAGTGTGCCTAGAGATTTATCAGTGTTGTATAGATATACGTCTTTTTCTTACCTCTTGTCTTGAATATTTTCAATTGATTGAATTTTAAAAATTGACTATTGGCTTCTTAATCACTTTGTTTTTAGTATTTATGTAAAATTTATGTCATAGATTACAAAGCTACTGAAGTCACGTGTTAATTATTTCATATCTATAATCTAAGCCCTTGGGAATCAGGATTCCATGAGTTTGAGAACAGTGTGGGTTACACACGTAGCACTGGATACACTGCTACAAAGTCACATCTTATTGTAGAACATATGAACAATATCCAAATGTATTCACTTTCATATAAAGTCATTTAATATATTTTAGTTTTTTCTAATCGTGGTTTAGCTTTTTCCATAAATTTGGTTATATTTTATTTCCACTTCAATACTTTTACTTTCACTATGACTTTCTCTTTTAATTTATTGGTTATTTTAAGAATGAAATACTTAGTTTTAATTTATTGGGGATTATCAAGATACTATTCTGTTATTAGCTTGTGCTTTAATTTCCCTGTAGTCAGATTGCACACATCACTTCATATCAGGTCTTTTATGTTTATTTAAACCTGTTTAGTAGCTTGTAACGTGGAGTATGTTGAAAAGTGACTTGTGTGTTCTGGAAATGTTGTCTTAAGCTGTCATTTGAGGAGGTGTTCTGTAAATGTCTGTCAGGTGAAATTGATTGACAGCAGTGTTCATGTTCTCCTTCTCCTTAATGACTTTCTCTGCTTTTCATCTTTTCTCTTTTTACAGTAAAAGAACTTAATTTGGTTATAATTTAAATTTTTCTTATTACCAATTCTTGTCATATGGATATATCAGGAGTTAAATGGAATTTTCTATTCCAAATACAACATCTTGAAGTCTTGTTATATAGGAACTTCTGTCTCTATGTCAAAATTGCACTGAATTATTCAATATGTTCATGTTTTTTAAAAGTTTAAAACCTCATTCATTTGACAACTTCTTATTGTTTAGTTCATATAAACAAATGGTAGAAAGTGAAAGTCATTTTTTTATGTATGCATTGTATTTTTTATTAATTCTTTGGGAATTTCATACCATATACTCTAATCCCACTCCTCTCCCAGACCCTCAATATCTGTCCCGACCTCTTGTAGATTCCCGCCACAAAGGAAAACAAAATAGGAATAAAAAATAAGATAAAAATAAACAATAATAACAAAAGAGAAGAAGAAAACAGTAAAGCACTTTACTCCCCCAGCCCCATCTTTCCCAACACTCCATTACCTCTCCATCATTAGTAGCATTGGGAGCTGCTGTGTATCATGCAGGATTAGTATTGATGGTGTACTGAAGCCAGGGGCCTTGAACCTCACCAATACCCGCTACACAATGAACATTTGCAAGTGAAGCTGTTGGATTTCCCCTCCTTTTGTTCTGTCGACTCCCATCTCCAACTTTAATTGTGGATTTGTCAGTTTCCATCCACTTTCTCATCCAGGTTGGAGGATTTGTAGTTAAATACTTTTCAGGTGGAGTGTTCTGTCTGCCTGGAAAATTGATCCCTTTTCACCACACACATGTATATTATAATATTCATGTTATTTAGAATAGATACTTTCCCTAGCAAAACTTACTGTTCAGCAGTTTACTTTGGTAGCAGCATGGATACTAGGGCATTTTAAAGAATTCTGCCTATTCCTGCCTCATTACTCTGACACTCTGCCCATGCATTTGTTTTCTACTCATCATAGAGTGAAAGCCTGTGTGGTTGTTTATCTTCTCTGGTGATTTCTCCCATCTAGTACTTTATGTTTCATGCAGTTACATGGTTAGTTTGAGACTTCTCTCTTGATTGTTTTAAGTTCACTGTTCTGTCCAAAATGTCTCTTGTGTCTGGTTTTGGGTTCAGTATATCAGTCTATTTATCCCCTCATCAAGCTTGTTATTTAAACATCTTTTAAAAAATTAATAGCTACTTTTCAGGCACTGAAGGCCTGAGAGCTAATAAACTCAGAACTCCTTCCTTGCTAAAAATGCCAGAAAGCTACCAGACCTCTGGAGCTCATCCATTGTGTGTTATATCAGCTGAGCCAAATAATAGTTTATATTTTACTGATTATTTGTGCCAAAATTTCTGTTTTTTGTTATGGTGGAATTCAAGACTTTTGTAAACCTCTCTTAGTTAAATACACATGGTGAATGACAATATGGTGATGGAACACTGTGCCTTTTAGTGACTAAAACTAATGAAATGCTAAGAAATCCCTTATAAAGTTTAAATTTTATGCAGATTTATTTGCATCAACTCTGTACAACTCAGGTGTCTTGCATGATCCAATTACTTTATATTTCTCTGGCTCTATCTTTTTACGGTTCTCGGTTCCAGAATGACCTTATAGTACTTATATTCTGTTTGGTCACAATCCTTTATTCTTACAACTGATATTATGACAATGAACTGACATCATGTACTGCATGGGTACAAGCCTCTCTGTCTCCCTGGCTCCATAAAATAAACCAAGAAATTATGAAACAATGATTTAAAAATTGCACATATGTGTTTAGACATGTAGGTATGTACACATGAGTGCAGTTTCCTCAGAGATGAGAAGAGGCTCCAGATTCCCCGGAACTAGAGATATTGGTGTTTGATTTTGGGTCACTGTGATAAGTGATGGGAACTGAACTCAAGTCCTTTGAAAGAGTACAGTGTGCGTTTTTCTGTTAGGCCAACTCTAGCCCCATCATTCAAAAACCTTAAGAAAAATTTGGAAGATAGTAAAAATGTAGTCATTATGTTTAGTTGTATAAAAATATATGAGCCCTTGTGCAAATAAGTAATTCTTTTTCTGTTTTGTTACTTCTAAAATCAATCTTATTATTCTGTACATTTTAATTATATAAAATTAGTCATTTGTTTCTGTACACCACCTTGTTTCCCAGTTATACTCCCTCCATTTAAAATATTTCCCCTCACACTTCCTCAAAATTTTTAACCCTTTTTCCTATTTTTCTAGATTTCACTTATGAGAGAAGATATGTGTTAATTGTTTTTGGAGAGTTGTCTGTTTCTAAACTTGATGATACATAGTTGGAACAATTTTACTGAGAATTATGCAACTTTTTTCTATAATTTTTATTTTGAATTATCTTTCATTAAATATGTGTATTGTGTGGTCTTTAGTCATTCATTTAATGGTGGTTATCTGAGCTCATTCCCTGAATTACCTATTGCAGGTAGTGCAGTGATAAAAATTACACACAAACTCACCTTACATATGTAGTGATTCAGTGTCGTTCATTTCAATCACTGTGCACACCCAGGAGTGGTACAGCAGGCATGTCTATGTTAAATTTTCATTCATAATCATCGTTATAGCATCCACAGTACCTGGAATGTTTTAGTTTACAATGAACATAGCGTATATGTTCTTGTTCCACCTCCTTTGCAGCATTTAAAAAATTACATTGGGTGAAAAATGTAATCACTTTAAAGACACTTAAAGCTGGAATTATGGGGCAATCTGAATATCATTTTACTAATGTGACAAATGGGTCTGGGGCCCAAGAAAATGACCACAGAGTCTATAGTATTTGAGTCAGGCTGTAAGTCCTGCTGACAATTTATTCTATTGAAATGGTTGCCATGCATTGTTCTGAGTGGTCAGAGCTGGACCTCATATTACTGCATGGCTGGTGACCTCAAAGTGGTCCATTTGGTAAGGAGAATGTACTTGTGAGCACCTAGTTTCACTTTGCACCCATATTTGTATTTCATACATTTGTTGGCATGTGAGATACTGTCTCAGATATGCTGATTTTGAAAAATTGTTTTCATCATGCAGAAAATGAAACTCTGCTCTCTATCTTCTACCATACACAAGCTCTGCACCAAATGTGTCATAGACCAGATACCCTGAAAATGCCAAAGGACACAGTAGAGAAAATAATTCCACTGCTAAGCACAGGTAAGGATTTTCTGAATCTTGTCCAATAGTAAATGAAACCAAAAATCAACAAATAGGATCTCATGAAATTAAGACTTTTTATTTCAGCATAAGAAAATATAATTTAAGTGGTAGCATACAGAACATGAGAAAGTTACTGGTGTAATAGTGGCATGAGCATTATTGCATAATTAACTTCCTTCTGATCTCGTGAGGCCTGCACTATAGGAAGGATTTAGTACCTGCTACTGTGTACCTGGTCAAAAGACACTGGCTTGACAGGTCATAGCCCTTTAGATGATGCTACTATTGTTACTTAGTGTAGTAGCAACTGCTTTGTAAATATTTTGTTTTACACATAGATCTCTTCAGCTCTCAGTCTTGGCCAGAGGTTCTCTTTCTGTGGTATGCAGCAGCAAATGCACAGCCTCATAACTTCAAAATGTTGAAATGACCATGAATGCTCATTCCTAAATGGGACCTGTAGATCAACCACTTCCCCTAGGATAGGAAACATCCTGGAAGTGTGTCCTGGATGTCCTGACTGAGCATGAGGGAATTGCTGTGACATGCTGTCCTTTGGACATGACATAATCATTGCTCACTCACAAGAGCTGTGATCCCCTGCAGCTTCACGTGACAGTATTCAGGACTGACTGTGAACAAACCTATCTGTCCCAAACCAGACAGCTGGAAGAGGCAGCCTGCTGGTGGAAGACAAAGCCTACTGAGCCTCTTGCTCAGTACAGAAAATAAAAAGGAAGCTAGAATTTGGCCTTTTGTATTACTTATCAGTTCCCATTTCTTTATCTGTCTGCCTCCCAGGGAAGACTGTGATTCCTATTCCCTCAAATGAATGTGTTTATTGAGGTTAATACAGGAGTATAGGTATGGTATTCCTTATAGGAATATGAATAACTCTAATGTGTGGCATCACAAAGGCTCACATTAGAATGGGTGACTCATGAGGACTAGGACTCTGAATGTGTCTGCATGACTTGTTTGCTCCTGAATGGGACAGAGGGTCTCATTTCTTCAGTTCTCCTTAGTTATCTCCCATTTAACCTTGGGAGTGGAAGGGCCTTGTTAATCCTGTTAGTTTCAACTTTCCCAGCCATGGTTTAATTGCTGGATATTATGAACCTCTTCTCTTTTTTCATAGAACTTTCTGAGACTTAAGGGAATAGTCCTGCCCAGGGAAGAGCACACCAGTTGGAAACTAAATATCAAATGGTCATTACTGAAAACATATATGCTAGCTATACAGAATGATTGGTTTTCATTTAGGAAATATAAATATATATATATATATATATATATTGTGTGTGTATATGTATATATATATATATCTTCATGCACATATATATATATATATATATATGTATAAGCATGTAGCAACAATTAATGAAAATAGAGGTCATTAATTAGAAATGGAGCAAGGAAGAGTATTGGGAGGGTTTGGAGAATGAAAGAGAGGAGAAAGTAATGTAATTATAATCTCAAAAATAATATAAAAGTATTTCATGTCATAAAAAGGAAAACTGTTACACAACACTTCACCTTTTCCTTAAAATGTTAGTTGTTTCTACAAGTTCCCATTCTCCCATGGAGCTCTGCAAAGGCACTAATGGCAAACACCAGTCCTGAATTCCCTGGTGAATCAACCATTTTATGTTTGACCTCTTCTGTAAGCACAGCCCAGTGCGCCATCATGCCCAGTGAATTGGACGCAAAGCACTGCTTCTCTCATATGTATTTTATCAGGAAAACCCCATCCTTCCTTCATCATCTTTCCAGTCTGTGTGAGACCTTTGCCTGTGATAACCAAACATCCCCAATGCTTCCTGTGAGCCAGTCCCTCAGGAAATAATTTCTCTCAGATTTCATTAGATTACATAGCCTGTATTTTAAGGAGGTGTAAGTAAGTGCATGGCCTACTTTCCCACTTCTATAGCATTCAGATTGAGTTCATCTTTTCTCAACTTCCCACCAATCGTCCTGTCCTACTACAGAAGCTCACTGCTGAGAAGAGGAAGGTCATTGGGGAAGGGACAGACTCAGTCCTTATGTATATGGTTCAAATACTGGTCTATCATTTCTGAGACTCAATTCATCATCAAGAGTCTCTCATTATGAAGCTTTTATTGTGACATCTGCAGTACCTGGGTTTGGGGAACAGAGCTGTTTGAAATTTTTCCCTCCAGCCTGTCCCTTCAACATCATTAAACACACCTTGAAGTGGAATTGACCAGAACGCAGAAAGCCATGAGGCTTTCCCTACCTCTTCTCATCATGGTAGTTGATGGAGGGTTGGCCCCAATAAAACCAGCTATGTAATCACAGAGCTTGAAATAATTTTTCTGTCTACAACAGCGGAATCTGGAAGAAGAGAAGATATACAGTTGCCCAGCAGAGATGCACCTTTGCTGTCTCAGTCTGGATGCCTGTGGCAGCAGTTGCAGTAGGAACAGCCCACCTGGAAGTCTTCCTGTCAGCATCATTGGAACCTGGGAACCCACAATTTCCTGCTCTTCACCAAGTTCTGGATTTCCAGTAAGCATTGTTAGACTTACTTGATGGGGGTGATTTACTGTAATGTGAAAGTGCAGTGGAAGAGGAAGGAGAAACTGAAAACTTACCTGTGCTTGGTGTCAAATGGGATCTGAGGTACTTAACATGTGACATAGATTGTAGATATCCATCTGAGAAAGATCCTGAAACATCTACACATTGTTAGTAACATCTTACACAACATCAGTGCTCTAGAAGCATGGAAGTTCCATGCACAGAGTGAAGCATGATCAAGCATGCCCCACCCCACTGTAATAGTGCTACTACCCCATCATAAATGATGAAGGCACCATCAGTGTTGTGCCACAATATACACATGCTTGTTTCCATACAACACACACAAATGTGTGCCCACATTCATACATTTAAAAACATGTATGTGTCTACACCTTTGCATGCACACATACACACACACACACACACACACACACACACACACACACACACATACACACACACACTCAAAATTATACTTTGAAAATATATGTATAATAAACTGGCATAACAAGAAATTAAAAAGAAACAAACAACCTTTGTGGCATTGGTATGAATGTGTGTGGTATGCATGTTGTATGCAGAACTATGAGTATAGTTATGTGCATATTTTTATAAGTATATATATGATATACCTAATATGTACAACCATATCTAACTGCATATACATGCATATATAAATATAAAGATAAACTGAAATCTTAACTCCCAGACACCAAGGAGGCAGCAGAACTTTCCGAGTGGCTGGCTTGATGTGTTTGCTCTTTCCTGCCTTCAACACTGAGTGCCTGTTATGTTTATTAACAGTATCATTCATTTGAAACAAAATTCTGTACACATTTTTCACAATGCACTTTAATATTAAAATATTCTCTAACTTTCAGAACCACAAGAAAACACTCTAAGGCAGAAAGCCATGAGTTGATCATGAAAAGTACCAGGGAAGGGCCAATGAGATGGCTAATTTAGTGGACGGAAAATGCTTACTCTTCCTAATTTGTTCATTGACCTCCATATGAACAGAATGACAAAATGGCATGGCATGTATTATATGTTCATTCTCTCTCTATCGTATGTATTTATTTCCTCATCTCTAAATAAGTAAATAGATAGATGTTATTATTTTAAATACCAATCAGAAAATATCTATACACTACTCATATGAAATACTTATTTTTTAAAAATAATGAAAAAAATCTCATGCAGCTCACAACTGTTTGTAACTCCAGGCCCAGAGGTTTCGACACCCTCACACAGGTATACATGAAGGCAAAACACCAATGCACATAAATTAACGAATCAACAATTAAATATTTGTAGGAGCTAGTGGTGTCAGGAGTCCCACAAGCATTCACAGAACTAAATAACCTAGGCTCATAGTGACTCAGAGACTGAACCACCAACCAGGGAGTATGCATGGGACTGAAGTATGTCCTCTGCATATATTTTACAGTTGTATAAATTGGTCTTCTTGTGAGACTCCTAACAGTGGTAGCAGGGCTTGTCTCTAGTGCCTGCTTTTGGGACCCATTCCTCCTACTGAATTGCTATGTCCTGCCTTAATGTAAGAAGTCATGCCTAGTCTCACCACAACTTGATATAACATGGCAGGCAGATATGCACAGGAGGTCTGCCCATTTCTGAAGAGAAAAAAGAGAAGGAGGAATGGATGGGGAGCAGGAAGAGTAGAGGTTGGGGGAAGGACTGAGAGGAGAGGATGGAGGGGAAATTTTGTTAAGGATGCAAAAAACAAAAATAAATAAATAAAACCAAATTTATTCCAAAAGAGGGAGAATATTGATGGTTATCATATTTAAATTTGAGATACTAAACAATGTCCCTCCAGGGAAATTGCCACTTATTCTAACTTTATAATGTATTTGCAGTTGTACAGGGATTGCTGGGGATGACTTTCTGTATGCTGTGAATGTGTTGTTCTGAGTGATTGATAAAAAAAAAAAAGCTGGTTGGACAGTAGCCAGGAAAGAAGTATAGTATTGGCAGGATAAGCAGAGAGGAGAATGCTGGGAGTGGAAGGCTGAGTCAGGAGAAGCCACTGCCACCATGAGAAGTAAGATGTAAAGTACCAGTAAGCCACAAGCCACATGGCAACTTAAAGATTAATAGATATGAGTTAATTTAAGATATAAGAACTAGATAGCAAGAAGCCTGCCGTGGCAATACAGTTTATAAGTAATGTAAGTCTCTGTGTGTTTACTTGGGTCTGAGCTGCTGAAGGAGCTGGGTGGACACAGGAAAACTCCAACTACACGGGATAATTAAATCATGTTAGACATAATTTTGAGCTGTTCTAATACATAATGTGTTCATGTTGTACTTGGAATAATTATATTTTTAGGCATATGTTTATGTTAACATATATAAATAAATATATAATAAAATATGTTTAGGCAATATTAAGACCTGGTTATTGTTTTACATTTGGAAATTAATCATGATATTAAAATATATAATTGTGTGTCAAGTTGACAAGGGTGCAATTGTGAGAGATATTTTTGTTTGTCAAATTTATTACATCTGAAATTCATTCAAACCCCAAAATGGAGGGGCATGCCTGTGAGGTATTTTTGCTTAATTTGAAGAGAGAAGACCCACGTATAATCCTCATCTTTGCATTAGAAAGACATTCCATTAATCTGGATATTGATAAGGAAAGAAACACCTATAACTCAGATGTTTTGAGCCCCAAAACCCCACTTGTAATCTTAGCCAGGCCTTGTGCTGGAAGCCCATATAACGAAATTGAAGAAGGGAGTTTTGCTCTTTACCTGCTTGCTCTCACCTTGCTAGCAAGTCCATGCCTTCACTGGCATTGGAGCCAACTTCTTTGTGACTCCAGACTATACTGCGAATGGGCTGAGACATCAGGCATAGTGGACTGAGCAACTACTGGATTCGAGGATTTGCCATTATAGCCAGCCAATGTTCAATTAGCTGGACCACAGCCTCTAAGTCATTCTAAAACATAGCCTTTTGTATATATAGAAATTCAGTTGCCCCAAAAAACCCTAACCAATGAACCAGACAGGTATAGAATTTTTAGAGTAGTTTGGGCCTGACAATAGCTCTGAGACCCATGGTCGGGAAATCCTTGTGCAGCTCAAGATTCCTGGAACTTACTGAGATACATCAAAGCCTGTGAATTCAGCGTTTACAGGAGTGTGAAACCTCACCTGCCTAAAGAAGAGTCTCAGAGTGAAGTTTGAAATTGCATTTTATTCATAAAAATACATTCATTTTACTCAATGGCGGCTTTCAAAACAGCAGTCCTTATACATAATGTAAAACCTTAGCAAACTATTAAAACAATGACAAGAATATAAGAAATAACAAAAATTTACAAAACCTTAAACCAAAATGAAGAAAACCAAAATCCAAAGCATAAATATCCCAACATATAAACAAAAAATTAAGCAAATTTCGGGATCACTTGGAATTTCGTTAGGGGAGAGCAAATGAGGTGAGGAACTAGCTTATTCTCTGCAGTGAATTATCTTCAGCAAAACTTGCACATGACATGGCTTCAAGTAAGCTTGCACAAATCAGCTTCAGCACTGCACTGGAGAGAATCTTATGCTTTTGGGTGTGGTCTGTCTGGATGGCAATGTGATGTTAACACAGTCTTCCTTGTCAGATTTCCCATCACATATGGAGTCAGCTTGTCAAAGCCCTTGATAGGAAGCTGACAGAAGAACTCTTGCTCACCGACATGTCCTCTTCGATGTTGTGTTGCCCCTCACTGGGGCCACGTGCTGATGGATGTCAGGGTTCTTAGTAATTTGTGTTGTGTCCTCTGAATCTCAGACTATTTGTGATACAATCTTTACTCTGGGAATAGTGAGCCAATGGATGTGGATCAGATTGTGGCTGTATCGCCTGATGGTAGGTTGATATTTGCCTCACTAGTGAGTTCAAAAAGGTGGCATTTTCTGAGGTGGCCGTGAACCTGGAGTGTAGAATATTATGCCTTCCAGGTGTCTCTGGCTTCTCCCAGCCTTCTCAGTTTTCTGAAGAGGTGCTGTTAGGGAAAATCAGCAAAGAAAATATTCAGAAACAGTTTTGCTGTGCCACTGTAAAGAACAATCAGGGCCTATTTATCCCCAGTAAACAAAAGTTAAGGAAGAAAACACACACCATGAACACCCTTGCTGCTGGGGAGGGGGCTCAATGGTGGCTTACTTGCCTGGAACATAGTGTTTCTGCCCCAGCAGCTCCATCTGCAGGAGGCTCTCTTCCTGGGCTGGGGTCTGTTCCAGATCCTCCTGGAGATTTTCAAACCTAGGGGAGGAAGGCAGCTGGGGCACAAGCCTGGTGGGGACCTGCCATGTCAGCTTTTGAGCCCCCACAAGCTCTACTCAGCTAGACAGTTGAGCATTATCTTTCACCTCAATTCATTCCTTGCTTCCCTAAGGGAAAAGGGTCAGAGAGCACCTGGGCAGGATTTTTTTCTCAGCTTTTAAAAACTGCTAGAAGTTGGACTGGTAAGTACATACTGTGCTGGATTAGAAAATAAAACAGCATATTTCTCCAACAGTCCAAAGACATCATTTTGGAGAAATATCAGTATGTTGAAGTTTGGTTCAGGAAAGACATCCCTGGCCTTGATTAGATACCAGGTGAATGCGAACCTCCTGGAAAAATCTATGCCTGCCCTCTAGTGGAGCCTACACAGCAATGCAAAGGAAGGCTCTGTTTATTCCTGCAGCTTAGAACCCTGCATGGGATTAACTTGTCAGCTCCTCCTCTGTTTATGACCAAGAGTAAATCTTCTCATGAGAAACTGATAAACATTGCAGAGAGCCTGCAGTCAGCAGGAGTGTGCTTTATGCAGATTTGCAAAAGGTGGACACTTATTTCTAAACATGATGTTCCTGATGAAAAAGATGCAGGGGACAGACTTTTCCTTCATGATCAATGGTCCTCCTTTCTAGGTTTCTGGCTGCTATGGGAATATTTTTTGGGAGATCTAATCTAAGAGATCAGATATTAGAGCATACAGGAGTTCTCAGAAGGGAAGAAGGGGACACAGTCCCCATAAGACCAAGGAGAGAGCATATTGCTTCCTGTTGACTGAGCCAGCAATGACACTCTGGGGGGTTCTTTCCCTGCCTGTGGCTGGCAGCTTTGCTAATTGACAAAACTCAAAGAGGACAGAGATCCAGGTACAGTGGACCCACTTGGATCCCCCTACTTCTGGAAGCCAGGGCTCCTACCTCATCTGGGACACAGTGAAGTGATGCTGCAGCTTTACTGCCAAGTCCCTTTGCCGGGTGAACAGCTCCTTCTGCTTCATCAGAGACTGAAGATTTTCCTCAAGTCTTTGATGTTCCTGTTCATTAGAAGATTGTGTTTTTAGGGAGATTTTCCTCACCATGTACATAAACATGCATTCTCTCTCTCTTTCTCTCTCTCTCTCTCTCTCTCTCTCTCTCTCTCTCTCTCTCTCTCTCGCACACACACATATATATGGATGCGCAATACAATACAAGCACACTACATTCCATCCACACTTAGTTTCCCAGATAACTCTTATGTAATAAGAGATCACCTGGGATACTATGGAGAACAAAGTTACCTTTCATTAACCTACACCCTCTCTACCCATATTCCTGCCTGGAGGCAGGAAACAGAGGATGCTCTGAGCACAGGGATGTGGAGAAGATTGTGTACTTTTATTCGGTATTGATAATTTTTCAGTTTATTTTTAGTTTATATGTGCAGATCTACAGCCTGCTTGTGTGTCTGTATAACATGTGCATGCCTGGTGAACCGGGAGAAGAACTCAGTGGGTAGATAAGTCAATGCAGTGCTTGCCTTGAAAACCGATACACAGAGAGGTGAACACCAGGGTTCCTTGATCTGTAATCTAAGCGCTCCTAGCAAGTTTCCCAGTCTGTGCATTGAAGGCTTAGTTCCCCAGCACAGGACCACTGGATGGTAGTGGACCAGCCCCTTGCTCTCACTCAGTCCTTCCCAGTGCCTCCAAGGAGGGCAGCTTCCTCCTAAAGAAGCACTCTATACCACAGGTTGCCTCCATTTAGGCCCAAAGGAATGAGCTCAGAAAACTAGAAAATCTCTTCAATCCGGAGTCGATATTAAACTTTCCTTCAAGTAAGTTGATTGTGTCAGGGATTTCTTTGAGTAACGGAAGGTTGACTAACTCATGGCAAAATGACTGTATATATTATTCCATACTTAAAAATATTCCATGGACCACATTGTATGTTTGCACTCATCAGTGATGGGTACCTGAAGAGTTTGTAGTTAGGCTATTCTGATGAGTGCTGCTGTATCCCTGTTGTCCCATATTCTCTGTGGACACCACTTTCCATTCTGGAAACAATGGTCCACCCGTCTGCAGTTCCACTTTCTGAATAATAGCACATAGCTTCTCACAGAGCTGCACCATGTTATACTACTAGCAATGTCTGAGAGTTCTCATTTCTCCCAACTCTCCATCAGGCTGAATTTAAATCAGTATGAAGCAGTTTGGAATAAAAGCAGTTTCTGAGTGCTTCAGATACAACATGGAGTGGGTACTTGAGAGTATGGTGAGCCTAAGCAGTGCCCTGAGACAGCCTCTCCTCAAACCTCAGCATAGCTGTGGGACTTCTGCTGGGCTGGGATGCAGCCACAAGCACCTTTGCAGTTCAGAATTTCTCTGAGAATAAAGTCCAGGCCAGCTCCAAGGGCCAGGTTAGCTGAACCAAGGTTAGGCAAAGGTGAATGGAAAATGGCAGCAGGTGATGAGGAGAAGAACAAAATAGGATGCAGGGAAGTCATCAGTCACCAGCCTACTTTCACTCAGAGCAGAGAGGGACACAAACCTTTCCGGCCTTTCCTGCCTCTCAGTAGCCTCTCTCTCACCTTCATGGACCCCATTACTTTGTTTTTCTCCAGAGGATTTCTTTGCAGATAAATAATTCTGCCTCTACATATACCTGAAAAACTTTTAGCTTGCATCATTTATGTGGCCTTTGGTTGTAGTTAGCTGTGTGGACCTGCAGAAAGATGGGCAACTCTATGTGTTCTTTGACAGAGGCAAAGTGGTACTAACCAGATTTGGCACAGTATTTTCTCATTGAAATCCATCTCCATCATTCTTAAAGATATTCCATTGTTCCGTTAGATAGTGAACATACACATAGATGCTAAAACACACATTTCCATTCCACAAAGATACACATAGAGACAACACACACACACACACACACACACACACACACACAAACACAAACACACACACACACCTTTCTTGAAAGCAGAAAGGCAAGGTAGAAGGCTAGAATGTTGCAGTCTCACTGATCCTACAGATAAGTAACAACCTCTGCACAACTGAGTTGGACCATACAAACCCAAGTGCTGGGGGAAGAGGGTGGGACATGAAGCCTCCCAATAGATTTAAGTTGAACCATCATATTCTCCTCACTAAACTTACCTTGACTCCTCCACAGAAGACATCAACAGCACCAGAGATTAGAAGTCACCCATTATCATTACCCAACAACTTTTGACCAGATCACAATGCACATTATATGAAAACAGCCCCGGCCAGTCAGTGGAGGGCTACTTAGATCATCTACAGCACTTTTCTAAAACGCAGTACTCTATACAATTATGAATTGGACTCTGTCTTAAGAGTGAGCTTCAAAATATCAGGTTTCATGTTGTGAAGCCAGTAGACAAAACAGACCTTTCCTGGAAAGTAACCTCTATGGTGTGAAAGAAAGAAGTCTTTTTTTTTTAAAGTAGCCCTATTGTTTGATTTTTGATATTTATTATAAGACGCATTAATTCGAAAGTAATAAAAATGTTTAAAAATGAAGAGAAACAAACAAATCACTTCTCTTTCTGACCAAATGAACCATTTAGCAATGAAATGAGAAAGAAAAAGACAGGATGCTCTACTGTGAGGAGACAGGAGATCCAAAGGTCTGTGGCTATCCAGCTTAGCCAGAACAGAAATTTTCCGGTTCAGTGAGAGACTCAGGCTGAAGGGAATAAGGGAGAAAGCAACAGAGGACACTCGATGTCATCATCAGACCTTCCAAAACACTCACAGATGTATGCGCCCTCAGACAGGCATACTCACACACAGACACAAATCCCTCAAATCATCAGTGATCAGAATGCAATGTGGAGGACATCACACTGGATGAGGATGACATTGCCAGTTGGTTTTAGACTCCTCACACTAGCTGTTATAAGTGAGTCACACAGTTCTGCATCATTTTGGACTAAAAATGCATGGAGAAACATGCTGTGTCTCTGCAGGCTATGTTGATGCAGTTGGCTCAAAACTGTCATCCTGACCCCCACATTTCATAAGCACTTGCCACATCCCTGGTCATCCAGTGAGCTTCAGAATGTTAAATCCAGGATGGGAGAACAGGCCAATGCCACACACAGCAAACAGTATTGAGAGGCTGTTAATTTAGTTTTTTTTTTCACTGTGAACCAAGAGCTTGGCCAGAAAAAGAGAACACCATGGCAGTCTGGGAACAAGAGGGTAAAATGTCATATGATACCAAACAAGATGTCTATGAGAACCGGTCATTTGACTTTTTCAGGGGCGTTCCTCCTTCCATGCTGTGTCTGCTCTGATCTCACATGACCCCTGCAAAGCAAATGAGACCCAGACCCTTGACCTGACTCACTCAGATCTCTGTGGCTCCCATCATAGCCCGGCTCCTCCCATACTGACATACAGGTGAGTGACATGTGACTTATTCGTCTCCCTCAATAGACTGCAGTTTCCAGCAGAGCAGTTGGGTTTGCTTGCTCTAAGAGGCTAACTCCCAGAAAGACTTGTGAATGATCACAGAAGTGAACTAACTATTGGATAGGATGGGTCATTTGGATAAGTGAGCACATGGTTACATGAGTGTGTATATATGTGTGTGTATGGTCAGACAGGTGGCCAGGTGGGCCCTGTTGCTTCAACCTACCTGCAGCTGCCTTGTCCAGAGGTGATAGATCTTCTCATGGGCCTCTTCACAGAGCCTCTTTGCCTGCTCACAGGACTCTTGTAATAACATCTGCTCCCCCTGTAGCTTTTTCTTGTCCTCTAGCAACATTCTCACTTTTTCTTTCAGCTGAGTCTGTTCACTCAGGTGCTGACTGTAGAGGGTGCTGAAATATCACCAAAAATGATGAGCTCAATCTACATCTGCCACTCCTGCCTCCTAATACCATGATTCCTGCAAGGTCCAATGTCCCCATCCCCAACAGCCCTGTGCTGGAACCCACATTAGCCATGGCAGCATCACTCAGGTGCACGCCAAAGCCAGAGAATAGCCAAATTCCAGAAAGATTTACATTACTTCTGAAGACCCTGACAGGAAAAGGGATCCATGTACCTCTGGAGGCTGGATCTGCTACCTCCCACACACACACCCTGGTGCTTAACTGTTCACAGTATTGGGAAAACATGAGCAGGTAGAGGGAAACCATGCTCTGAGGGAGACAGAAGACCCATCAGGAATACTTTTCATCCATGTGTCTCATAGAAAGCAGCTCTGTAAGCTCCTGCCAGAGCCACAGAAACCATGGTGCAAACCATGTTTTCTGTCTAGAAGTTCTGGAAGCTGACAGGAAAATGTTGGGAGGGGCTCTCAGAATATCACCATTAGGAGAACTCAGTCTAGGAGGCACAAGTCCAAGAGCGATAAGGCAGGCTGCTTGCTAAGAGGTAAACTGACTAGAACCACAGCCCTCACTTTGGTTCAAAGGTGGAGAAGGAAGAAAATGCTGTGGGATATCTCTCTGTATGCCGTGAATATATATTGCCCCCATGGGTTAATAAATAAGCTGCTTTGGCCTATGGCAAGGCAGAAAGGAGCCAGGCAGGAAAATACAGGAGAGACAGAGAAGAAAGGCAGAGGTTTGGGCCCCTTAGAGGGCAATTAACATGCACACAAATCCACACAGAGTTAGGCTGTCAGAGAAATGCAGGTGTGTGGCATTGTCTCCCAGTACAAGGAACAAGACCAGAGAGGAGCAAGGATGGACTCCAGAACTTCCAGACACAAAGATGTACCAAGTAGGACCACCAGGCCCTTCAAGTTGCTCCCAGAGCAACAAGGAAAAATAAATACCTTGTCAAATACAGAGACTCAGGTTAAACTCAGAGCACCCAGTATCTCCTACAAGCCAACACCTGTCAAGGCCTCTTGAAATGCATGCTGTCATCTTACACTCTACTGCCTGTCTCTGTGAATTGTGATTCAGGCCACAGGCTCTGGTTTTCATAAGGAGGAATCAGAACAGCCTGTGTCCCATCTCACTCCTACAGGCTTCAGTTCTGCCTCTCAGATGCATTCAGGAAAATTTTTTTGTGCAGATCACGCTGGAAGTTCAGCTTCCAGTGACCCAAGGACTGCTGGAATTGACACAGTAGGGTCAAAACATTCTCCAGAGAACAGGGCATGATGAATACCTGTTGTTCAACTCATTGTTGTAATGGGCCAGGAATTCACACCGTTCATTCCTGTCATTGGTCATCATCTGTAGCTGAAGTTTCAGTTTTTCCACCTGGTTCAGCTGCTCCTCCTGCTCAGTGAGGAAGAAGGGTGTGGATGATGCCTTCCTAGCAGTCCCTGTAGGTACATAAACACAAGTGAATTTGTACAGATGAATGGCATAAGCTAAGAAGATCATGTGGAGTCACAAGAGGAGCCCGGAGGAATAGAAAATGCATGGAACCCAGTGAAGCCCTCAAAGATCAGAGCAGCTCTCCTTAAGCTCTCCTCATAAGCCATGTGTCTGTCTCCAATCCCTATGGCTAGATATATGCCTCAGCCCCTACTGCTGCCCCACTGGCCCTGAAAGACATAAGCAAGGCCAGCCATGTTGGTTTGGAATTGTCAGCTCATACCTGATGTGTGGTGGTATTGTGTTCCCCAAAATATTGTGTACCCTAATAAACTTATCTGGGTCCAGAGAACGGAACAGCCACTAGATACAGTGGCTAGAAAGAGGTGGAATTCACTCCTTTAATCCTAGCATTCCAGAGGCAGAAATCCCTCTGGATCTCTGTGAGTTCAAGGCCACATTGGAAACAGCCAGACATGGTGACTCACACCTTTAACCTAGGGAGTGATGGCAGGAAGCAGAAAGGTATATAAGGCAGGAGGACCAGAAACTAGAAGCTTTTGGCTGGTTAAGCCTTCAGGCTTTTGAGCAGCAGTTTAGCTGAGAGCCATTGGGATGAGGACACAGAAGCTTCAAGTCTGAGGAAACAGGATCAGCTGAGGAACTATTGAGGTGAGGAAGCTGTGGCTTGTTCTGCTTCTCTGATCTTCCAGCATTCACCCCAATACCTGGCTCAGGTTTGATTTTGTTAATAAGAATTGTTAAGATTCATGCTACACTGATGTGATGCAAGGAAGTCCAGGAGTCCCTACTGCTTTTTACCTCCCAGCCCTGATAACCTGTGTCCACGACTAATACGAACTGAATGTCTCAGACCTGGGTACGTGGATGGAAAGTTTCCCTCCTTGGTATTTACATCAGATATAAAGAGCAACAACATCCCATTCTGATACCACATTAGTGGTTCTGTGCCTTCTGTTGCATTCTTTGCCTCCTGTTGCATTCTATGCCACTCACAATGAACTGAAGGAGGTCGTAGCACAGCAGCTGCAGCCTTGACCATCCCTGGACCTCTGCCAACTAACCATCAGGAATCCTCCACCTTGGATCTGCTCTTTATGAACCCGGATAAGCAGCACAGGCCCATTGCTTCATGATCACAGCTACTGAACCCCATTACTAGAAGGTCCAGTTCTAGCCTCACCTCCTCCTTAGGAAACTAGGGCTCTCTCTGCCAATCAGTGTGATCAGTCTTGTCAACATGTCAGTTGGTGAACAATATAAGCACTTAGTGAATGCCTCAAGGGAAGTTGGCATTGCCACAACACTGGTGGTTTCACAGAAGATGTCACAGGCTCTCCAAGATACAATAGAATTTCCAGAGAATGGACTGTTAGGGCCACTGCCAATGGTCATCACCTATCTGATAACAAGCTCTTCCCAAATTCACCAATAGCCAAGCTGCCCTTTCCAGGAGCCTTTCCTGAGTCACAGGAGAAGGCCTTCAGTACCTCCTCCTTCCAATCCCAAGATCCCTTTGATTCATTAGAATCAAGTTCATTCTAATTCAATAGTTCATCATGTGTGGAGAGCAAGAATCATTTTCCAAACACCACCCTGGAATGGCTCTTCTCATCCTGATGATTGCCAGCTAATAAGATGAGAAATTAATAATGGGAAGAAATTAGCTCAGGACATTGGGGAAGGAAAAATCAGTTCCATGAGGTGAACAAGCACATCAGAGAAGATCCACGGGGCTGTTACATTTATTGGGGTGGTGGAGGATTATGTGGGTCCTGTCAAAACAATGATAAGTCACACAGGTAGTGATGAAACTTTTGCCAAAAGCCATTGTGATGTTAGCAAAGGTGTTATCAACTACTGATGGGTATGACTGAAAATACCTAAGGACTGGGCATCCCCAGGTGAGCTGTCAGACACCAAGAACAAATAATTACAGGAAGAGTCATGTCCTAAACCTGCACTCAAGGTAGAGGAAAGAGGACTGGCTAGTGAGAGGGCAGGAACTCAGAAACCTTAGGGTCACTGACATGCAGCAATACTTGGTGGCTCCTGCCCTGCTAGAGGTTGTTATTTAAAATGTGAGACTCTCAATCTCTGGCCAGAGGACTTTACTCTCCCTGCTATTAGTGACGCACACCAAAAGAAATCCAGTGTGGGTGAAGTGCAGGGCTGGAACTGAAACCTCTTTAGTCCCTCTGTGCTTCCTTCCCACTCAGAGTAAAAGCAGAGTGCCCTCAACAGAGCAGCTTCAGCCTTGACCATCCCTGGCTCTCTGCCAAACTAACCATGGGAAAACCTCATCTCTGGGTCTGCTCTTGAAGAACTCAGAGGACCAGGATAGGCCCATAATTGCTTCTCAGAAACTCTCCCCTCCTGAGCCCCACTCCTGGAAGGAGCAGCTCAAGCCTTCCTTCTTCAGGAAGCTCCCCATCCATTTTCCAGGACTCACTGTGCTTTCCCCAGAACCATTTGTTTCTTGATGTCTGACATGGAGACTGAAGGCCGTCTTCCTTCTGCCTCCCTCTGATCTCCCTGTGCTCTCCATCCTCTCTCCCAAGAATCCTGTTCAGTCTAGTCAGCATGTCTGTAGGTGAAACACGAGACACTGCACCAATGCCCCAATGACAGTTGGTGTTGCCACAACACTGGTGACATCACATGGAATGCCAGGGATCTCCAGGGGACAGTAGAATGTCCATGCACTGACACATGGTATATCTGCTACCCTTTGCTTTGCATTTAATATCCATTTAAGAGTAATTACATACCATATTTGTCTTTCTGGGTCTGTGTTACCTCCCTCAGTATCTAGTGCCATCCATTTGCCTACAAATTTTATGATATCACTACTTTTTTTTTTTTACCACTGAGTAATATTCCATTGTGTAAAGGTACCACATTTATATTTTTATATCCTTCACTTGAGGGCCATCAAGGTTGTTTCCTGGTTCTGGCTATTACGAATAATGCTGCTATAAGCATGGTTGAGCAAGTGACCTGTGGCATGATTGAGCATCCTTTGGGTATATGCGCAAGAGTGGTATAGCTGTGTCTTAATATAGGTAGATTCCTAACTTTCTGAGGTACTGCTCTACTGATGTCCTGAGTGGCTGTACAAGTTTGCACTCCACCAACAGTGGAGGAGTGTTCCCCTTGCTCCACATCCTCTCCAACATAAGCTGTCATTAATGGATTTGATCTTAGTCATGCTGACAGGTGTAAGATGGTATCAGTGTCATTTTGATTTTCATTTGCCTGATGGCTAATGATTTTGAGGAATTCCTTAAATTTCTTTTTGCCATTTAATATTCTTCTGTTTTGAATTCTCTGTTTAGATCTGTACCCCATTTTTTAAACTGGATTATTTTGTAATTTGATGTCTAGTTTCTTGGGTTCCTTATATATTTTGGAGATCATCCCTCTGTCAGATGTGGGCTTGTGAAGATCTTTTCCCATTCTGTAGGCTATCATTTTGTCTTGTTGACCCTGTGTAGCACAAATCTTAACAGTTCATATTAATAAAAACAAACCTGGAGCCAGGTATTGGGGTGAATGCTGAAAGATCAGAGAAACAGAACAAGCTATAGCTACCTTCAGCTCGCCAATTTCTCAGCCAATCCTTTTTCCTCAGACTGGAAGCCTCTGAGTCCTTATCTGAATGGATCTCAGCTGAGTTGCTGCTAAAAGCTAAAAGCTTAAAAAGGCTCTAGTTTCTCATCCTCACACATTATATACCTTTCTACTTTCTGCCATCGCTTCCTGGTATTAAAAGCTTCCCTCCCCAGCTCCACTGGCACCTATATAACTGAAGAATTTTTGCTACACTAGTCTCTTGGCCTCATTCTGCCTTGGCCCCAGCTGTCTCTCTTGGTCTGTGGCTCTTCTCTTGCTCTTGCTCCTCTCTCTCCTCACATGGTCTACCTCAGTCTGGCCCTGATAACAGTAGACTCTTCTGTGGGAGCCTGTTTTCGGGTTCCTCGTGGCTTTACCCTACAGGTCTGCATGGAAGATGATTAGGACCACGGGCCTGAGTGCAGGTGTCTGAGATGTTTGCACTTGGCTGTGCTGGGGGAGGAGGTCATTTGCTCCACCCCTTGGTGTCTCTATAAAAACCCTGGGGCAGAGACAGTAGGGGCCCATTGGTAAATATTCCAGGCCCTCCCGAGGCTATCCTTTGTTTTCTATCTGTTTATTTCAGCAAGATTCTCTGCAATAAATCCTTCTATCTAATATTTCCTGCTGCTCACACTCAAGAAAACTCTGGGGAACTGTGGGGTTTGTGGGTAAATGCCCCACAGAATGGTGCCATGAACAGGGACTAAAAAAAGAAAGGGGGGACTAAAGACAAATGAACAGGGACTAGAGACAAAGTAATAGGGACCAAAGATAAAGGAAAATAATAGTTTTATTACAGAGTTTTTGGTGAAACTGCTGAGTCAGCCCTGCCAGTGGAAAGGCATGCCGGTGTTATGGAAAATATATATTTCATATATATTATTGAAGGGCAGGGGTTTTATCCTTGAGAGAAAAGGAAACCGGACTGGAAGGAGGTCCGATGCTGCAGTGCAAAATTCTGTTCTGTCAAAATTTTCTATCTTCTATCCCTTTCTCAATTTCTATCTGTGAAAAATAAGTATAAGGTATATAGGTTAGTAATATAGTGTAGGAGAAACTTAGCAGTGTAAGATCGTGAAGAAAAAAATAAGTCAGTCAACTAACTAGACAGAAAAACTCAATTTTATAACTTTGGGGGCTTTGAATACAGACTGGTGAAACATCTTTTTTTGGGCATTACAGGTAGTAAAAAAGCTCTTCTCTGATCTTATGGGGAAGAAAAAGTTTCCTATGGAAGCTTTTGTCCTGGGGACAGCTGAAATACTAAAGTTCAAGCAACAGGAGAAATTGTTTTCTCCCTGAGGCAAAAATGGGGGTGTAAAAAGCCAAAAAGTTTAAAGTTGGGAAGTTTTGGGAAAAGTTGGTCTTTCTCTTTTGGGGAAAAAAATCTTTCTCTTAAACTATAAAGCTTTTCTTGGAAAATTTGGGGGGAAAATCTCTCTAAAAACCCTTAATCTTTCTCAAAAGCTCTTAACCTTAAAACCTAAAGCCTTTAACTTTCTCAAAAGGGCAAAAATTAGAATCACCTGAAGATATTAGTATGGGGACCACCTATGATTAGCTCTAAGGGAAAACAACAAACTTCTTAAGACAGCAAAACCTCTCTAAGATCTTTCAAGCTTTAACAATCCTCCCTGCAATGTGGGAGGCAGGGACAAGTTCCGAAAAACCTCTTCTAAGCTCGGTCTCTTCAAAGCTAGTAAGTCAGAGTACCCTGAGGGAAACACTTGGGAGAGCTTGGGTGAAGAGCTACAGAGAGCCCAAAAGGGCAGGAAACTATACCTGAGATAGGCAAAAAGACCAAGCTTTTCAGTAACAGTGAGCTGAGGCATCAAGGGTTTTGTTTCTGAGTGAGCACTTCAGAATAAAAAGGTGCTCCTAATCACCCTAAATCAAAGATCCCCTGAAGCAATGCAAACTGTTAGCATTGTATCCTCTCTTCTGACCAAAAACCCAGAGGCAACTGGCCAGTGTCTCTGAGTTCGGGTGCATTTTGGAGATACTAGGGTTCTTGCAGTTGTAAACTTCCTGGAACACAGAGCTGAGGCAGGAAGGTGCAGGACCCAGGGGAAGATTGCTAATGAACAAACAAAGCTAAAGCTGGTGGGAATGGCACAGTTGCCCACTTTCCTACAAGTCCCGGGTTTATAGGTTCACAGCTGCAAAAGGAAAATCTGAGAAAAAGCTTTCCTTCAGAGAAAGGACCTTTCTGGGAAAACAGTAAAGCTGAACTGTGTCTGAAGCAGTCATGCTGCTGAGTCAGAATGCTGTCTGGGGAAAGAGCCCAGCCAGGGCAAAACAGAACTATCCAGGAGTAAAGCTCTCTTTTCTGTCAGAGAAAGCAACTCTTTGAGAAAAGCTTTGTTTCAACTGACTCCCATGAGATGAGGGAGTGTAGCCCTAAGGGGTGATTGCCTCTGGCATAAGCTCTGTCCTTGAGCACCCAGACAAGCAAACACAACCCACCGGGTGGGGGGTGCGGGGGTCAGGGCCAGGTGAAGGCCTGATGAGGCAAAGCACCTGTCCTAATGGGAGTTTAGAAATGGCAAAAACCTCCCTTGTTAGATTTTCAGTCTGTATGCAAACCACACCGACCCTGAAAACAAAGGGACAAAAAAGCCCCTACCTTCAGTAGCAGGGAAAACCGCCACAGTAGTGTTGGAAACTGTTTCTGGGGTAGAGGGGATAAACTGAGAACAAATTGGGAGCTGTCTGGGAGAAAGACTCTGAAGAAACAGAAGTGACAGATTTCTCCCCAGAAAATGCATGATGTGTGAAAAGCTGCTAGAATTTGAGGCAGATTGGTGTGGGGGTGGGGGAATCCCTACTTCCAAAGGCAGCTATCAGAGGTACAGAGCTGCAGACAGATACCTGAAGCTCTGCATCTGGGGGGTGGGGAGGAACAAGCAAAATGAGAATAAAATCAGTGGGAGAAAATCTCTCTGAAAGAGCTATGGAAAAGCTGTTGTACATGATCTTGTTTTTCACTGACTATCAGTGCTGGCTAATGAGGCAGGTGCGGTTCTGATCCGGGGCCAGTGTCAAATGAAGGAGAGATACCTGTTAAAGCCAGCTGAGGAGAGACCAGAAACCTCCCAGTGTCCCATAATTGAAAATGTAAGATGCTTGTTCAAATCTCCCGTTGCAAAAGCAAAAAATTTTGTTCAAACCTCCCGGGCAAGAATTTCTAAGCAAGTCTGGTAAAAGAGAACCAGTTGACTCTCAAACCCCAAAAGAACTATGGGAAATGACTGATATAAGGGACTGATATTATTATGGACTGATAGAAGGGAAATGCATTCTGGGAAAGGTAGTTTTTCTGCTAAAGATGGCGACATTGTCCTGAAACACTTTTGTCAGGTCGAAAATATGTTCATGGTAAACTTAAAATACAGCTTTTAAAAGAATAAGGAAAGTCGTCTAAGAGTTTAAGTGTCAGTTCCAATGAAAAATTGAAAGGATACGGAACTAGGTGCTTCGCGGTTTGGGGCTCGGTTGGTAAAATGCCTTATTTACCCTAATAGCTGTGCAAAGTTTTTAAGGTAGTTGGATGACAAAAAGCTACCTTTAAGAGCAAACAAGCCCCTTTAAAATCCTTAGGAAAGCAAGAGAAAGCAGTTTATACACTGAACATTGTTTTAGATATGAAGAAACTTATGGGAAAATAAAGTTCTTTGCCTTTTAAACCAACAGCCTTCAATGAGTAATTCCTTTGCAAATCTAATAAGGAGACAAGGAAACAGCCATTCAAAAAATGACTGCTTTAGAGATGGGAAACTTCAGAAAAGCTGTCTTTAAAAAATAGTTGTTTCACCTGAAAGTTCCTTATAAGAAATCAATGCTAAATATCACAACGGATAATATCAGGAGTTAAAGCTAATGAAGTGAAAATACTAAGTCCTGAAAATGCTTTTTCTCAAAGTAAGCTAATGAAGGATATGTTTCATGAAAGAACATCCATGTTCTTGACTCCTTTGAATAGTAACAGTTTGGGTGAAAATATTGGAACTGACAACAATCAAGTCAAAATGTTTCAACAAATTCAAGATGCTATTCACAAAAGAAAGCTGCCATGCTTTGTGGGCCATATTAGAGCTCACTCTAATCTTCCTGGTCCTTTAGCTGAGGGGTAATGCAATGGCTGAGCATTATCCCAAGTGGAAATGGCTCAACAGTCACATGCTAAGTGCTTGCATATATGAATATCTGACAATTTTATCTCAACTTTCATAAAATCTAGTGAAATTATACATAAACTTGCTGGAGTTGAGTGACCTCATTATAGAATCTTATTTCTGAAAAAGTTTTATTTGTATTTCATAATTGTTTTCTTGGAGTTTTTTGTAGTTGTTGTTGTTCTTTTTTTTTTGAGACAAGGTTTCTCTGTATTTTGGCTGTCATGGAACTCACTCTATAGACCAGGCTGGCCTCAAACCCACAGAGATATACCTACCTCTGCTTCCTGAGTGCTAGGATTAAGGGGTGTGCCACAGCCTGGCTGGGAAAGTATTTCTGTTGGTAGGGTTCTTGTCTAGTAAAAATGATGCCCTGGGTTCTAGTCCCATCACTGCACAGAACCTCACATGGTGGTGCATGTCTGTACTTCAGAACATGAGAACTGGAGGCAGGAGGATCAGTAGGTGCTGCCGTGATGTTAGTTCACTTTCCCACATTCTTAACTTTAGCTGAACACTGACACTTTGTCCTACCTAGCTCATTAGGTCAGAACAGGTGAGAACCAGCATCTTTTTTTTCTGTGTAGCTTGAACTCAGGATCTACCTGCCTCTCCTTCCTGAGTGCCACAATTACAGACTACCTACCCAGCTACAATCATGTGAAGCATAGTGAAGGTTAACAAGTCATTTTCTAAGCCTGACATGATGCTTGTAACCCTGGCAATCAGTAGGTTGAAGTGGGAAGGTAGAGAATTCAAGGTCGACCTAGACCAGGGAGTAAGACCCCATGTCAACAAAATCATTTTCAAGTCATGGTTTCTCAACCAGGGTGGTACTGATTCAGAGGAGAAAACTGTCAGGGAAAGGGTGGATGGTGCCCTGTATCCTGTGCCTTGTTACACTGTGGCATGCTTAGCAGCATCCCTGGATTCACAGGTTGACAGAGATACTTTCTTCCTAAGGCAAGCCAGCCAAAATGCCTCCAGACATTGCCTACTGTCCTCTCAGCTGCAGATCAGCCCCTGATGGAGACTCCCTTGAAGAAGAGTGAGGGGATTATCTCCTGGGAATAGGTGAGCAGACTTGGAGGGGCCTCTTTCTGAGAGGAAGGGACCCATTGGGATATCCCCACAGCCCATTTCTCTGCCCACATCTCTGAAAAGGTTCCAATGTTAAAAGGGGATATCAGTGCAAGACCTGCTCCATGCCATGAATAAATTGTATTCTAGGACATGGGTGGGTCATGGACCAGGGATGGCCTGCCATAACTGAGTCAGTGTCCTTGTCCTGCCCATCCCAAGAAGCACCACTACAGGGAGATCCCAACTGAGGTACACCAGGCTCTGGGCCAATTCCCTGCTGGCTACAACCATTACTTCACACACTGCTTCCCGAGGCTGCTGCTACACACTCACCATGCCATGAGGGCCTTTGCTTTGAGAGCTTCTTCCTGCCCTGCTAGTCACCAGCTTTGGATGCTGGGAGGTCCTGCCAGATGTCAAAGAGCTGAGACAACCAGGTGCCCCAAAGGTGGACCAAGGAGTTAAGCCTGTGGCTCAACCTTGTCTAGGGAGCATCAAAATATTGGACAGCATCAAAATATTGGACAGCAGTTTAGCAGCCTGAGGCTGTTGGAACAGAGAAATACTCTGGGTTCAGGGTACTCACAAAAATACAGGATAAGAAAAGATATGCATATGTACTGAATAAATATAAAGCCAAGGAAACAACAGTCTCAAATTCAATAGAAATATATCTATACAAGTTATACAGTAGGCTGAGGGCAGGGGAAAAGTTTGTAAACTCAAGTTATATCCAAACATATTAAAAAAATAACTTACACAGTAACCCCTTCCCCAACCAGCCCCTTGTACAGAGGCACTGAACAGCAGTCCTGGAAACCCAGCAATGCAGTCCCAGGCAGAGCTTTCAGAGTAAAGGGTCACCAGCCCAAAGGACAGAGGCCTAGGAGTCGTCCTCGAGTCTGTTGCAGGTAGACTCTCAGCAGCCTGTCCACCATGGTGTGGGCATAGCATAGCTGTCTACCCAGGTCCTGGCAGCAGCCATATTCCTCCAGAAGGCTCAGGCAGTATGTGTGGAAGTCCCGGTTCTTGTTGATGGAGGTCACAGCTGCCATCAGGGGGCACAGGATAAGTTTGGTGTGGTCCTTGGAGGAAAGAAGGGAGTGAGTGAAGAGTTCAGCTGGTGCCCAAGGTTGAGGCAAAGGGGAGGAAGACCCCCCCACCTGGTGAAAGGACAGCACTTCCACCCCACCCAGCTACCTCAAGTACAGGCCCCTGCACACCTGGAAGAAATCAATCTGTATAGTGCCATTGCTGAGGTGCAGGACGATGGTGTGTCTTGTGCGGATCCATTTCTTCAGGTAGGGCAGCTGGGCCAGCTCATCACCTTCCTGGGGTGTGGTGTTGGCCCCTGCCTTCTGCAGGTGTTCATTCATGTAACTTTGGAAATGCTGGAGGAGAGTGATCTGGTTGGAAAGTTGGGGAAGAGATTCCAGAATGAGGGCCTGACCCCGAGGCAGCCCCCATACCCTGCCACACCATCTCTCAGCAGCCAGTTCCCACCTTCTTCATCAAGGAGTCAGGGTGGGAGATCTTGGTGGGGTGAGACTCCATACCATCATGGTCTATGTACTGGAGGCTGTCGCCATCATTGTAGAGGACGAGGCATGCTGAGTCATTAAAGAGTGCCCCTGTACTGTTGTCACAGAGCTGACACCCTAATGGCAGGGGGAGGGCTGTCTTAGAAAGGCAGGAGGAGGTGGACAAAGGCTGGGAAGAGCTCAGTAGTAGAGCGCTTGCATGCATAAGTTAGTAACATAGACACACAATTACAGACATCACTCACTCATTCACTCAAAAGCTACCATGGCCACACCATCCCCTTCCCATCCCACATTCTGGAGATACCTACCAAGTCCATATTTCATTGATTGGTCTACCCACTGGCTGACCCAGAAGATGGGGATGCATGCAGGATCATCAGCCTCTTCTGGGATAGAAACACAGCACTGGTTAGGCCAGCCCCTTCTTCTGTCTTCTCAAATAGCCCTCCCCAGAGCTGGGACAGGCACCCCATGAAACTTGGGGAGAGCTCTGAAGGCACAAACTCAGACACCCAAATGGAAAATTGCAGCCCAGGATGTCAAGTCCCAGTTCGTTCAGTGGGCCCCTTTACTGTGTCCCAGGAACTGTGGTAGGTGTGGATAGGAAAAGAATCCCTAGGCTTCTGGAAGGACCCACGTACCACCCACAGGGATGAAGAGTGATATAATCAGCTGTGTAGCTAGAGTTTTCCTGCCTTGCCCAAAGTCAGGACAAATCTCTATCACAGACGCTCAGACCTGACCAAGTAAACACAGAGACTTATATTGCTTACAAACTCTATGGCCATGGCAGGCTTCTTGCTAACTGTTCTTATATCTTAAATTAATCCATTTCCATAAATCTATACCTTGCCACATGGGTCGTGCCTTACCGGCGTCTTCACATGGTTCTTGTCATGCCGGCGGCTGACATTGCCCCCTCTGCCTTCCTGTTCTTTCTTTTCTCCTCTCTGTTAGTCCCACTTATACTTCCTGCCTAGCCAATGGACAATCAGTGTTTTATTTATTGACCAATCAGATCAATTTGACATACAGACCATCCCACAGCACAGCTGCTCTGTCATTAACATCGGGGCTGTTGGAAAGCCTAGTGCCCCAGATTAAAGTGGTGAAGAAACTGAGCAGACTCATTCCTATAACACTAGGACCATCTCAGTGCACAGGAGTCCCAACTGCAGATACATGAATGTGTTGGGAAGAAATGTTACTGAGAGTAAAGTCAGGTTAGGAAGTGCTGGCAGTGGGGGTCAGGGTGGTGACAGTAGGCACAAAAGCCCTGAGGCTGGAACTGACCTGAGTGTCTTGAGGACCAAGGGATTAATTCCCTGGGCAGAAGGGAGACAGAAGATGCAGCTGTGCAGAGGTGACCTACCAGTCACCTACAGAGTGAGATGAGCCAGAAACAGGCAGAAGGCACACCAGGAGGGCCTTGGGTGTCAGCCTAACTCATCTGGATGTTGATCTCCAGGAAATGGGTGCTGCTTGATGACTGAGATGCCCTGCCTTCTCCAGATGGGAAGCCCCTGCAGGACTCACCTTGCCGCACCTCCTTCCCTCTGAGGGCTTGGAGGCATTGACCCTGGTCAGCGGCTGCAGCATGTCACCGAGGTGGCACTCAATGGCATCACTTGTCCCCCAAACCACTGGCTCCTCCTTTTCCCAGGGACGGTCAGGCAAGGGTCTCTCTACACCCAAGAAGGTGACATGGCCATTAGCCAGGCACAAAACCACTGGAGGGAGCACAGGCTGCCTGCCACAGCCAGCACTCTTCCCACAGTCCCATTAGCTCTCAATGCTGTTGGGAACTGAGTCAGGACTGAGTTGGTGTGTCAGGTACATGGTGCTTACTGAGAGGCCACAAAGCTTCAGGAGCTCAGGCCTCTGCTCCAACAGCCTGCCCTTCCAGGACAGCAGCTGTTGCTGTCCCTCAGGGAGGGAGCCTGGAGGCACCATTTCAAGCAAAGAATGAAGGACAACTTGTGCATCCAGGAAGGTGGGAGGATGGGTGAAGCGAAGTGTAAGCCTTTTGCTTTGTGTGCCTACAGATAACAGGCTAATAAAATCCACACTGAAGCATTAGTTGGCCTATGGTGACCAAAGCTGTGCTGGCCACTGATGCTGTCTTTATTATTGAACGATTCACTTCCCCAAACCAGCATGTGTCAGTTCTCCCGTGAAACACAACATTCCCTAAAGTTTCAATTAAAAACAACAGCAACAAAAATCCCAGCATGCTGTATTAAGAATTTTAGTGTGAAATAAAATATCCAAGCTCTGATATTAAAACTAGCTAAAAAGGGGCTGGAGAGATGGCTCAGCCATTAAGAACTCTGGCTATTCTTGTCAAGAACCTGGCTTTGGTCCCCAGCATTCTCATGGAGTCTCACAACCACCTGTAATTCTAGTTCAAGGAAT
This sequence comes from Peromyscus maniculatus bairdii, assembly GCF_049852395.1. Taxonomy (NCBI): domain Eukaryota; kingdom Metazoa; phylum Chordata; class Mammalia; order Rodentia; family Cricetidae; genus Peromyscus; species Peromyscus maniculatus. The sequence goes on along the minus strand of NC_134874.1, from coordinate 62,148,670 downwards.
CCAAGACAATCTTCTGGCCTCTGTGGTCTCCAGGCATTCATGTGGTGCACATTCATATATGCATGCAAAATACCCATTCACAGGAAAAACAAAATGAGTGTTTAGAATATGTAAAATCAAACCTGTCCAAATATAACTATTGGAAATGGAGGAAGACTACCCCAGAATCACATAACACATGATACAATGTTCTACATTTGGATAATCTGGAAAATGTCTATAATACATCTTCATTTATTGCTACTTACTAAAAAAAAGAATCCTTAAAGTAGCAGTATTTTAATATCTCCCATAGGATAGAAATCCACAAGTCCAGCACAATAGGAAAGGGTCACAGAAAAGGGGGCTCAGCAATAGTTCAGTTAATAGAGATCTTGTATAGTGTGAAGCCCTGAATTAAGATTCTCAGCTCCTTATAAACTGGCCATGTTGGCCCATACCTGTAATCTAGCACTCAGGAGACAGAGGCAGAAGGAACAGAAGTTCAAAGTCATCCTTGGCTACTGGGAATTCTAAGCAGATTGAACCACATGAGACATTGTCTCAAAAAATAAAACGGAAAAATAAAAATTACAGTAATACTTACTATACCAAGACCCACATGTAGGTGCCAAAATTGATGGCCAATAGTTTTTCAAACAACTTCCTGCAAGATACTGGTCAATTACGGAAGAAACAGTATCTGTTTCAATAAAAAGGAAAGAAGGAAGGAGTGAGTTAAAAAACAAAACAAAAGAATGCTCCCAGGTGAGGTGGCTCACACCTTTGATCCCAGCACTTTATTGTGGCAAAAGAAAAAGAAGCAAACACACAAAGCAATGACTTTACTCACTGAGCCTTCCCCAGCCAGAGTAGTGGGTTCTGAGAGGAGGCTTCTAGATCTTCAGCACAAAAAACTGGATGTTAAAATTTTTTCATTTAATTTTTTATGTGTATGAATACTTTGCCTGCTTGCATGTCTGTGCACCATGTGTGTGAATTGCCTGTGGAGTTCAGAAGAGGGTGTCAGATCTCCTGGACCCCAGTAGGCAGCATGGCCATGTGTATCTATAACCCCAGTTTGGGGAGGAGGTGGAGACAGACAGATTATGGCAGCGTGCTGGCCAGCCAGCCTAGCAGAAGTGGTGAACTTCTACTTAGTCAGACCCTGTCTCAAGGCACTAAGGTGGATCCTGATAGACAAGCCAAATGACATCCTACTCTGGTCTCTGAATGCATGTGCATATGTGTACACACCTGCACATTTATGTGTTTGTGTGCCAGCATATCATGCATACATATGTATACAACACACACACACACACACACACACACACACACACACATGTGTGTGAGGACGAGCAAAGAGTCCCCATTTTTAAATCTTTGTGTGGCTTTCAATGAGATATAATTTCATATGATAGTTTTTTATTATGTAACAAAACCCTCCAGAACTTAATGGCTTAAAACATCAAACTATTTATTTGTGGATTTATGTTAGTGATAGTGTTTTTACTTGTGCAGGAGCACATGTCCGTGTGAGTATGCATGCATATGTATGTATGAATGCATGCATGAGGGAGTCAGAGAACCTTTGGTAGTGTTCCTCAGGTGCTGTCCATGCTGCTCCTATTGTGAGACAGAGTCTCTCTGCTCAGAACTCACCATGTAGGCTGGACTGGTTGACCAGCGAGATCCCAGGATGCACTTGTCTCTGCCTCTCCAGTGCTGGATTAGTCTTGCAACACCACCATCCTCGGGTCTTTTCACATGGGTTCTGGGGCTAAAACTCAGGTCCTTGTGTTTGCAAGGTAAGGACTTTACCAACATGGTTCTCTCCCTGCCCTGTTTCTTTTTAAAATTACTCTTAGCTGATACTTTTCCTGAGCAGGTTTAAGTTTCTGCAGTGATTAACTGAACAAGAAGTAACAAAACATTGGTCATAAGAGGAAATTGTCTTTTTTTGTTTGTTTTTTTTTTGAGACAGGGTTTCCATGTGTAACAGCCCTGGCTGTGCTGGAACTTGCTTTGTAGACCAGGCTGGTCTCAAACTCACTGAGATCTACCTGCTTCTGCCTCCTGAGTGCTGGCATTAGAGGCATGGGCCACCACTGCCCAGGTGGAATTCTTTAAAATGAGCTTGTTCATGATATATTGTGTACCACACTAAACTTTGTCAGAAGATCAGAGGGAAAAGCAACAAGCCACTGCCAGGTTTACCTCTAGGACTCCTCAGCATGAAAAGTCTTCAGCTGATAGGATTCAGGTTGAATAAGCTTCCTCAACCAAAATGGCCACCACTGTTTGACTCTGTTTATCTCCTAGATTGAGTCAATCTTATGTAGTCTAGGGTGGCTTTGAACTCACAGACATCCAGACGATCTCTGCCTTAGGAGTGCTAGGATTAAAGGTATGTGCCACCACTGTCTGGCATCTATGTTTAATCTAGTGGCTTGTTCTGTTCTCTGATCTTCAGGTAAATTTTATTAGGGTGCACAATATATCACCACATTTCCACATTTTTGTCTAAAATAATAAGAGGAGGTTATAGCTAATATAAGAAAAACTATATACAATAAGTATATACAATACATACAGTCAAGTATTACATTAACAATGTCCAGTCCATTAACATTTGACAAATTCAGACAAAGAGCTCCATTATTTATCCTATTTTAGTGAGTCCAAAATGTTGTGTCTAATTAATTTCCTACCCTAACTTGTATTACCAACCGAAAACTGTCTTTTGATGTCTTTCAGACTTGTACACTTACACCTCTTTAGTGAGTTTCTTTTCTGCATTTATTAGCATGGAAAACTATAGCTATAACTATCTAGTCTTCAGAGCTCATGCTCTTTCTTTAAAATGTTATAAATACTTGATGGTGGAAAACAAACCTCGACAGATTACCTCCCAAAAGATAGCTTTGACTCTAGATCAAAATTTATTAAAATAAGCAATGTTCAGTTTAATTCTTATAGTAACAACGACAAGTACTGTGGAGATACACATAAGGTACAAAAAAGACATTTACACACTCAGACCCCACACTTTAACCTAAAACTTCTTTAAAACACACCTCTCCAGTTCTAGTATTCCAATATTCTAACAGAATCCAAAAATACATATCAGTACATATAGATAAGGACTTATATATATTCATTTCTGGACAAATAGTTGCTCATCATTTTTATAATTTACTTCTCTGTTCCCTGTGAGAAAAATTACCTGAAATGAAAAATATAATGGCAGATAGGCTTATTTTGCTTCCTTGTTTTTAAGAGATATCATCAATATTAAAGAGCAGACATAGTAGGATTCAGGAGAGCTGCAGGTGGTGAGATTTGAATGTATCAACTCTTTACAGAGTAGAGTACAAGGAACCTGAACTGGAGGCCAGAACCTGAGGTAGGTAGAACCCTCAAAAGTCTGTGAATAATGACCTACTTTCACCATAGAGGCCAAAACTCTTCAAAATCCTACAATCTCCTTGTATAACCAGAACCTCAGTATCACAATCAACTGAATTAGAGAAAGAACAGCAGCCATAAGTAAAAATATCCCCAATTTCAGACACACACCCATCATCACATCTAAGTGTAGTATTGAGATGATATGATCCACAATGCACCATCCCTTAACATCAGGTCTGCTTGCTATATAACACACAAAATGTGGGTTCAACTCCACACCATGCATATGACTTTCCTCAGCAAAAGATGTCCCAGATGCAATATCCTCTGAGGCCCTCCCTCCTCACAGGACTCTGGGCATGCCTTACAACACTGGTCAGTTAAGTCGGAAACCTTGACGCACACTTCCTTAGGCCTCTCAAGTTTGCAACTCTTTACTTCCTGCAACACAGAACCATTTTTAAAATTCTAGTATGCCCTGCCACCATCTTAAACTGTACCCTGATGCCTTGGGTTATAGTTACAGTAGTCTCTTTGTGATAATCCATGGGAATATGTCTGTATTTAATCACTCTCTAGCAGGGATCCATCTCATCAGCCTTTTCTGTCAAATACATTCCAAAGGAATTGTCATATTCTCATTTATAGTCTTCTATGGGTGCTCTTTTAAACCGAAGGGACCCCAAATATTATCACTGTGCACAGCTTAAGTTTTCTGTTTAGTATTATACATCTGTCAATTCCAGGAGCTTTGTCATAAACTTCCTACAGCTTTAAATTACCAGGTTTGACACAAGATCACGGAATTACTTACTTCTTGTTATTATTTCTTTTGAGATTTGCACTTGGTCCCTTCCTCTCAGTTACCTTAGCTCTAACACCTGTCTGTATCCCTAAAACTTTCTGTCCTAGTTTTCAACCATTGAGTAAAAGGAGTCCTGTCCACATATATGTAGAACATAGTAGAGTAACCCAGGGTATAACTATAGATGAAATTTCATACTACTTCTCCCCATGAATGTGTCAAATGACAATTACTCCTCTTCATGGCTACCTCCAATCTCAATGCAGGAATGTGGTCCCCTGTGTGCTTGCACTAGGCTTGTGCATGCTGTCACACTTAATGTGAGTTCATGACTCAGCTGCTGTGTTGTGTACCGCGGACACTGTTTCCTAGAAGTAATCAACATTGTCTGTCCCTTAGAATCTTTCTACTCCTCCACAGTGATCCATGAACTGGTGAGGAGGCGATATGATGTAAATGTCCCTAAGGATGATGATCATTATCCACTGGTATTCCATGTACCTTGGCCAATAGCTTGTCTCAGTGTTAGACACCACCTGCTCTGAATAGAAGCATCTTTTTGCATTACTTAACTTTGACATCACTATTTTCACAGTTTGGAATATAACACCTGTTTGATTAAAAATTAAGTACTTCATTGTGTGTGATATCACAATGTAAAATGAAATTTGGAACTCAGCAACCTAAAGACAATGGGTAATAATGCTGGACTCACATTTATAATCTTAAAAAATAAAAATTATAAAGCTGAGAAGTCTCAGTGTGGATGGAAGTATAGACAATGTTTCCATGGTACAAGATGAATATAAAGGTTCAGGGTAACAAAGGGGGAGTTCATTCTTTGGCATGCAAGAAAGGAAGAGCACTGGAATCCACAAAGGAGTAAGGACCCATATAAAGAGGAAACCAGAAAGGCAATGTGGAGAAAGGAAGGGAACAGTCCACTCTTCCACATGGAGACCAGGCGATAGTAGATGGGAGGACCCACAGAGGATACGGCATCTGGGCAAAGAGCACTGTTTCTGAAAGACTGTTCTTCCATTTCAAATGAGAGACATGTGGTGTTGGTATGTGTCAACCTAGTGGAGAAATTTCCTGTGACAGTCTTCAAGGCAGACTAGATTTGTGAACACAGGGACTCCATTTATTCACAATTCATAGAGTACTATTATCAGGGGCCCACTGGACAGTTTATGGAAGAGTCAAATACCAAGGTGCCTGGGGATCACACTCATTGAGTTTGTGTGTGTCAGGTGGTCCAATAGACAGGCATGAATATTGGCCTGTTCGCATGCAGATACTCTGGCTAAAGTCAAGAAGAAAGAACCACAGATTACTGTATCTGTCAGGGCACCTAAAATGTAACTTGACACTCTGACTAGAGACACATGCTTGAGAATGCATTAGTGCTACTTGGATAGGTGAAGGAAATGTCAGAAGAATATTGAAATGACAAATGCCATATAACCAACAGGACAACTCTGCTGATGTCCATGCCATTATTTCCTCCCATTGGGTTGACTTGTGTTTCTATATCTGAAGTTAAATAAACCCTGCCTCCTGTAAGTAGATCTTTGCCAACTATTAGATCATAACCAGGAAAAAAATTAGTAGTAGAGTAGCTTGACACAAGAATGTGAGAGAAAAAAAAATAAAAATCACTATGGATTTTGCCAAGCCTTGATTGGACCATTGCATGTGACATCACATGCAGTCCAAGTGATGTAAGCTAGATATCAGCCAATAAAAGAGCGCCACCTTTTTTTTTTTGTCTTTGTACTTCAAAGAAGCAGTTGGTTGGTGGGAGAGCAGTTGGATTCAGTTGCTTCTGCTAAATTTGGACTTTTCAAAGCCTGTTGGATCTCGACATAGTGAGTATATTTCCCAGGCTTTCAGTTTGGGCTTTTGTATCTATTTGGTATCTATTCATTGCTTTATTTACATCTTTGGTTTGGGCTTTGATTTGTGCCTGTAAATGCTTTTTCCCTATTTCACCTCATTCTTTCTTTATCATTTTTGCCTTTGTTCTTGTGGAATTTACACATATAGTGGTATATATTATCTCTATAGCATGAGGAATTTGATCATGACTTCCCATATCTGACTATTTTGCATTTTGATCATATTTACATGCTCTATTTCACTTACCCACACATTGAATGTGACAAGTACTTCCAAATGATCTAAGTTTCTTCTCTCTGCTTGTTCAGAATCCCTAGAAAACAAAATGTGACACTGGTGTTTGTGGAACTGGAATATTTGAAGTAACATTTTTTCTAGTTCCAAATGTTTTCCTGAAAAAGGCATTTCATTCCTTTGATGTCCGATTATAGGACTTACCTCAGTGTTGTGTGTGTGTTCTGCTTTGTGTCAATTTGTATGTGTGGACGAATCCTAATGTTCCTGGGTGATCATGAAGTATGGTCTTAATGTGTTGTTGAATTTGGTGTGAGCTATCTCTCATTAAGGATTTTTATAACCTGTTAGTCCAGGATATTGCCTGACACTGGCCCCCTTTTATGTTTTATTTACTTTGTGTGAGAATAAGGGTAATGTGTTTTTGATGAGAAAATATTTGAAAATATTCTTTCACTCAGACATATAGGATACTGAAATATCTGGAGAACATTGCTGTTTTATGTTGAGATGATAGAATTCATCACTGAATTGTCCTGGTCACTGTCTGAGTCTTTCTTGATACTCAGTACTCAGAGTGTTTGCCTAGTTTTATTTCCTAGACTTTAATTTTCCCTTTGACTTATTATTTCCCTCCTTCTTGGATGTATTTTTATTTTTTATCAGGGGAAGGAGGGAATGCCCAGAGCTTAAAAAAGGACAGTGATGCATGGACAGATCTTCCTTTCAGACAAAAGGTCATTAGTAAAGATGTTCTGGACACTCTGTGGGTGTCTGAAGGAGTTTTCTTCCCACCAGACGAAGTGTGTCTCCATTAACTTCATGGTGTCTGAGGGGAAAGGAGTTGCTTCAACATCAAGAAGCAGGCTTGGTTAATATGAGACCTATGCTACATGACAGAGGATGGGATCTGGAATTTAGGCTACTTGAAGAGCTCATTGATTATATTCACAGGATGGGTGGGAGAGATATGTTCAATGTGTGACTGTGTGACAGCAATGAATTTGTCTTGGCTTCTGGGAAAGTAACAGGAGTGGGGTTGTGAAGGATAGTAGCCTTCTCTGCTAAGGGCATTTCCTTGGGAACAAGAACGTGAATAGAAAAAAATTAATAATTTAACAGAAAATAATTTTTAAAAAATCACTGTTTTTTTTTCTGAGCTTTGATTGGTCCATAGTATGTGACATCACACGGAATCCTTGTGATGTATGCTAGATACTAGCCAATGAAAAGGCACTGCCTGAGGCTGGGTTTTGTCTGTACTTCGGAAAATCTGTTGGTTGGTGGGAGAGCAGTTGGACTCTGTTGTTTCCCATACACTTGACCTTTTCCCTGACCTGTTGGATCTGGACATAGTGAGTTTGATTCCCAAGTTCTCAGTTTGGGATTTTGTCAATTGTATTTAATTATTTCTTTATTTACATTATTGGTTTGGGTAGTATTTTTTTTCTATAATTCCTTTTTCTTCATCTCAACATATTTTCCTTCTATCACCTTCTTTTCTTAGTCATTTTTGGCAGTGTTCTTGTGTATTTTACAAATTTATTGTTATATATTAAATGCATAGGAAGAGGAATTTGATCATGACTGACATCTGGCTGTACTCTACTTTGATTATATTTATCTGCTACATTTTACTTCCCGACCCAATGAATTGGACAAGTACTTTGTCAAAGGGCCAAGTCCCATTAAATTGGACCTCTTATACAAAGGCTGTCCCCCTGCCTGCACATGACCTGCAGTGAACAAAATGTGACACTTGTGTTTGTGGAACTGGCATGTTTGTAGTAACACTTTCACTAATTCCAAGTTTTTTCTGAATTAGGCATTCCATTCCACTGATGTATGATTTAGGACCTACCTCAGTGAGGTGTGTATGCTATGCCCTTTGGCAATTTGTGTCTGTGTACGAATCTTGAGTGTTCCTGGTTAAAAATGTCTTGATCATGAAGTCTGGTCTTATTAATGTGGTGTTGAATTTGAGGTGAGCTATCAATTATTCTCATTCAGGTTTTTTCCAATCTGTCAGTCAAGGATATTGGCTGATACTAGGATCTTTTTGAAATGTCTTATATGGTTTGGAAATTGGGGTAATATTTCTTTCATGAAATGTGCTTGAAAGTGTACCTTCCCTCCGTTTTATGGACTACTGAAATACTGCGGATCATTGCTGCTGGTTGTTGAGATTGGACAAGTTGATTTCCAGTTTGTTAGTTTTGGGTCCTGGGATCTAGATTTGCTGCTTCATATTTATATTTATGTTTTTCGGTTTTCTTTATATTTATTCTTCTTTTGTACACTACATCCTGACTGCATCCTCCCCTCCCTCCACTCCTCCCAGTTGCCCCTCACCGCCTCTCTCCACCAGATCTACTGCTCTCCAGTTTTCCTTGAGAAAAGAGCAGGCCCCAACGGATAGCAACTAAACATGGGATAACGAGATTCAATTAGAGTATATTTAAATTTTGTTTTTTTTCTTTTTTTAATGTGTAAATGCTTTTGAAGAAACATTTAATTTTATGTTCTTTGAGAATTTCATTTTATTTTTATTATTATAAATTTTCATTTTACATACCAACCACAGATTTCCCCGTCCTCCCTCCCCCGACCACCGAGCCTCCTCCCAACGCATCCCTCATTCCCACCTCCTTAAAGGCAAGGTCTCCCATGGGGAGTCAGCTGAGCCTGGTACATTCTGATGAGGCAGGTCCAAGCCCCTCTCCCTGCACTAAGTCTGCACAAGGTGTCCCACCATAGGCACTGAGTTCCAAAAAGCCTGCTTATGCACCAGGCATGGATCCCAATCCCACTGCCTGGGAGCCCCCTAGCCAGTTCAAGCTAAACAAGAGTCTCGCCTATCCAGAGGGCTTAGTCAAGTCCCATGGGGGCCCCTCAGCTTTTGGTGCACAGTTCATGTGTCCTCTAGTTTGGCTAGTTGTCTCTGTACTTATTTCCATCATGATCTCAATGTCCCTTGCTCATAGAATCCCTCCTCTCTCTCATTGATTGGACTCCTGGACCTTGGCCTGGCCTTGGTTGTAGATATCTGCATCTGCTTCTATCAGTTACTGCATGGAGGCTCTATGAGGACAGTTAGACTATTCACTGTTCTGATTACTGGAGTAGGACCGTTCAGGCACCCTCTTGACTATTGCTAATAGCCTAAGGTGGGTTCATCCTTGTGGATTCCTGAGAACTTCTCTAGCACCCTGTTTCTCTCTATTCCAATGATTTCTTCTTTTATTATGTTATCTCGTTCCTTGCTGTTCCACTCTGTCCTTTTTCCAGCTCAACTCCCACCCCATTCCCTTATATTATCATTCTCCATTCCTTGCCCTCCATTATCCCACCTCACCCCCAGTTTGCTCATGTAGATCTCATCTATTTCTCCTTTGGTGGGCTATGTATGTGTCTTTCTTGGCATCTTCCTTGTTAGCTAGCTTCTCTGGAGCTGTGGGTTGAAATCTGGTTAACCTTTGCTTTGCATCTAGTATCCACTTGTGAGTGAATACATACCATGTTTATCATTCTGAGTATGGGTTATCTTGGGATAATTTTTATATATACATTTTCATAAGCAATTGCATGATACATTTCCATACATGCCTATACTGTACTTTGATCATGTTCCTCTGCACTATGTCAGTCCCCCACCATATCTTTGTGACTGATACTGTGACTTTACACAAGCCTAGCCCTCTCCTTCCTGTGACCAGGAGAGACAAAATAGTCAAAAAGACTGTTTCTGTTTGTGGACCTGCCTTGTCTCCTAAAAACTATATCTAGTTTAGCTACTTTCCTTATAACACAGCAGTTCTCTAGTCACTGTACTGAGTGTGGATTCTTCCCACAGTCTCCTTATGTGCTATGCTGTTGTTCCATTTGTTACAAATGTTACTTCTGCCATTCTGACCATGAACAAAGGCTCTTTAGTGTGTTGCTGAGATGGAGGTGAAGTATGAGGGACTCTCATGAATGATTTTCATATCTATGTTCATCAAGGAAAGGAGCTCACACTTGCTCCATTTGTTGAGCTTACTTGGTGGTCGGATCAGGCTAACACTGGCACAGGGATGAGTTTGGATGTGTTCCTTTGCTTTTTCTTTCTTGAAGTATTTTCTATAATCCTGGTCTTCATTCTTCTGCAAAGCTTTGAATGATTCAGGGAATCCATGAGATCTGGGCTCTGCCTTGTTTGGAGCTGTTTTTGTTGCCAATCCACACTGGTGTTTATGACTTATGTGTTTAAGTGTTTTTATTTTATTTTAACTCAATATTCACACATGTCTAGGAATTCCTTTCATATTTTATAATTTTCTGGAGTATAAATATTGTAACATCCTAAAGACCATCTGGACTGTAGTTGTATTAGTTACAACATCGATTTTTCTATGGTGTTATTTTTATCTGACCTCTCTTTGTTTGCATCGTGGCACATCTGTGAACAGAGCAGCAGAGCAGATCATTCTTTCAGGATTCTCAGGATTTTCCTTTGCTTACCAAATTTACTTATACCAACTCTGATCTTTCCTATGATTTCTCATCCACTGCCTTAGGTTTGGGTTCTTCTAGTATTTTTATATCCTTGAAGAGCATCATTAGATTGTTTGGGATATCTCAATTTCATAACAGAGAATCCAAAGCTATGTCCTCCCCTTCTAAAACTGCATTAATCTTTTTCTTTTAGCATTGTGTGGGGCTGAGATTGCCCTCAAGATAAAGTGGTTGAAATTGATCAGAACACCATGGGCAGCCACATGGAAGAGGACTATCTTGAAAAGAATTTCAGGATGTTAACATCTCTAGGTTGTGGTTCCTTCGGGGAGGTGAAGCTGGCCTGCCACCTTCCCACACATACACGAGTGGCTGTCAAGGTCCTTGAAAAAAACACCAACAGTGTGGCTGACATCAGTACTGAAGTGAACATTCTTCAGTCTTTAGAACATAGGAACATCGTTCGATTTTTTGACATGATCGACACACTGTCAACCACGTATCTGATTATGGAGTATGTGGCAGGAGAAGATCTGGAGAGCTGCCTCCAGGCACTGGGCTGTCTAAAGGAGGAGGAGGCTAGAGTGATTTTCCGGCAGGTGGTGTCAGCGGTCCACTTCCTCCACCAGAGACACATTGCGCACCGTGATATCAAATTAGAAAACATCCTAGTCGATGCAGCAGGAAATGCAAAGCTTTGTGACTTTGGTATGGCAATTGAAATCACAGAGGGGCAGATGTTGGAAGAGATCTGTGGCTCCTTGCTCTATTGGGCCCCAGAGATCTTGGCCAGAAAGCCCTATGATGGACTGGCAGGTGATATGTGGAGCTTGGGTATCGTCCTGTATGTCCTGGTCACAGGGCACTTTCCATACATGGAAGAAACCCTTGAAGGTATGCACAGGGTCATCACCACCACAATGTGTCCCATTCCCTACCATCTGTCAAAACCCTGTTATTTCATCATTGCCCGGCTACTCATGGTCCCTATCTGGTACCGATTCACAATCTGTCAGCTTGTGAAAACAGCATGGCTGGGCCCAATTCAAGAACATGTACTGCCTGCCACCAAAGAAATCCTGCCCAAGGTCGTGGAGACCATGTGCACCATCGGCTATACATGTGAGGAGATTGTTTCATCCCTAACTCACAGGCAAGAAGATAATCATGTAACAGCTATTTGCAACATTCTCAAATATCAGCTGAGTGGTGGGGACAGCCATCAGCAAGAGCAGATGCCCTGGTTAACCAACAGCCCTGCAGTTCCTGTTCGCCTCCCTCTCCCCTTGAAGAGAGCCAGTGAACCAGCATTTACAACCAGTACACATGCTGGGAAGGGTCACTTTAAGGAGGAGGGTGTGGAAGAAAGAGGCAAAAGATGTAGAAGCTACACCATGCCTCACAGATCCTCCTTCCTGGTGGTGCTGTCCTCTTCAGACAACACAGTCCCAGAAAGAGATGCTCTTATGGCTGACGTCATCACTGCTGCAGAGGACATTGCAGTCAACAGGAATTCTGATGACCCCCTGCCTGGCAATCTCTCCTCCCCTGAATCAGTCTTGGATGAAACACCCACAGGATTTCTGAACCTGGGCTTCTGTGAAGAAGATTCATCCCAGGAGCCAGACATTCCCAGTGACCAGCCCCAGGTGGCACCCACAACATCTGGATCCAGGCCATTCAGGGTCTGGAAGCTGGTGAGGAAGCAAATTTCCCATGCACTGAGAGCACTGTGCAGCTGCTGCTGCTGTTGCTGCCTGCCCACCCCAAGGTGAGCCCTGAACCCTTGCATCAGGGGCCATAAGGAAAGAGAGGACAGTGGAGACCTATATGGAGAACAGTTGGGCCACACAGATGAATTCCTATGTTGTCTTTTCAATATGCCATTTTAATATCCTTATACCCACTCAGAAGGCCCAGAATTTGATATGTAGTACATTAGGTGGCAAAATCACAGCTTCCTGTTCGTGTAAAGTCCTGGAAGGTTGAGGCAAAAGCAGATAGCCGAAAATGGGGACGACAGGGTGGGAAGGAAGGGAGGAGAGTTTTTTCTAATAGGGTTAAAGGTTCAGAATGGAGGAATCAGGAAGGGAAATATAGCACAGAAATTTATCTGTCAAAGTCACTAATAGAGGTGCTTTCACGTTTCTTTCTCCTTTGAAGTGTGGAAACTGAAATGGCCCAATAGAATTCCAGACCTGGTGAGGAGTAACTGCCACAGAAGTGAACCAGAACTCATCTCCAGAGTGCCAGCTCCCTCTAACCCAGGGCAACAGGCTCCTGCCTGCATTCATCCTCCAGCTATTGGGTCTGACCTGCCACTTTGCATCTCTTTCAGCTTAATCCAGCTTCAGAACTGTTGTGGGACAATTGGGGTTCATAAAGCACATGGACTCCATGACCCTCTACCTTCCTAGCTTTGGTTGTGCTTGTAGGACCACTCACACTGCATGGAAAACAGCAGCCTCTACAACCAGGAAGGACTTCATACCAATCACGGTTGCTCATCATCTTGGTCACTTTAACCCTCCAACTTACTCTGTGACTGCCTTATGGACAAAACAGCAAGACCTGTGTAAATCCTCTGGAAAATGGAGGTGGGTGAAAGGAGATAAAGAGGACTAATTGGGGAACAATTTTGAGACAGGAATAGAGGACACGAGAGGTGGTGTAGAATATGGAGTAGAGTCTGTCCTGAGGAATTTCCTGTCAACAAAGTAACATGAAAGAGATGTGTGTGCTGACCTGTGACAGGGGCTGTGCACAGTCTACAGCAGGAACAAACCTCCCCTGAAGTCCAGACTGGGAGGGAGCTAGGAATAGCCAGCAGTGAGGAGGAGAGGGCCTGCTCTGATGGTTCCTAGCATGTATCAATGCACACAAGTTGGATGTTGTCTTGGAAATAACATCCTGTGCATTCCTACAGAGCTGGGGTATAGCAGGAGAAAAGTGCAGCACTATTGGTCAGTGGAGTCCCATCCTCCTCAGTGCTGAGTAAGTCTTGTCTGTTAAAGTCTCACTAAAAGAGGCACTTCCTTTATTCTTTTGGGTTTTATTTGGGTTAAGTGAATTGAATTAGAGTCTTGGTGTGGTGTAGTGCAACAGGAAGGATCCAGACTGGAAATCTGTGTACTGTGTGATGATATGTTAGGGCTACAGGTTCCAGTATCCATCCTCCAGGTGAGGGTCTCAGCTGCCATCTTCCCCATCCTTCACATCACTGTTGCCCCTGCACTGTTGTTGAACATCCCTAAGTAGTCACTTGTATCATCAACCCAATGAATGTCTACATCCCTCATGTTTCCTGTGGTGCCAGGGTCCATGGCATCTAAAAGGGCTGCCTCTGTCAACAGGACAGACTGGCACACAGGTCTCAGGCTTCCTTCATCTTTGATTCATTCATCACCTCAAAACTGCTTTCTGACTGTCTTTCAGAAGAACTGCAGTAACTGTAAATCCAGTGGGAGATGGGAGAATGGAGATAAGGGGGAGGAAGAGGGGAAAGGAAGTGGAGAGGAAATGAGAGGACCCGTAGAGAGAGGGTGGAGTCTGTCCAGAGGAGCTTACCTGAAATGAGTCAGGAGAAAAGGAGATTTTCATGGGACAGGGGTCTTGAAAAGTGAGACCAGGAATAAATGTCTCAAACAAAGCAGAGTGTGACCGTGGGTTTATTGCCAGCCAGGAGGAGGAAAGACCCTGCTCTGATGGTTCCTGGTATAAGTCAATGTAGTGAAGTATGAGGCTGCTTTGGAAAGGGGCTTCCATTCTGGGCTACTGAAGAAGGGTTTGGCAGCAGAGAAGGGTGGCTCCATCATGCAGTGGAGTCCTCTGCCGCTCCTGTCTGACATGTCCGTTGGCAGATCTGATGATGTCTATGTCTTTGTCTCCATAGCCTCCTTCATCCAGGATTCCCTTGCTGTCTCCCACCTCCTGATCCAAGAATCTTACATCATTTTTTCCATCTCATGGAGGGATTTATAACTGACATTTGACCTTACATTAACATTGTTCTGCTCCAATATGGGAAGGTAAGTAGGCCTTGCCAAGCCTGATCCTGGGTTGTTGTCTTTACAAGGCCATAACACTGGACTTCTCTATGACCAATGCCCACCATTGGGGTCAGACTCAGAAGGAAAACTTGATCATCATGGATCTCTTGATGACAGCCCCTGGTGCAGTGTGAAGCACTGGTTGAGGTGTAGTGTCTGAACTGTTTTCCAGGATACCTTCCAGGTAGGGAGCAGATCACTGAGTTGGCAAGAGGAAATGAACAGCAAATCCAGGGTCTAATTTGTGTGAATCATGGGCCTGCAGGTAAGTTTGAGTACAGTAAGTGTCTGTGTGTGGTAGAAGATGAGTCTCTGAAGCCTGGTCTGGATGTGGTAAAAAGGATCCCATGAGGTGGCATGTGCCAGCATCCCTGACACAGAGGGAAAGTTATCACTGACGTGCTCAACTGAAGAGCAATGGGAGACTGAGAGACTGCAGAGGTTGACAAGGGAGGAACCAGCTTCTCTGCTGTAGTTGGCCTCCAGCTCCATTCTGACAATTTGATCTTGTCCTGTTAACAGAAACTGATGCATATTAAAGTCTTCAGCAAGGTCTTCCCAGCAGCTATCAGTTACTTCTAGAACCCTGACCATCTGGCGAGTCCCATGTGCACAGAACAAGTTCAGTCTTTTCAAGAAGAGAGAGAAATTTTCAGTTTGTAGGTATCACCTGGTGTCAGACTGTGTTTCTGCTGCATATCAGTGAAGGCAGGGTTGAGAAATGTTTGAGGATTCTGTTGAATTCTAGAAATGAGATGGGGAAATTTTCTGAATCCTCATTTTATATTTTACTTTTTTTGAGACTGGATCTCACTATATAGCCCTTACTATCCCGACACTCTCTGTGTAGAACATGCAGTCTAAATCTCACAGAGATTGATCTCCTTTCTCTGGCTCCTGAGTGCTGTGATTACAGATGTGGACTGCCATGCCTGGCTTCAAGTACTGTATGTATTGCATCAATGGTAAATTCCTCAAACATTTGGGGGAAAAGAGACAAGTCTTGTGCTTCTTTCATCCTAACAGCTTCAGGGATTGAAGTGAAAGTTCTTTCATCCAGGATGGACTACAAACAGCAGCAAAGTCCAAATCTAACCTTCAGAATAGAAGTCTATGTCTACCAGTGAACAGATACCTGGAGGTGAGAACTGCTGTCATGAATTCTTCTGGGGACCCCAGTCAGTGGGCTGGAGGAGGTATGCCCTAGCTGATACATCCTTAGAAACAAGGCACAGAGCATGCAAAGGCTACTCTCTAACCCTGTTTTTACAGGATCCCCACTGCAGTCCAGGGAAGGAGCCACGGGGAGAGGGTTGCACAGTATGTCTAGCTTAAGTGCTGCATATTTTAAGTTTTCCTAGAGTCCCTTTCCCATGTCCGTCCTCTTTAAAGTGATGAGCTCTCTACATCAGGAGACACAGGGTGGCGACTTACAGGTGTGGCCTGAGACAGCAGAAGTTGGAGCTCTGCAGGAAGTCCAGATGGCAGTGTGCCCACTTCCCCAGCATGAAGGGTCTGTGTCCAGCACAGGAGGAGGTAAGTCAACTACCACAGGTTTCCCTCCAGAAAATTCTCATTATCAAGGGAATATGTTTCAGGGCTGGTGTTTCACAGCATCCTTGTCTGAGGGGGACTTGAGCCAATATCATTTACCAATACCAAGCTACCCTTGAATGTGCAGACCCTGTGGACCAGTCTGCAGGGGACTAACTAGCAGTACTCATTAAACTGTCCACCCTTTAGGTTTCTGATCCTAGTGAAATGTTTCCCCACATGAGGGGAAGGGAGCTCCTTCCTCTCCTTCCTCTCCCTCCTTCCCAGCTGTTGTATTTGCAGCCTTTATTTATCTCTGTGTCCTGACCATCAGAAAAGACACAGCCCCACTGAATGCTGGTCTAGTTTATGTGTTTGTGAAGGGGCCTCACTGTAGGGAGTTTCATCAGAACCATATTTGTCTCCTAACAGGAAAGTGACAGCAAGCTGGAGGAAAATGGGTAGCACTTTGGATGGAATGCTGGGACATTGCTCCACTTTGGAAGTGAGTGGGCCTTACCTAGCCAAGGGCACAGTGGTCAGAGATGTGGTCAGCACACTTAAAACTACTTTGTACCCAGGTCCCACTGGGTACAGTGGTCAGGCCTTGACAGCCTTGTTAACCATACAGCTAGGGCTTTCCGCTAGGCCTTCTGCTTGCTTGACCTGCTAGGATAATTGTCTAGAGTGTTGTCAGGTGCACCTGACAGGCAGACAGCCTCTCCATGCAGTGAAGGATGGCCACTCTGAATAGGATGATTGTCAAGGCTCATCTCTGGGCAGCAGATTGCTGAAAGCATCACTGAGACCACTAGCAGATGCTTAGTTTTTTGTTTCTTGTCTAAACTTGACTCTGGCTTAGGGGATAGGAAGAATAAGGCTGATCAGGCAGTTCTGCCTCAATCCCAAGAGTAGGTGGTCACTTAACTTGTATTACACAGGACAAGAGATTGATAGATGAATAGATAGATAGATAGATAGATAGATAGATAGATAGATAGATAGATAGATAGATAGATAGATAGATAGATAGATGATAGAAACAGCTTTGTCATGGCTACAGAGGGATATTGATATAACTTGGTGTAAGTGGCACATCTCTCCCCTCTGACCCTAACACCATTGAGAAGGAACACTTTGAATCAAAGATGGTGAACATCTTCTCACACCTGTATGCTGTGACATCCATTCTGTCACTGGCCAGTGGCTTAGTCTGTGTTGGATTCCAGAGACTGGGGAATGGGGATTCACACAACCTAGCAAGGGGAACCAGCCAAGAGAAAATGACTGCTTGCTCCTCTGCCCATGTCTGGTCTCTATGTCAGTGAGTGACCATTAAGGAATGTCTCACCCTGAAGCACTTAACTGAACTTATGGCCTGTGGAAGGGAGCCTTGGGTAATGTGGCCAGCCATGGAATCTCTCAGGAGACAGCACATGCAGACCAGGACTCCAAACCCTAGTAATGATTGTCTCTAAGAATGTGACCCTTAGGAACCAGAGTTGATGCCTAAGAGGCCAGGTGAGTTTAATGTGAACATTTTATATTACTGGCCACTGCAGGGAACATTTGGTGGCCTTTAGATTGTTACATGTCAAATGTCAGATTATGATGAGGATCACACATTCAACACACTCTTTCCACTGCCTACATCTTGGAGGCAGCAGTAACAGGTGCAGACAATACATGCTTTTTGTACCAAGAGCTTTTCACACACTACCCCAAAGTTGCTCAGTAATACTCACTTCCCAGTGGAATAAAGTGAGTCCAAATTATGCTGTGTAGCTTGATTTTGGACAAAGACTGACTGTTTGGGACTGTTTAAATTCCTCCAAGGTCATTGACACAGATAGGATGAATAGTGTGGTAACAGCCTGGGTCTCTTTTAGTCTCAGAGGCCAACTCCAGAACTCTCAAAGACATCCTTTCTTTCCTCAGATGTGCAGGTTCTGCTGGATATGTTCAGACAAACCTCATCTTCACCATATGTGCATCCTGTCTCATCTAGGCAAGTGTTCAGTGAGCTGGGTGCAGGAAGCACAGCGTCTAGACACAGACATGTTGGTGAAACTGCGTTTCCTTCTTGATCCTAGAGCCTGTTTATGGGACAGTAGCAGAGCAGCTAGGGCAAACCAATCCCTGCAATTGGGGCTTCGCAGGGAGAACCCACTGAATTCTCCCACAGGAAGTCACATGGGAAGAAAAAAGTCATTATTCCTGCCTCATTAGGTCCTGAACTGCACGAGAAATAAACTAGCTATTATCTGAAAGGCCACAGGTCTAGGGTGGTGAATGAATCTTTCTGCCAGCCTCATCAATGGTCTAACATAAGCTTTTTCTTCTAGGTGCCTGGCCATATCCTGAATCGTGGACCCCGAGAATTCCTGACTTGCATGTGTGCACACTGAGCATTGGTGACATGGAGGAAAAAGAGCACCTCTCCCCTCCCCTTCCTGGCAGACTAGCATGACATTGTCTGAGCTCCAGAGGAACTCAGAGGCTCCAGAGAGCAACAGGAGGACATGCTGTGGAGGATGATGACATGGTTTCTTTTCCAACATCCAACTACAGAAAACCACCCCAAATTACCAACAAGACCTGGGGAATCTACAGGAGCGTCCCCTTTTGGAAGCCTCCCAGTGGGTACTTACTGTTGAATCCTGCCCAACTTAGAACCCTTTGCATTTTGATAGTTCAGGAAGTCACCTATGCCTCTCTGTCTTCACAGATAACAAAGAAAACCTGCCTGAGCAGGTAAAGAAATATCACAGAAGAGCCTTGGGAATTAAATGTGCTTCTCTTTCTGAACTCTAGAGTGGATCTCCTGAGAAGGGCAGTACCCATGGACCACCTGTCACAGGCCTCCACTAACATGAAGAGGCAGAACTTGAGGTCATACATTTGGTCCATTTCTCACTGGTATTATGCAGAGAATTTACAAAGAAATACTGAAGTATTTATTTAGAATTCCAACATAATTTCTATAAATTGGCATTCAGAATGTTTTGACCCCTGAAGGAGAGAAACCCAAAGCTATATGATCTCTCAGCTTCTACCAGTTGTTATTCTAAAGGTGACAGATGTCTGCATTTCATCTATAGACTCATCAAAACCCAGTCTGATGCTCAAACACAAGATGTATCAACCAATGGGACCTAAACCTAGAAGACATGGCCAAGGACAGGAGAGATCCCTCCACACCCAGATCTTCTTCTTCCAGGACTTCCCACCAAGCCTCAGAGATCCATAAAGGGCTACAGGGAAGTAATGGAGACTGGATATGTGGAACAGAGCAGAAAGCTCAGAAACAGACCCAGCGAAATCCTGCCAGATGATTTTCTCATCGTCACCCATGGAAATCCAGGCAGAGAGAATGCCTTGTCCACAAATGACTGCAGAAGAAGATTTAAAATCCAATGAGAAACCCATTGAAAAACTGAACACAGTCAGCATTTCTATTGACCTCAAATTCAAACACTGTAATGCTCACATAAAGTTATAGAAGAGGACTACATGATTTCCTGCCTTATAAAAAGAAAGATCAGAAATAACACAGAGTAGATGAACTGTGGACTCGGGAGCCCTGCTGCCACCAGACATGAAAATACAGAGGCTGGAGCATGGCTGGAGCAGACACTCCCCCAGGACATCTAGAGAGAGCCTGGCCCCTGACACACCCCAGCAGACAACAAATCCCTGACAGTGAACGTTGTGTGGCTATGAGGAGATGGAGGTGTAGTGTGTGCTGTGTGGTGTGAGGATGGCTGAAACCTATCACATCATGTGGGATGGAGATGAGCTGTCCAGCTGATCTGATAACAGCACTGTATTGATGGTTCAGTCAGCTGGGGAAAGCAGCAGGTCTGACACTTAGATACTCACATGTGTTATGCATGCCTCTGCCACTATTAACAACTTGTATACAGTGCCAGGACTGTATATGTATGAAGGACTCCCCTTACCCACACTCTGCACATACTTCTCTAGGTATTAGGCCTAGGTATTCAACTCCCTTCTGATGTCCAACATACAATGCTAGATACTAGACCATGCTAGACATGCCTCCAACCACAATGTCCTAAGACATGTGGAAATATACCAGGCCCTCTTGCACACTTTATCTTCTGACAAGGACACACATTTACTGCTTGGTTCAAACACTCCTGGAATCTTCCTGCACTGACATACAACACTAGGCATAATGCAACGTGGGACACTACACCCATGCCACCTCACTTGTACTACCAGCTGTCAGACCATGATAAACAACCTCTAAAACACACACACACACACACACACACACACACACACACACACACACACACACACACACACAGCCTCTAATACACTTCTAAGTCTTGGGCCATGAATGACTTCTCACCCAACCACACATTGACTGCTAGGTGTCCAGCATTGCTAAACCCTCAGACATACCTCACATGTATTCCTAGGTCTGGATCTGGTATGCAACCCACATAATCCTTTATTAACAGCTACTTCTCAGGCCATACAGGACACTCTCTTGCTACTGTATCCAAATACTCTGCTGGTATTGGACCCCACTTGACATCTCATCGTCCATGGCCCACCGACTTCAAAATGTGATCAGACCTTGACGGACACCAGCTCAGCCATCAGCTGACACACACTCAGTAGGGATGGTGCAGAGCTTGACACCCCATTCTTTCACTGCTCCCCTCTGACATACAGTTATCATCAAACACACTGGACACACCACCACCCCTGTGACAACACATCTACTCTAGGTACCAGGTCCAGTTTGACCTCATACCCCACATTAATTGACAGCCATTAGATAATTCTGGGAACATTCCCCCTGTCAGGTCTTGCACAATACCTAACAATTAGCATTGACAGACCACCTGCTTCTGCTGAAGACACATCCACACTGCTAGGCATCAGCTTCTACTGGACTCCTTCCTATGCTATACCATGTGCTGGGTCTCCGGCTCTACTGCTAGTTACTGGGCCATGCTGGACATTAACCCCTTTCCAAACCACAGTGCATATAAAGTGCTGTGTGTCAGGTTCACTTGAGCACCAGGCTCCATCACATGGGACATGCTAGGTATCCGACAATGTTGACCCACACCCTTACCCCCTATATTCACTACTGGCCTAGTGAACACTGCAATTTTTAAGGCTCTTCTAGACACCTCCATCACTGACATATCAAGTTTCTTGCTATCAGACACTACTACTGTGCAGATTTCAGTCATGTATATTGAAGCATATTGTATGCATATACAATAATTGGCTTCAAGTCTTACCCAAAATAGCACCATTCTGTTGACAACATACACTACCAGACAGGGGCATGGGTCTAAGTGCAGCTGAAAATTAGCAGGGTTATTGTGGCAGCAGGATGGGTGAAGGAAGAGAAACTTATTAGATGAGGCCTGTTATCCTGCACAATATCCGGGTTAGGACCAGGGAGTCCTGAGGATGTGATACACAGTAGGGCATCCAGGCCTCAGGCAGGTGTGCAGCAAAGCCTGAAACCAAGCAGTGTGTTTCAGGCTATAGTGGCAGGGGTAGGAGTGTCCAGCTGGGCAGTGGTACATGGGTGGATTTGGCAGCAGGACTAGGGGGCAGTAGCCAACAAGGTGCTTCTGCTGCTAGGTGTCCATTACCTACAGCCCATCTCTCTCTCTCTCCTCTCTCTCTCCCTCCTCTTCCTCCCTCTTTCTCCTCTCTTGCTCCTCTCTCTCTCCCTTCCTCCCCCTGATTCTCACATACACACACATGTATATATGTACATCTAAGCCACTATACTTATAGGTATATACTTGCCTAGAGACAAAGACTTCCAATACATGCTATTTGACTGGTCCTTCAGGGTATTGCCTCCATTTCAGGCAAAGCCACTCCTTCATCAACACACAACACACACACACACACACACACACACACACACACACACACACACACACACTAGTGTAGTTACGTGACAGGTTCTGTTAGATATACACTTGCCTTAGAGCCGAAGCCTTCCAAACAGGGCCAGGTGTCAGCTTCTGTTAGGTCCACTCTTCCCTACAGCCAATATTCTTCTTACACAGGTAGGTATCATGAACTCCTAGACATCCACTGCCATACAGTAAAGTCCCATGCACAAGGCTAGGCATCATATCCTGCTAGGAGCCCCGGACAGGGACAAACACCCAGGCACAGCTCTCATATTCATATAAGGCAAGTGTCAGGCTCAGGTATTTGTCTCTAGCCTTACAACCAAAGTTCCACATACACAAACATGGTTAGGTTTTAAGATCTGCTAGGTACCTTCTTCCCCACAACAAAACACCAGGTTAACACAAACATAGAAATGCAATCATGCACACATGCACTTATGCAAACAATCATGCATGCAGGCCTGTGGGAACCCTCCCCAGGGTGTGAGTCCCAGGAGTTTTTCCCCTAGTCACATGAATGGAGCTTTGGATTTAGGGGAAGGCTAGGACTTTGAACCTACCTGCGAGTGTTTGGCATTGTTGTACAAGTGGGGGATTCCTTACAGGAATACAAGTAGCCATATATGTGTTTATGGCTTTGGCTGTAAGGGTGGGACAACAATGCTACCATTGACACCTAGCCCTGTGTGGAGAGCTTGGACGTAAAATAGAAGTCCATTAGGACTTGACTCGTGTGTGTGTGTGTGTGTGTGTGTGTGTGTGTGTGTGTGTGTGTGTGTGTGTATGGGTTTGTGCTTTAGCAAGGTGAAGTAATACCTAGGTCTTGACATACCTACCGTACAGCCAAAGGCCTTCATACACATATATGGCTCACTATCAGTTCCTGCTGGATAAAACCTTCCTTACAGCCTAGCCAAACTGACACAAAACTCAGAACCTGCTATGAATATCAACCAATATTGAAAAGAACCACCTATGACTAGGGTATCATGTCCTCCTCAGTATCACCTCCCCTAAAGGAAACCTTCAAATATATATTCATGGTGAGGTGTCACATCATGCTAGGTACCCTAATCTCTACAGCCAATGTTACAGGTACACAGAGATGGAGTTAAGTCATTCTGACTGCCCCTGCCATATAATCAAACACTCTCTCTCTCTCTCTCTCTCTCTCTCTCTCTCTCTCTCTCTCTCTCTCTCTCTCTCTCCTCTCTCTCTCTCTCCTTTACACACAACTGTGTTTCTTTTACTTCTAGACATTTCCTCCCTATAGTTAAAGTCCCACATACACACACAGGGCTAGGTTTTGACTCCTACTAGATACCATCTCCCTAGTAGGATCTCAGGAGGATCTCTAAGAGAACACGGTATCTAGGTGTGGAAGAGGAATATATTTACAGCCAAAGCTACACACAAAAAGCTAGTGTCAGGTACTTTTGGTATCCCCTCCCCTCTCTGTAACTCCATGGTTTATACTCACTTCAGATGTTTGAGATCCAGAAACAGCTGATGGAGATGACCTCTGGCATTTGTCTTTCTGGATCTGGGTTCTCTCATTATCATCTTTTCCACATCCATCCATTTACACAGAAAGATGACTTAAAAACAAAGAGGATTATTGTGCTGAGTGCCTGAAAGTAGTCCTGTGATTTTGCTGTTGCATGCAGTCTACAGGATCCATTTCTTTATTAATGTCTAAAGTGGGAGATCAGGCCCAATGTGGGTGCCTCCACCCCTGTATGTTGGTCCTGAATTGTGTAAGAGAGTAAAGTGAATTAGCCCTGAAGAGCAAGTCAGGAAAGAACTGTCCTCTGAATCTACTGGAGTTCCTAGAAAACTTCCCTAATGATGGGCATTGAACAGGACAAGGGAGCCAAATATACTATTTCTACCATATTGGGTTATGTCAGGATGTGTTTATAACCAATACCAAGTGTATTAGGACAGTTTCCCATGACTGGCCTCAATTTGTAATCCTCTAAATTTCACCTACTTACTGCTGGCTTTAAGAATGTAATATAACAGCCGGGCGGTGGTGGCGCACGCCTTTAATCCCAGCACTCGGGAGGCAGAGCCAGGCGGATCTCTGTGAGTTCGAGGCCAGCCTGGGCTACCAAGTGAGCTCCAGGAAAGGCGCAAAGCTACACAGAGAAACCCTGTCTCGAAAAACCAAAAAAAAAAAAAAAAAAAAAAAAAAAGAATGTAATATAAACATAAATAAACAAATAGAAGTTTTAAGGTTGACTAGATCTCAGGGAGAAAGCAAATCAAGGACCAATACAATACATTTCCATGAGGTCAGGTTATTTTAATGAAATTAAACATAGAACACATCTCAAGCAGACAGATTGGAGAAATACTGCTGAATGAGGATAGAGACAAGAAATAGTGCCTGATGATATATACAGAGACAGGGGAGGAATCTGAGTGTATTTTTTAATATGATAAGCACCAGTCAGAGGGTATAAACAGAGGAGTGAAATCATATGACTTGAGATAGTTAATCATGGGGAGTGTAATCAGTAACATTGGTTGCTGAAACCTCAGGAGGCAGGCAGAACTGTGAAAACTTCATGGCTTGTTAATGCTCTGGATTATACACATTGGTGAATATACCCACTGCACTCTGTGGAACATGGCTCATGGGGTCAGAATATATGTTAGTACATCGTGACCAGCACACACAACCATTGTAATACATGTAACCTGGCTCATGAGATCAGAGCATGTGGGATATTCTGAATCCTGCCCCAGCAGACATCTCATCTCAATTCCTGCATTCTGGTTGATGAGATCAGAAGGGAGACCACTGCTAGATCATCCAGCATCAGCTGCTATCTGACCTTCAAACCAGCACTGTGTGTCTCCACACTTGAGCTCACGCAGAACACAGATGAGCCTAGCACAGCCACACTAGGAACACCAGGGATCAATCCAAATACTCCCCAACAGAAAGCAAACAGAAACATTCAAGTAAACATTCAAGTAACTAAATCCAGATGAGTAAGGCCCATGACAAAAACAGAAGTAACTTGAAAAACCCAGGACAACATAACTCCTCCAAAAATGACCAATTCCAATTTAGTGGCCAACAATAAGAGATGCTCAACCAAATTCAAGGCTGGGTAACAAGGAAAGCCCAATGGCAGATGCATGGATTTCCCTGAAAGGGGGAAATAAAAGAATATCTCCTGGGGGCAGGTGAGGATGGGAGCATGAGGGTTTGGGTTGGGAGGTGCATGAAGGGGCACTCACTCTACTGAGCGATGACTGGAACAGGGGAGCATTTTGAGGTCAGGTAGAACATGATTCAAGGGAAACTCTGGCAAATCTACAAGGATGAACCCAGCTAAGACTTCTAGTAATAGTGGATACACAGCTTGAACTGGGCATCTCCAGTGGTTAGTTTGATGGCTACCTCAATTGTCATGAGGGAACCCTCATTCAGTAACTGATGGAAACAGATGCAGAGACCCACAGCCAAACATTAGGCCTCTTTGGGTTCAGGGAATCCTGCTGAAGAGAGGGAAGGATTATAGGTGTCAGAGGGGTCAAGAACATCCAAATATAACAGAAACAACTAACCTGGCCCATAGAAATTCACAGAGTCTGAACCAACAACCAGGGAGCCTACATGGGAATGACCTAGACCCTCTACACATATCTGACAGTTATGTAGGTTTGTCTACTTGTGGAACTCCTAACAATGGTAACAGGGGCTGTCCCTTGGGCTTTGGCTGGCTCTTGGGAACCTTTTTGTGAGTCCCTGCTGTGCAGTGCTCTGCTTCCCAACATGTACTGCTCAGTATAATCCCAATTGGACAAGTCCCAACTCACAGAAGGATAGAGAACACTGAGATAAATGAGGTCTGTAGATGGACAAGAAAACATGGCTATTACTCCGGGAATATATTAGTGTCATTGGGCAGATACTGTTGTGGGCTGTGGGATGTGAGCACTTTTGAAGATCTGGCAGACCCAGGGCTGGGTGGTGATTAGGATAACCCACATGGCAGGGACCCACAAGGAAGGACTGATGCTCCACTGGTGGAAACAAACTGCCCATGAGTAACGTCCCCGATGGGTAAGGTTTGTTATTATGCATGTCTTTCCTGAACTCACCCATCAGGTGATTCCCCAGCTTGCACATTGCTGGTGCCCTAGGAAAGTTAAAGCACTCTGAGAGCAGTGGGCACCTGGTGAGACTTAAGGAGGACAGCTCCACAGTGATGCCAACCCCAGTAAAGCAATGTGGAATGACATGACCATTGACCTTCAGCTGTGTCTTGGCCACAGCATACCTCCCTTCCCACCTTGGTTTTGAATTATACTGCATAGACATTCAGTGTCAAATGTTAATGACCAAGATCTCATAATGAAAACAACACCCAAATGATGTTGATTCTCCATGGATTGTAAGAATGAAGTTAAACCCAAGGCCAAAGGGCAAGTGGCATGGCACTAATAACTATGGGATCTGCTCATTGCTGGTTCATTGCGCACCAGAAAGAATGAGATAGAATCCATACCATGAGAGCTCTTTGGGAATGAAAGCTCAGCAGAGTGGGGAGATTGGATAAAGGTAAAAGGTTCCATAGCAGCGCATGCCAGGAGCAGATGAGGGAATTAGGCCTTATTTCCTACACTAACACACCTTATACCTTATACCAGGCAAGTGTTCCCCAATCACTAAGGAGCGACTGGAGATCTGTCCTTACCCTCAGGTACTCTGTCTTTTCTGCAGCCATCACTGAGCCAGTCCTGGACACCTCTCTGGTACCCTGACTCACATGTAGACACAACTGAAGATTCTGACTCCACCTTGTATTGATGACTTCTCAGGGATCACATAGTTCTGTGGGGAAGACAAAGGGAGAACACCACCCAGTTTCAGTCCTTTTGAGACTGTTGGCCCCTCCTTTCATCTAAATACTCCCCTTCAAATCAAGATTGGGACTGAACTTCAGAATCTCAGAGCTCATTGAACACTGGCTTGAAAATCATCTGCAGCCCTGGTTTTCCCTGGTTCACACCTATCCAGTTCTTAAATTCTCAGAAGACTTTAGGTGATGGGGTGAACATTACCTTTGCATTTATATTTTACAGTCCTTGCAGGTAAACCAGGGGCCTAGGGTTACATATCCGCACTGCCCTGGTCGTCATCCCTTATGCCAAGATCTGAAAACAAAGTAACCCTGACTTGCCTGATACAGGCCCTCCATTTGCTAGGAAAGTCATTGAACTTTCTGATAAGTTTTTGCACCCTGAAGGCAATCCAAATTAAACTGAATCAGACAGAATTATAAAAGCCCAGGTTTAATGGTTAAAGTGTTCCCAGATGAATCCCCCACCCCTCAGAGAGGAGAAAGGGACGGCAGCCTGGAAGAACCACATGTCTGTTTTTTGAGATGCAGCTCTGGGGGAGGAGCTGTGTTTGACAGGCTTTGAAGGGGTGGATTTGGGGAAGAACTGTGTTTGGTGGGCTTTGAAGGGGCAGGTTTGGGGAAAGAAATGGAGGAGGGGAGTTAAGATGGATCTTCCACCAGACTCCTTCCAAACATTCCAGACTCTTTGGATATAGGGGCACTGGTTCAAGTCTGACTACTTCCTTCAGGCATGGGGTGACATGAGGAAGAGGAGTTGGGAGTTGCTGGGCTCACATACAGCAGGAGGTGTGAGGGGAGGAGCCTCCAGTCAATTGTCATCCTGGAGACCTCAGGCATCTGCTTCCTGAGGCAGCAATGAAGGCAAGTTTCTATGAAAAGTAGATCATTAACATGTTCTGGTTGTACTGTAAAGATGAATGTACAGAGCAGAAGAGCAGACAGACACTTTATTGGGACATTTTGGAAAACAGAGGGTTGCTGGGGATGTCTTTCTGTATGCTGTGAATGTGTGTTGCTCTGATTTGGTTGATAAATAAAATACTGATTGGCCAGTAGCCAGGCAGGAAGTATAGTGTAGGTGGATAAGCAGGGAGGAGAATTCTGGGAATAGGAAGGTTGAGTCAGGAGTCACCAGCCAGACGCAGAGGAAGCAAGATGACAAGGCAGTACTGAGAAAAAGTACCAAGCCATGTGACTAAACATAAATAAGAATTATGGGTTAAATTAAGTGTAAGAGCTAGTCAATAGTTAGTCTGAGCTAATGGCTTTGCAGTTTTTATTAATATAAGCCTCTCTGTGTTTATTAAGCAGCCGCAGGGCCACAGTAGCCAGGCAGGATCAGGAAAACTTCAGCTACAGAGGGTGGAGGGTCCCAGCTGCTGGACAGACCTTGTATTCTGAATAGGTGCCCATTTGAGCCTGGAGAGATGATACCAGCATGGATGTCCCAGGAGCTTGGCAGTTGAGGGGGTGGTGAGGATCAGGTATGAATGGAGAAGGGATCTCAGGAGAGAGAGGGAGGGGAGTTACCCGGATAGTGGGGGAGTTGAGGCCGGGAGGTAGTGATTGAGGAGGAAGGGCCTTTCATAAAGGATCTCAAAAGGGCTCAAACATGTGAGAGAGCATGGGGTGGCCTGGAGGTGGGTAAGGGCAATGGGGAGATGGAAGGACCAAGATAACTTGAGTACAATGGAGAGTTTCGTGAGCTGTTGTTTGATGAGTCCATTGCCCTTCTCAACCTTTCCTGAGGATAAAGGTGTCAGCCATAGTTAGGGGATAACTGAGTTCTTTACGTGTGGGCATGTGAGTGAAGCCCACCTGCCAACCCTCACCTAGTTGGTGTCTTTGAAGCTGGTGCAGAGGCTGACATATGTGGAGGACTGCTGTGAATGGGCCTGTGAAATATTCAGGAGACTGGGGGACAAGGATGAGTATGGCCCCCAAAAGGCTGAGAGTATTGCGACCAAGCAGAGGTGCAGGGCAAGCAGGTATGACCAGAAAAAGAGTGTGAGAAGAATCGCCCTGCGAGAATACAGGGAAGTGTCAGTGTCTCAAGTGGGAAGAAAAGTATCCTGTCCACCCCTGTGTTGGAAATTGGTGAGGGAACTGTAGGACCTGAGTGAGATGTCAAAAGAGAATAGGTAGCTCCTGTGTCCAAAAGAAAGTCAATGGACTTACCCATTACCTGCAATGTCCCCCTAGGCTTGGAGAGAGCAATGGGAGTCAGCAGGTCTAGACTGTGTCAGTTCTCCACCAGGCTTAGGAATTCCCAGTTGCCAGGATGAGCCTGCATCGGGGCATTTCCAGTGCTCAGGCTGTCGGCACACAGGGCATGGCCTCCTGGGTGGCTGGGGGTCAGGGCAATACCATGACCAGTGGCCCTGCTTGCTGCATTTGAAGCAACTTTTTGGCGGGTTGATTTGGACTGAGCTCCAGCAGGATTGAGCCTCATGGCTGACTTCCCTTGTACCCCTTGTGGGGGCCCTGGTGTCCTCAGAGAAGATGCTAGGGCTTGGGCTTGGAGTCTATTCTGTTACAGCTCTGTCCGTGGGGTTGACTCAGTTGTCATTCTCAAGCATTAAAAACTTTAAAAGCCATTTTCACCAATTCCTGTGGGGGAGTTTGGGGATCCTCCCCAGCCTTTTACCATTTCTTTCTAATATCTGGCACTGACTGAGAAATGAAATGGGTGGGAAGGCAGGAGTCTGGTGAGACCAAGGATAAGAAGAAACCTGGGAAGATTTGGGGGTGTTAGGCCAGTGTGTAGTTTGAGGCATTGGGAGATAGGGGGAGCAGTGGGCGGAGGGAGGACAGGAAGGAAGATGAGGAGGAATTTGGTCTTAGATTTGTGGCCCCTGAGGAGGCAGTTGTGTAGGTAGAGTTTAGGGGAAGGGGGCGGTTAGTGTCTCCAGCAGTGAATGGACTGTGCTATAAGACACTGGTCTCTGTAGGGAGGGCAGGACTGCAAAACCCAAAAACCGTGGATGTAGGGCAGTTCTATTCAATTATATCAAATAGCCCCAACTTGAATAGATTTTGTAAAAGACCCTACAGGGTTGTTTGGGGATCAAGCTTTGAATGGTAAGTGCCATTTCTCAAGTCTATATCGAGGACCTGAAGCCTAGCAGAATGCATCCACTGTGGTAAGTCTTAGGTCAAAAAAATGTGTGTGTGAGGGGGAATTTTCTTCAACAAGACATCTTCTGGAGAAGGGGGTTTCATGTAACAAAGGCAGCCCTTTGCCCTGGAACAGGTTGGGCAGAGCAAAGGCAGCCCTGTCTCTGGAATGGGTTGGGGGCCTGGTGCAGCTGCATCTTTGGCAGGACACCCCCAAAATGAAGAGGCCCTTGTCCTCCTAGGCAATAACTTGAAAAGGAAACTTACCTAACTGGGAGCCAATCTCGGTTTGGTGGAGAGCAGGTTTTGGGAGACGGGTGTCTTCCTACCACGAGGCCCTGAGCCAGTCACAGCAAACCGAATCAGGCCGAATTGGAAAAGCCCAGGTTTAATGGGTAAAACATTTCCAGGGTGATTCCCAGCCCCTCAGAAAGGAGACAGGGCCAAGAGGACAGAAAAACCAAGTGTCCGTTTTCAGGGATGCTGCTTATATACCTTGTCAGAGTGGGCTTGAACCTCTCTGGGGGAGGAGCTGTGTTTGGTGGGCTTTGAAGGGGCGAGTTTGGAGAAAGAGACAGGAGGAAAGTTGAGGTGGATCTTCCACCAGACTCCTTCCAAACATCTTGGACTCTTTGGGTGTAGGGATGCCAGGGTGCCAGGGGTGGAGGTGAGCTCCCACCCAAACACTTTCCTTGAATCAGGCCTCCATCTTCCCTGACTATTCCTGCCATCCTGCTTGAATCTGATTCTCCTCCATACCCAGCAGGCTCTGGACCTTGCCATGCCTTCTCTCTCTCCACCCTTTTCCACAAGTGACCAGTGCTGAGTTCATGCATCCCAAAAGTGCATTGGAAAATTCTTGCAATCAACAAGCACAATGAAAAGGAGTCTAAACACAGACATTTCTGAACATGATCAGGGGTGGTCATGGAGCCCATGCTTTCAGAGTTAACTGATGGGAGTAAGAGACAGAAAAGCAGAAGGAGCCTGGCTAAGGGACAGGACACTTAGAAGATGTAAAGACTCTTGCTGACTACAGAAACATGCTAAAGTTTTCACTAATGCTACTTAGAGAAGACACGAACATGTCAGAGACAGAGAAAGTGACAAACTCCCAGTGAGAACTTAATTCTCATGACCACCAGAGTCAAGAGCTGTTGATGTGCTGTGAGATGTAGAGCATCACAATGTCAGTAACTCTGCTCTACTGTAAACTCACCACTGTAAATGCCAACATAAAAGCCTTGACCCTGTAAGTAGATATGGTGAGCTCAGTCTGTAAAAGGCAAAATTCCTAAGGAAATTAAGTGCTGAAATGAAATCCCATAAAACCCCCTCATTCATTCAGCTGGAAGCAGTTAATACAGCTGTGTCCACTACTTTGCAGAGCTCAAAGTTTCTCCAATCCATCATCATAAGTAAGTTATTCTGTTATATTTATTCATATTGAAGAAGCAAGGGTCCATGAAAGGGATGTGATGTGCAATGTCATCACTGTCACATAGGTTTGTATACTTGTCCCCACCAGATCATGCTCTTGAGGACACAGGACACAATCCATGCAGATTGGACCTTCCAGAGAATCTTAGGTGATTGCAGGAACAGGGTATGAAAATGTCATGTAAACAAGTACATAACACTCCTTATGTACATCCTATTAATTTCCACATTATGTTTCCTTATGCCCTTGTAAATTTGAGGTTAAAGAAGCTCCCCTCTCATAAGTACATCATTTAAAGCTACTTGATCACAGCCATGAGAAGAATTAGTGTAGTTGTTCAGGATGGAAAGGGAGAGGAGGAAACAACAATAAATACAAAATACTGTTGGTTTTCTTGAGCCGTGATTGGCCCATTGCATGTGACATCACAAGGACTCGCTGTGAGGCAAGTTAGATACCAGTCCATATAAGATACTACATGGGACTGGGTTTTGTCCTTGTACTATAGGTAAGGAGTTGGTTGGTGTATGAGCAGTTGGACTCAGTCATTTCTCATAGACTTGGACTTTCTCAACCAGATGGATCTTGGGAAAGTGAGTTTTCTTGGTTTTCTGTTTAGGTTTTGTGCTCGGGTTTATTGATTGATCTTTCTACAATATTACTTTTTGTTTTAAAATTTGCCTGTATTTCAACTTCTTCACTGAGATTTTTCATTTTTTCAAACTCATTTCTTTGTCATTGTGAGCTGTGTTCTGGTTTATTGTATACTTTGGTGGTGTGGATGTACACAATGTGAATTTGATCAGGACTACATAGTCCTCCTGTATTAAACTCTGGTAACATTCACCAGCTCCATACCACCTCCCTGCTCATGTCATGTGATTATTACTTCCCAAAATACAAAAACTTGTCCCCTTGTCTGAATGTGTCCAGAGCTAGACAAAAATTAACATTTTTTTGTTTGTGAAAGTGGATTGTTTGTGTTGAAACTTTCTCTAGTTCCATGTTTGTCCCTGGCAGGGACATTTCATTCCTGTTCATGGGTGACTATGTCCACTAAATGTTGTGACTATGCTATGATCTTTGTTAATTTTTGTATGTTCATTGATTCTTGTGTTCATAGCAAAGGCATCTTGATCATGAATGGTCTTTTTTTTTTTTTTTGGTTTTTTGAGACAGGGTTTCTCTGCGTAGCTTTGCGCCTTTCCTGGAGCTCACTTGGTAGCCCAGGCTGGCCTCGAACTCACAGAGATCCGCCTGGCTCTGCCTCCCGAGTGCTGGGATTAAAGGCGTGCGCCACCACCGCCCGGCATGAATGGTCTTTTTAATGTGTCATTGAGTATGAATTAAAGCATCTGGTACTCTCATGGAGAATAGTCTCATGCTCTTTGTCAAGGACCCTGCCAGATACTTGTCTCTTTCAATGTGTATTTACTTGATTATAGAGTACGGGCTTTATGAAAAGTATTTATTTTATGAAAAGATTTGAAAGAATGCCTTTCCTCAGTTTTAGGGACTACTGGAATACTTGTGGATTATTACAGCTATTTCTTTAGATTACTGGATTCATCAGTGAATTCTCCTGGTTACAATACTAGACAGTATTGACCCATCGGTTCTTTCAGATCATGTTGCCTAGTTGTATCACTTGGACTTTTAAGTTTACCTCTGATTCCTGTATCTCTCCTTGTTGTATCAGTTTGTTTCTTTAGTGAGGAGTAAGGTATAGATGGAGGTTATAACAGAACTGTGGTGCTAGGAGAGAGCCTCCTTCCAGTTAAAAGGACTCTGCTAATGATGACCACTGAGCAGGAATCTGAAGCATTTGCTTTTTTTAGATTTTTTTAAATTCATTTTATGTACCAAAACAGATTCTCACTCTCATCCCTCCTCCTGCTCCCCAACACTGCCATCTCCACCCATTCCCTCTCCCAACAGGGTAAGTTCTCCTATTGGGGGAAAGCTAAGCCTGGTACATTCAGTTCAGACAGGACCAAGCCCCTCTCTGTTTTATCAGGGGTGAGCAAAGTGTCTGACCATAGGTCCAGAAAGACAACTCATGCACTAGGGATAGATCCTGAGCACACTGCAAGGGGCCCCTCAAACAGACCCAGCTAAAAACTGTCTCCTGTATGCAGAGGGTCTAGTGCAGTCCCATGCAGGCTCCACAGCTGTTGGTCCAAAGTTTCTGAGTTCCTTTGGGCTTGGTTCAGTTGTCTTTGTAGATTTCCTCATTATGATCTTGATTCCATTTGCTCATTAGTTCCTCTTCCCTCTCTTCCACTGGACTCCTGGAGCTTGGCCTGGTGCATGGCTATGGATCTTAGAATCTGGTTCTATCAGTTACTGGATGAAGGATCTATGATGACAGTTAGGGTATTCACCAATCTGATTACCATGGTAGGCTAGTCAAGCACCCTCACCACTGTTGATAGCAGTCTAATCTGTGGTTGTCCTCATGGATTCCTGGAAATTTCCCTAGCACCAGTTTCTCCCTTACCTCATAATGTCTCCCTCTCTGAAGACATTTCTTTCATTGCTCTCCTACTCCATCCTTTCACCAAGTCAACCACCCCATTCCTTGATGTTCTCACCCCCCATGCCCTATCCTCCATTGCCCCCCTCATTCTCATTGGGATCTCCTCTGCTTCTCCTTCCCAATGTGATCCATGCATGCCTCTAGGGTTCTCCTTGATTCCTAGCTTCTCTGGAGCTGTGAGTTGTAGTCTGGTTATCATTTACTTTATATCTAATATCTGCTTATGAATGAGTACATACTATGTTTGTCTTTCTGAGTCTGGGTTTCCTCACTCAGGATAATATTTTCTAGTTCCATTCTTTTGCCTGTACATTCCCTGTTATTTTATTTATTTATTTATTTATTTATTTATTTATTTATTTATTTATTTATTTACAACTGAGTAGTATTCCACTGTCTATCTACCACATTTTCTTTATCCATTCTTCATTCGTGGGCCATCTAGGTTGATTCCAGGTTCTTTTTAATAAGAACAATTTTGCTATGAACATAGTTGAGCATGTGTCCTTGTGGTATGATTGAGCATTCCTTGGGTATATGCCCAAGAGTGGTATAGTTGGGTCCTAAGGTAGATTGATTCCCAATTTTCTGAGAAACCGCCATACTGATTTCCAAAGTGGCTGTATCAGTTTGCATTCCCACCAACAGTGGAGGAGTGTTACCTTTGATCCACATCCTCTCCAGCATAAGCTGTTTTCAGTGATTTTGATCTTTGCCATTCTGACAGGTGTAAGATGGTATTTCAGAATAGTTTTAATTATTCTTATTAATTATTTAATATTCTTAGTCTCCCTGATGACTAAGAATATTGAGCAATTCCTTTTCTTTCAGTCGTTTGAGATTCTTCTATTGAGAATTTTCTGTTAAGCTCTGTAGCCCATTTTTTAATTGAATTGTTTGGTATTTTGATGTCTAGCTTTTTTAATTCTTTATGTAATCTGGAGAACAGCTCTCTGTCAGATGTGGGTTGGTGAAGATCTTTTCCCATTCTGTAGGCTGTTGTTTTGTCTTATTGACTGTGTCCTTTGCCCTACAAAATTCTGTTTCAGGAGGTCCCATTTATTAATTGTTGCTCGCAGTGTCTGTGCTCCTGGTGTTTTATTTAGGAAGTGGTCTCCTGTGCCAGTGCATTCAAGACTACTTCCTACTTTCTCTTCTATCAAGTTCAGTGTAACTGAATTTATGTTGAGGTTTTAATCCACTTGGACTTGAGTTTTGTACATGGTGACAGATATGGATCTATTTTCAATATATGTTGATATCCAGTTATGCCAGCACCATTTGTTGAAGATGATTTCTTTTTTCCATGGTACAGTTTTGGCTTCTTTGTCAAAAATCATATGTTCATAGGTGTGTGTGTTAATGTCAGGGTTTTTAATTTGATTCCATTGGTCCCCATGCCGGTTTTTATGCCAGTATCAAACTGTTTTTTTTTTATTTTTTTTAATTACTTTGGCCTATCATAGAGCTTGAAGTCAGGGATCATGATGCCTGTAGAGGTTGCTTTATTAGACAGGATTCTTTTAGCTATCCTGGGTTTTTTGTTTTTCTTTTTTTAAAATATCTATCTATCTATCTATCTATCTATCTATCTATCTATCTATCTATCTATCTATCTATGTATCTATCATGCATACAGTGTTATGCCTGCATATATCCCTGCAGGCGAGAAGAGTGCACCAGATTTCATTACAGATGGTTATAAATCATCATGTAGTTGCTGGGAATTGAACTCGGGACCTCTGGAAGAACAGCCAGTGAGTGCTCTTAACTTCTGAGCCATCTCTCCACCCCAGGTTTTTTTTTCCATATGAAGTTAAGTGTTGTTATTTTCAAGTCTGTGAAGAATTGTGTTGGGATTTTGATGGGGATTGCATTGAATATATAGACTACTTTTGGTAAGATTACCATTTTTACTGTTAATTCTACCTATCCATGAGCATGGGAGATCTTTCCATTTTCTAATATCTGCTTTGATTTTTTTTTCTTCAGAGACCTAAAGTTCTTATCATACAGGTCTTTCACTTGCTTAGTTAGAATTACCCCAAAAAAATTTATATTATTTGTGGCTATTGTAAAGGGTGATGTTTCTCTGATTTCTTTCTCAGTCCATTTATCATTTGTATATAGGAGGGCTACTGATTTTTTTTTTTGAGTTAGTCTTGTATTCTGCCACATTACTAAAAGGAGTTTATCAGCTGTAGGAGTTCCCTGGTAAAATTTTTGGGGTCACTTATGTATACTACCATATTGTCTGCAAATAGGGAAAGTTTGACTTCTTCCTTTCCAGTTTGTATCCCCTTGATCTCCTTTTGTTGTCTTATTGCTCTAACTAGAACTTCAAGTACTATATTGAATAAATATGGGGAGAGTGAACAGCCTTGTCTTTTTCCTGATTTTAGTGGAAGCGCTTTGAGTTTACCTCAATTTAATTTAATGTTGACTGTCAGCTTGATGTAAATTGCCTTTGTTATATTTAGGTATGTTTCATGTATTCCAGATCTCTCTAGAACCTTTACCATGAAGGGGTGTTAGATTTTGTCAAAGGCTTTTTCAGCATCTAATGAGATGATCATATGTTTTTTTTTTCCTTTCAGTTTGTTTATGTGGTGTATTACATTGACAGATTTTGTTTGTTGAACCACCCTTGCAACCCTGGGATGAAGCCTAGTTGGTCATGGTGGATATTTTTTATTGGGTTTTTGGACTCAGTTTTCCAGTATTTTATTTGTTGAGTGGTCTTCGACATTGGTAAAAATAGCAACCCCTCAGCTGAGTCGTCTTCTAGCTATTTGCAAAGTTCCCAAGGTAAAAGAAAACTTTGCTGCTCTGAGCATTTCAAGGAAGTATTTGGTTATGAGTATTCCTCCTTTCACTGAATTATTCCAGGATTCCTATGTCTGGTCGGTGACATTATGTGCCATAATCACTCATATTAAGTCCATTTATGTATGGGGTGAAATTTAAGAATGAGAACATCATCCTGAACATTCAGGTCCTGGTATTTTGTCAAACATCATCAGATCTAGAGGCAGTTTCAGGTAAATGAAGGTTCTAGATTGGGTTCATACATCAGTGGGAAGTTGTGGCCACCTTTCCAGCAGGGGCCCCATCCATCCACTCTTTCCTATACATAGCAGCATTTTCCATGAAGGCTCACGAAGATGGATGTGCAGAAAAGCCATGCCAAGAATCTGCTCAAGAAACACATTTCACATGGAGGTGCACACCCACAGTGTCATTTACTCAGGAGGCCCAGGCAGGGGTAACCCTTGAACTCGGGGCTTTCAGATCATCCTGGGCATCATAGAAAAGACCAGCCTCAAAATATACACATGATAAACTTAGTGTTGAAATACATTTTTTCTTCCTATTGTATGTTTCTTCCCTAGTCTAGGGATGAAGGTCAATGGGTCAGTTGTTTACCTAGCATGCACTTGGTCCTGTGCGCCATCCTCAGCACTCACACAATAGGGCATGGTGCTGCCTGCCTGTAATTGAAGGACATGGGAGGCGAAGGCTGAAGGATCAGAAGTTCTAGGTCATCCTTGCTACACAGTGAGTAAAAGGCCAGCCAGGAGTACACGAGTCCCTGCCTCATTAAGACAAACACTGTACTGTCTCTCACACAGGTATTCTGGCTTTGAATATTTTCTTTTGTGTGTTTTGGAGTACATGTGGAAGCCAGGTAATTAGAGACAGGCCATTGGGGATGGACTCGTGAGGCAGGTAGATACAGGTAAAAAAAAAAATCAAGGTAGAGAGGGGAAATGCTCAGAGTGGAAAGGTTCGAACATGGATGGGGAAGTGACACATTCGGAAAAGACAACTAGAATGAAGGGCATATAAAAAAGCTATAAGAAAACCTACATCTTGAGATAGGTATGGTGTGGCAACCTAAAAGAGGGTCTCTGAAGGATGAAGAGTTTGTTCATGAGACTGGCCAGTAGAAGGAGGGTGTGGTAGTCCTCACTGCCTGCTGATTTCTTCTTTCCTGGGAACAAAGCACTCCTGGAAGACAATGGTGTTTGGACAAGCCTTGAAGCAAGCTGTTTTCTCCTGATGCTTCGGTTCTTCCTCTAGCTGTTGCTTCCACATCTCAGCCTTATAGGCACCTCTCTTGTCTGTCTCCAGGGAGAAAGGCTCAGCTTGAGTCACGTTCTTTAACTTTTTCTCTGGCAAGTTAATGGTGTCAAAATGTGGCACAGGAAGGGCCTTGAACTTGGGCACCTCCCCTTTCTGCATTTCTTTTATTTTCTTCTCCTTCTGCAACTGGCACTCTTTGTCCTCAGTATCAAAGGAAAAGGGCCACCTCCATGTTTCTTGCCTCTGGGAGGTAGGGCTTATAAGGAGCCCCATAATGTGGCATAGTTTGAGCTCTTTTCTACCCTATACCTCTAAGTGGATCTTTTAACCACATGTGATTTTTCTATTGCTGTATTTTGTTCTTTTATAAAGTATTTGTAAACAAGTCTAATCACACAATATTAGAGAAATTCCTTGTATTAATGTTACCACCTTCCTCAGAAATGTAGTTAAGTACCAGAAACTGCTAAAATTCTCGTGAGAGATGGTTTTCCAAAATTGTTAATAATTTATATTTAATATTTTATTCATTTTCTCATTTATTTTTGAGTCATGGTTTTATTATGTAGTCCTGGCTAGCCAGGAACATGTTATATAAATCTGTACTCCAACTCACAGAGATCCTCCTTTCTCTGTTTCCTGAGTGCTAGGATTAAAGCAAAGGCATGTACCACCAACCCTGGTTGGAATTCATTTACCAAAATATCAATTTTTAATAAAAATTTTAATTTAACAACTGTCTAGCCATTTGTTGATTGTTTTCCTTAAATACCAACACCTTCTTGGTACACAATCAACAGGAACCAGATCTAAGAGTTGGGAGCAGAGGCATAGGCTAATATGTCAGATTGCCTTTTAAATCCACCTATGTGAAAATTTGATTCAGTGTGTTGTACCCCCAAGTAAGACCACCACAGCGCCAATACCTGACTAAAGCACACAGGGGTTTTTAATAACAAAACAAGCCCGGGCTTTGTCCAAGGCCAACACTTAACACAGCAAGTGGAGGAGGTTGGCCCCGAGCACTCACTTCAAGGAATTTCTATAAGAAAGATTTATGTGCAGAGAGTTACATATCTCGGGATTGGATGAGAGGCCTAGGGGTGAAGTAGTTCTTTGAAGTTACTGGCTGAACTATAAGCATGAGGTTACTGATGGCTAACAGGATGCAGGGTATCTACAGAGACATAATTTTTTACTCCTTTTGTCCTGCTTTTGCTGAGCCCAGGATATATACATTCAGATTTATTATTCCTATCCTATTCTCCCATGAGTTTAACTTCTGGTCAGTTGAGTCCATTACTCTCCATATCCTGTGTTACCAATTCCAGGATATATAGATTTATTATTTCAGCCTTATCTTCCCACGAGTTCAACTTCTGGTCAGTTCTAAAATTGCTGATCAGCAAATACCTTTAGAGGAGGGGGAGGGAGCATCTCTCAAGAGGGCTACTGATTTTTCCCTTAAATTCCCTCCTCTCCTAGTAACTCGAGGACACCCAGTCATGGGTTGTCAATACCTCGTTTGCAAATATGTACCTTAAGTCTAATGGCCCATTTTTATATCTTGGTTGAGGATCTCATATTGAGTTTGAGTCTTTTGCACCATTATTTTGGTGGTCTCCAAATTTTTCTGATGAACTGCATCAGCTTGTTTATGAGGTAAGGCCCAAAGGTTAATATGAGGGCTAGTAGCAGTAGGGGTCCCAAAAGAATGGAGGTTAGAGTTGTTACCCAGAGGGAACTGGTATACCAAGATTCAAACCTTCGCTGGCCAGCTTCCCTGTCCCTTTTTTACTTGTTGAGGCCTTTTCTTACTTTGGCCAGAGAGTCCTTAAACAGCCTGGAGTGATCTATATAAAAACATCATTTCTCTCCCAGGGCTGCACATAGTCCCCTTGTTGTCAGACTTGGAGGTCGAGCCCTAGCCTATTCTGTGACATGACCTCAGAAAGCAAGGTGAGGGATTCTAGCATCATCAGTTTAGTGGCATCCAAACAGAAATGATTGTTTAGATAAGACTTCAATGATGTAAGAGCCAACAGCAATTAGCAGAAGCAGAAGGGCCAAAAGCCCTGTGTTGGCTGAAAGAGTTCCTTATCCTGAAGGAACTTGGAAATGAAAATAGGGACCAGTTATTATTTTATCTCAGGTTCTCTATGACAAGAATGTTTTTTTTCTATCTAATGTTCCAGAAGGGAATAAGGGAGATGTTTTCGTTTCTGTAATTACTTCCTGCTGATGTTGGGACGTTGTTGGGTCCTAGAAAGCCAGAATGTTAGTCAAAAGCAAGGAGGGGATTTATAAGCATCTGGTTCATTGACCAGCTGAAGAAACAGCATTTATATTGGCTGGATTGGTCCATATCAGTTTTCAGCAAGTCCATTTGTCACAGGTTGAAGTCAGTAGCTGATGCCTGGATCTGTCTGCCAGCCAAATGGAAGCCCACTGAAACAGATGTAGACTAGAGACAAAAGTTAACTTATTTGGAATTTTTAGGCCCACAGCCTTAGTAAATATATTGGTGTTATCAATCAGTAGTGAAATACATATTGTAGAAAAAGCAGGTAACAGGAATCCGTCTGTAAGTCTACAATCAGAAGATAACCATAAGAAATCCAAAATCTTGAGCTCATAATCCAAACAGTAAGCAGTTATTGCTCTATTATCTTATCAGAATTCTATATTAATGTTAAATTCTGACCTTTTTAAGTTTTAATGCAATGACAGTATGGTAAAGGAAAGAAATTTTGTAGTATCTTTTATAAGAACAGCCACTTCAAATTATGTTTAAAACCTGTTTGTCCCTTAATATGAAGCTTGTAAGGCAAACCTGTTTGTCTCTCTCTTTTTTTTTCAGGAGACCTAGTAGCTTTAATTATTTATTCATTGTTCAACGAATTAATAAGGTAGCTGCAACCCCATGGGAGACTCTGGTTGCCTGATGTTGCTAAGCTGACAAAGTTGTAGCTACCTAATCGTCAATGCCATCAGAGATCTGAGAAAGATAAATTTTACCTGAGTACAGACTTCCAAATCTATTAAAGAATGGCAGAGACTATCCATTGTTCAGACTGCCATCATCCCAGGCTCCTGTAGTCTTCATAGTCTTGGCAGGACAGGTGTCAGAACAGCATCAGTCTTGGCTGCTGGGCCCATACCATTAAAGTTCCCTGTGTAGGGGCAACTTTGGGAAAGACTGAGCTTATCTTGTCAGTGTCTCATATGTCCATTCTAGGCCAGATCCCTGGCAGCTGGTGTTGAGTCTGGGTGTCATCTTTTCATTGTTCCATGTCTTCTTGAAAACCTTGAGAGTTAAAGCTAGTAGCTGGGAATTTCTGTTTGTTCTAGTGAGCTAGTAAGCTTTTTATCAAATAATTTAAATGCCATATTCATCAGACCTTTGACAGGTTTGAGGACCATTGTCTATTAAATATATCTGAGCTAAACAAATCTAGTCCTAATCTTGAAAACATCTCCAAGTTTGGTAACAATAACCAAGTCAATTTGTTATCCTGTAGATATATTAGTGAAATGGACCTCTCAGGTTCTGTTTTATTTCCTTTTTAATAGCTTATTGTTACATATGAGTTAACAGTTTATGCTTTATACTAGTATCTGGATAGCCAGATGACTAGTATTAGCATGTATTCCTTAATACAAAGGACATGCAAACTCAGACATTCAAAACCAAACATACACGTGGCTACATTTTTATCCATACCTACAGAGTATACAGTCATTTTTAAAACTATAAACCTTTGGAGTCTCAGTGTAACAGCAGAATAGCAAGAGAAAGAAATCCAGAACATGTTTTATTTTTTATACATTTCAAATCATTTTTTATCATTACTTAAGCCTTTTTATCCTCAGACTTTTATAAGTTGCTTTTACATAGTCTAGTAACTTGCATTTCATATACTTTCCTTCTTCCCAAAACATTCTTTTTATATTCCCATACCTAAAACATTTATATCTTAGACCCCATATAAACTCTTTTTATATTCAAATCTCATAACTTATTTAAAATTTAAAGTTTCATATTTTTATATCTTAAACTACTTCCTCAGACCCAGTACAGTATGTATTCAGTCTCTAATGACATACTTAAGCCTTTAAATTTTTATAAAAATATTACATCTTAAAATATCTTTTTTTTCTGTTTAATTCATTGAGTTATCCTCTACTTGGAATCTGATACAGTTTTTTCTTATCTTAACCAATAATAATTTGTAACCAATTCTCTTAAATGATGGCAAGTATTTGTAACCCATTGAACTGAAATGACCAAAATCCATGTATTTTGTGTGTGTATGTGGAAACAAAATCATAATTTTTTAAGACGTAATGTATCTTTAACATTGTTTCTAATCATTACCAGGACAGAGGAGGTTTAACATGGGAAGCTAATAATGAACTTGGCTTAAGAAGGAAGGAAGGGGGATTTAGATTCAGAGTGTGAAGGCAGTAAACTCCCAACTGCCCCCATCTCCCCCACCTCTGCCTGCCTGTAGAGAGAATGCATTTCCAATCTTCTGTGAGAGCCTCTCCTGTAGGCTAATACCAGCCCTGCCCATCCTGGCCCTGAGTCTGTTCCAAGTTCCTGTGAGGGAGGCATCTGCCTGCCCACCCAGGGCCTCTCCTGCAGGGTCTGCCTGCTCTGGGAATTCACCTCCCTGCTTTCTTGGGGAGGGCCCAGTCTCAGAACTTCCAAGTGATAAGCACCCAACATGTGGCCCTGCTGATGAGCTTCCCTCACCTGCCAGTGCTGTGGGTCTGATAGCAATAAGGGAAGCTAGTAGACAGAAACAAGAAACATTTACATAGACATAAGTGCCAGAGGACCCAGTGGTTAAAGGGTTGATTCCCTCCTTGATCAAGGGGAACAGTAGCTCTTATGGGAAGGGCAATCTAACCAGGATCAGGAGTTTCTCCTCTCTGCCTCTGTGTACCTTCACAGCTGGTCCTCCCCTTAGGGCAGAGTTTGTGGGAAACATGGGGAGCTCTTCCTTGGCCAGCATCAAAGGTTGCTTTGGGAGGCCAAGTAAACATTGTAAGAGGCCCATTCTGCACCGCAAAAGGTGACAAACTTCCCCTGGTGAATCCATCATTCTATTGTGAGCAGTGGATCACACATCCTTTCAGTATGCTAGGTGAAAGTCCAGGGAGGAAGAGGGTGACTGTCCCATGGCATCCATCTTAGTCAAGTCAACAATGAGAACAATGAACACATTACACACAAGACCAAGGGCACACACAAAACTTTGCCCCAAGAGACAACCTACAAAATTCCAAGAACAATGACAGCCTGATGTGCTCTGGAGAGAGCAACCCTCCAGGCTCAGCCACACCAAAAATCTTCCAGACTCGAGACTCTCTGTCCTCAGTTAAACAGACCTTGGGACTACCACAGCCCCATTAACAGGGTCCAGAATTTCTTCTGAAATCCTGTGATCCTGTTTCCAGTGTGTCCACTGGCTGCCACTGGTATTGACCATTACTGGACCATTTCACAGATCTACTGTGCCTCAGAAAATGAACGTACAGAGTCACACAAAGACAAGGACAAGCAGAGACACAGAAACTTACCAGCCAGTTAGGAAACCCTCAGATCAGGGTCTAGGGGTAGCAGAGGATCCAGGATGAGGCCCTAAATGTTGTGCCCGCATCGCAAGACCCCTGAGCAAGACCACCACAGAGCCCATATCCTATGCAAGCACATAGGGGGTTTATTAACAACAAAGCAAGCCCGGACTTGGTCTGTGTCCAACACTCAACACAGCAGGTAGAGGAGTGCTGTGGGATGGTCTGTATGTCAAATTGCTCTGATTGGTCAATAAATAAAACACTGATTGGCCAGCGGCCAGGCAGGAAGTATAGGATGGGACTAACAGAGAGGAAAATTGAGACAACAGGAAGACAACAGTGCTAGCCGCCACCAGGACAAGCAGCATGTGAAGACACTGGTAAGCCACGAGGCAAGGTATAGATTTATGGAAATGGATTAATTTAAGCTATAAGAACAGTTAGAAAGAAGTCTGCCACAGCAATACAGTTTGTAAGCA
Organism: Peromyscus maniculatus bairdii; assembly: GCF_049852395.1. NCBI lineage: Eukaryota > Metazoa > Chordata > Mammalia > Rodentia > Cricetidae > Peromyscus > Peromyscus maniculatus. Next base: position 62,104,193 of record NC_134874.1, on the reverse strand, counting down.
ATATAAGTCTCTGTGTTTACTTGCTTGGGTCTGAGTGGCTGTGGGACTGGCCGGTGACATAGATTTGTCCTGTGGGCAATGCAGGAAAACTCTAGCTACAGAGGAGGGCGGCCCTGAACATTCACTTTAAGGGGTTTATATAGGAAAAGTTTATGTGCAGAGGGTTACTTCTCAGGATTGGATGAGGGGACTAGGGGTGAGGTGTTTCTTTGAAGTTACTGGCTGAACTATAAGGTAACTATGAGGTTATTAATGGCTAACAGGATGCAGGGTATCTACAGAAACATAAATTTTACTCCCTATGTCCTGATCCCAGGATATATACATTCAGATCTATTGTTTCAGTCCTATTTTCCCATAAAATCAATCTCCGGTTGGCTCTAAAACTGCTGGTCAGCAAATATCTTTAGAGGAGGAGGGCGAGAGGGCATCTTTCAAGAGGGCTCCTGGTTTTTCCTTTCAGTAGTAGTGTCTATTGTAATTCAAATAGCAAAAAAATACAAGGCCATAGCAAATAGGCAATCCAGAAGAGAAAACACAAAACCTGGTGTTCCAATGAGCATCATCCTGAATTTGGAATGTAGTATTATGAAGTCAGAAATAGATTGGGTAGTAAATTCTGTTGAGGAACAATTCTTCTAGTGTCCCATAACTTAACTCTGATAATATATAGATTTATAGCATTCAATTGATAATAGTACCTCATTCAATATTACATTAAATTACAAATAGAAATAAGAAAATAACACTTATCTCTTTAATGTATGTATTCTCATTTTATTAACAAATTGAAAAAATACCATTTATGTTGAATTTTATAATTTTATATTTTTTAAAGCTGAAGGGCACTTACACTATGACAAGGCTCAAATTCATGATCTTCCTGCCTCAGCTTCCCAGGTTGGTAACTTTGGAAATATGTGTGAGACCAAAATAAGCCATCTTAGAAATAAGACCAAAATGCTTTCACCCTAAAATTAAGGCCTAAGATTTCTCCTTTTGGGAAGAGGCCATTAGTTACTGAAACCAGTCAGTTCAGATTCCAGAAACCAGGAAGAGTAAACGTACAGAGTCACAAGATAGTCACAAGGTAATGCCTGCCAGACTATGGAATGTCCTCTCCCTTGTTTCCAGGGTAACTGACCACAGAAATACCCCCACCTGAGGGCAGCCAATGAGAAATGATGGCATGCAACCACTCCCTTAGAAGTATTTTCTATAAGTTCCTAGAAGCAAGCCAATCAGAATTGTACCTGTACTAGCACGCCTAAATGATGTAACCTTGTGATTTTTCCCTTTAAAAGCTGAGCTTGCAGATAGGTGGGCACTTCCTCCAGCCTCCACTGCATTGGATGTATTGGACGAAGTCCCCGCCTAGGCTTGTTTATGCAAAATTAAACCTTGCTTTTGCATTCCGGCATGCTCCTCTTTGGGGGTCTCTCTGGGGGTCACGATCTGGGCACAACATATGCACCGCCTTACCAAATAAAATATATTTCTCAAACTGGATGGTCAGATCTATGTACTTGCATTTATAAGGTATATGTAATTGGAGTTTATATAGCTACTTCCAGGTTGCCCTCTCTAGAAGCAACTCCAGAGCTTAACATGAAACATAGGTCTATTTTCTAGTTTCCTCTCTCAACCCGTGCACTTGTGTCTTTCATAGGGTCCTACTGATATTGAGTGTAAGTTTGCATGAGCAAACTCTAGAGGAGATACTTTGATGAAGGTGGAACTTGCTGGCTCCTTTCAAAATTATCCCAGCCCAAAATCATTTCCTATCTTGGCAACTGATTCAACAACACCTTTGTTGGGATTTTGCCAGGCTCCAACTGCATGACCACACGTGTGCAGTTCAGGAGCTATGTAAGGGGTCTGGGATCTTAGGTCTTAAGTTAGTGTGCGCACGTGATTACATATGTGCAGAGTGGTCAAGCAATCTAGCATGCATGGTGTAGCTCTGTAAGCTCACCTGCACCTTAAAGAGCCAGACAGAGACCCCATCTCTTCCCAGTCTGTTGTGTTCTCCCCACCCCCATCTCTCTCTCTCTCTCTCTCTCTCTCTCTCTCTCTCTCTCTCTCTCTCTCTCTCTCTCTCTCTCTCTCTCTCTCTCTCTCTTCCCCAGGCCTGGTTCTCTTGTTCTCCCCTAACCCTCTTCCTCCTAATAAAGCTCTGATACTGATACTGGGGTTTGTTGTGGCCATGACCTTTCCTCACAGGAACCAGCGCTGGTAACCAGTGCAGATTATCATTATTACAGCCTTCAGGATCAACAGTGACCCTGATAGAAGACAGAGGAGGCACAACTTGAGAAGCCTCACAGTAAGACTAAAATAAAATCTGTTTTCCTGGACACAAACTGTTTTCCTCCTTTCTCTTCTGCATGACAGTTCTTATCTTAGATATGATAAAATCACTCCAACATATGCTTTTACATTTCTCAGCCATGAGCCACTAAGCCATTTTACATGCCGAATGTTTACCAAACCACGTGGGCAGGTGAAGGATAAGGGTGCAGTCCCGCTGATGCATGCTCCCTGTCCATGCTGAGTCACAGGAACGCCAAGCTGATGACCTGATACAAAATCAACATTATTAGGTACTGCTTCCTCACTGGGACTAAACTTCTGTGGAATAGAAGTCAACTCTAATCTAGCTGTCTGTGGAAGTGACTTGACTAGGGTCCCTGTCCCATACCAGCAGCTGTGTGATTTTGAGAAAGAGACTATCTGGTTGTCATTTTTTTTTCTGAGACAGGGTTTCTCTGTGTAGCTTTGTGCCTTTCCTGGAACTCACTCTGTAGACCAGGCTGGCCTCGAACACACAAAGATCCGCCTGCATCTGCCTTCCAAGTGCTGGGATTAAAGGCCTGTGCCACCACTGCCCGGCTCTGGTTGTCATTTTAATTTTCTCCTCTTTGCAATAAAACAGCGCTATCTGGTGGCCTCCCAGAAGACCAAATAGGTTTTCTGCTAAGGTAAGAGGATGTGTGGCTAGGTCAGTAAGATGAGGCAAGGTGAGACAGAACAAGAACTATGTGATGGTAGGTGTGCAGCTCTGGCCACAAGGCCTCCCTCTGTAATTTATGAGCGTCCCACTTGTCCTGTGCTGAGCTGGAAGTCTGAGATGTGCAGACCCTAGTTGAGGGGCTCTACAATATCTGTGCCTTTGAAACACTGCAGACCTTTCCCATCAATGCCACATCCCACCAGAAAATACCAGGCTCCAAATAGAACCACATGCAACCTATCCAATCATAAATGGCATGTGAGGCTTAAGGCCGCCCCTGAAGCCCTCTGGCCCAATGAGCATACGGGCTGAGACTCTAAACCTCCCCCATTCCACCTTGGTCTTCCTGCCTGGGACATTGAGCATGCTCAGACTTGAGGTCCTTAAGGAAATGCTGAGGAGCTGCTGAGCCGTTGGGGAGGAGGTCTGTGAAGTTCATTCTGGTGAGGGCAGTCCCAGACCAGGGTGGCCAGGCTCAGGGTCTCCTCGGAGTCTGGACATCCTCACAGCCCTGGTTCTGGGGAGGCTGAGGTGAAGATAAACCTGCCTTCTTGACAGCAGTCTCCTCTTAGACCAGGTCTAGTGAGGCCGTCTTCTCAGAGCCTGGAGACTCCTCACAGCCCAGTCCTCATGAGGCTGAGATGCCCTCAGTGAAGATCCAGGATGGCAGGATGCAGTTCTGAAAAAAATGAGAGGCTTTCATCCAGATTATTATGGGCTTAACGTTTTCCATATTTCTTTACTTCATCTTAGTGCCTGTGGGATCAGCAATATCCCCCTTCTCATTCCTTATGTGAGTAACTTTAATAATCTTTCATTTTTCTTTGCTAGTGTGCCTAGAGATTTATCAGTGTTGTATAGATATACGTCTTTTTCTTACCTCTTGTCATCTTTATTTGTCAATTGAATTTTAAAAAATTGACTAGGGGCTTCACAATCACTTTGTTTTTAGTATTTACATAAAATTTATGTCACGGATTACAAATATTCTTAAGTCAGGTGTTAAGTATTTCATAACTATAATCCAAGCCCTTGGGAATCAGGATTCCATGAGTTTGAAAACAGTGTGGGTCACACATGTAGCTCTGGATACACTGGTCTATGCTACAGAGGGAGATCTTATTGTAGAACATACAAACAAAATCCAAATGTATTTACTTTCATATAAAGTCATTTAATGTTTTAGTTTTTCTAATCATGGTTTAGCTTATTCCAGAAATTTTGTTATGTTTTATTTCCAATACGATACTTTTACTTTCACGGTGACTTTCTCTTTTAATCTATTTATTATTTTAAGAATGAAATGTTTAATTTTCATTTATTGGGGATTATCAAGATACTGTTCTGTTATTAACTTGTATTTTAATTTCCCTGTAGTCAGATTGCATACATCACTTTATATCAGGCGTTTTTATATTTATTTAAAACTGTTTAGTAGCTTGTAACGTGGAGTATGTTGAAAAGTGACTTGTTTTGAAAAGTGACATTATATTTGTGTGTTCAGGAAATGCTGACTTAAGCTGTCATTTGAGGAGGTGTTCTGTAAATGTCTGTCAGGTGAAATTGATTGACAGCAGTGTTCATGTTCTCCTTGTCCTTAATGACTTTCACTGCTTTTCATTCTTTCTTTTCTCTTTTTGCAGTAAAAGAACTTAATTTGGTTATAATTTAAAATTTTCTTATTACCAAATCTTGTCATATGGATATATCAGGAGTTAAATGGAATTTTCTATTCCAAATACAACATCTTGAAGCCTTGTTATATAGGAACTTCTGTCCCTATGTCAAAATTGTACTGAATTATTCAATATGTTCATGTTCTTCAAAAGTCTAAAACCCCATTCATTTGACAACTTCTTATTGTTTAGTTCATATAAACAAATGGTAGAAAGTGAAAGTTGATTTTTTACCTATGCATTATATTTTTTATTGATTCTTTGGGAATTTCATACCATACACTCTAATCCCACTCCTCTCCCCGACCCTCCATATCTGCCCGACCTCTTGTAGAGTCCTGCCACGAAGGAAAGCAAAAAAGGAATAAAAAAAGATAAAAATAAACAATAATGAAGAAAAAGAAGAACACAGTAAAGCACTTTGCTCCCCCAGCCTCCATCTTTCCCACCTCTCCATCACCTCTCCATCACCTCTCCATCATCGTCGTGGCATTGGGAGCTGCTGTGTATCATGCAGGTCTAGTATTGATGGTGTACTGAAGCCAGGGGCCTTGAACCCGACCAACACCCACTACACAACGAACATTTGCAAGTGAAGCTGTTGGACTTTCCCTCCTTTTGTTCTGTCGACTCCCATCTCCAACTTCAATTGTGGATTTGTCAGTTTCCATCCACTTTCTCATCCAGGTTGGAGGATTTGTAGTTAAATACTTTTCAAGTGGAATATTCTGTCTGCCTGAAAAATTGTTCCCTTTTCACCACACACATGTATATTATAATATTTGTGTTATTCAGAATAGATACTTTCCCTAGTAAAACTTACTGTTCAGCAGTTTACTCTGGTAGCAGCATGGGTACCAGGGCGTTTTTTAAGAATTCTGCCTTTTCCTGCCTCATTACTCTGACACTCTTCCCATACATTTGTTTTCTATTCATCATAGAGTGAAATCCTGTGTGGTTGTTTATCTTCTCTGGTGATTTCTCCCGTCTAGAACTTTATGTTTAATGCAGTTACATGGTTACTTTGAGTCTTATATCCTGATTGTTTTAAGTTCACTTTTTCTGTCCAAAATGTTTTTTGTGTCTGGTTTTGGGTTCAGTTTATCATTCTATTTATCCCCTCACCTCCCGTGTCATTTAGACATCTTTTTAAAAAAATTAATAGCTGCTTTTCAGGCACTGAAGGCCTGAGAGCTACTAAACTCAGAGCTCCTTCCTTGCTAAACATGCCAGAAAGCTGCCAGACCTCTGGAGCTCATCCATTGTCTGTTATATCAGCTGAGCCAATAATAGTTTATATTTTACAGATTATTTGTGCCAAAATTTCTGTCTTTTGTTATGGTGGAATTCAAGACTTTTGTAAACCTCTCTTAGTTAAATACACATGGTGAATGACAATATGGTGATGGAACACTGTGCCTTGTAGTGACTAAAACTAATGAAATGCTAAGAAATCCTTATAAAGTTTAAATTTTATGCAGATATATTTGCATCAACTCTGTACATCTCAGGTGTCTTGCATGATCCAATTATTTTGTATTTTCCTGGCATTATCTTTTTATGGTTCTGGGTTCCAGAATGACCTTATAGTACTTATATTCTGTATGGTCACAATCCTTTTTTCTTACCACTGAGTGTATGAGATGAATTAACATCATGTACTGGATGGGTGCAAGTCTCTATGCCTCCCTGGGTCCATAAAAATAAACTGAGAAATTATGAAATGATTTGAAAATTGCACATATGTGTTTAGACATGTAGGTATGTACACATGAGTGCAGTTTCCACAGAGATGAGAAGAGGCTCCAGATTCCCCAGAACTAAAGATATTGGTGTTTGATTTTGGGTCACTGTGATAAGTGATGGGAACTGAACTCAAGTATTTGAAAGAGTACAGTGTGTGTTTTTCTGTTAGGCCAACTCTAGCCCCATCATTCAAAAACCTTAAGAGAAGTTTGGAAGATAGTAAAAATATAGTGATTATGTTTAGTTGTATAAAAATATGTGAGCCCTTGTGCAAATAAGTAATTATTTTTCTGTTTTGTTACTTCTAAAATCAATCTTATTATTCTGTACATATTAATTATATAAAATAAGTCATTTGTTTCTGTACACCACCTTGTTTCCCAGTTATACTCCCTCCATTTAGAATATTTCTCCTTACACTTCCTCAAAATTTTTAACCCTTTTTCCTATTTTTCTACATTCCATTTATGAGAGAAGATATGTGTTAATTGTTTTTAGAGAGTTGTCTATTTCTAAATTTGATGATACATAGTTGGAACAATTTTCTTGAGAATCATACAACTTTTTTCAATAATTTTTATTTTGAATTATCTTGCATTATCTATGGATATTGTGTGGTCTTTAGTCATTCATATAACGGTGGTTCTCTGAGCTCATTTCCAGGAGTGGTACAGCGGGCATGTCTATGTTAAATTTTAATTCATAACCATCGTTACAGCGTCCACAGTACCTGGAATGTTTTAGTTTACAATGAACATAGTGTATATGTTCTTGTTCCACCTCCTTTGCAGCACTTAAAAAATTAGATTTTGTGAAAAAATTAACATTTAAAAGACACTTAGAGATGGAATTACGGGGTAATCTGAATATTATTTAACTAATGTGACAAATGGGTCTGAGGACGCAAGAAAATGACCACAGAATCTATAGTATTTGAGCCAGGCTATAAGTCCTGCTGAAAGTTTATTCTAAATGAAATGGTTGCCATGTATTATTCTTAGTGGTCAGAGTTTGACCTCATATTACTGCATGGTTGGTTACCTCAAAGTGGTCCATTTGGTAAGGAGAATGTACTTGTGAGTACCTAGGTTAACTTTGCACCCATATTTGTATTTCACATATTTGTTGGCATTTGAGATACTGTCTAAGATATGCTGATTGTGAAAAATTGTTTTCAGCATGCAGAAAATGAAACTCTGCTCTCTATCTTCTACCATACACAAGCTCTGCACCATATGAGTCATAGACCTGATACCCTGAAAATGCCAAAGGACACAGTAGAGAAAATACTCCCACAGCTAAGCACAGGTAAGGATTTCCTGAATAGGACTCTTGTCCAATAGCAAATGAGACCAAAAATCAACAAATAGGATCTCATGAAATTAAGACTTATTTCAGCATAAGAAAATATAATTTAAGTGGTACCATACAGAATATGAGAAAATCACTGGTGTAATATTGGCATCAGAGTTACTGTGTAATTACCTTCCTTCTGATCTGGTGAGGCCTGCACTATAGGAAGGAATTGGTACCTGGTACTCTGTACCTGGTCAAAAGACACTGGCTTGGCAGGTCATAGCCCTTTAGATGATGCTACTATTGTTACTTAGTGAAGTAGCAACTGCTTTATAAATATTTTTGTTTTACACATAGATCTCTTCAGCTCTCAGTCTTGGCCAGAGGTTCTCTTTCTGTGGTTTGCAGCAGCAAATGCACAGCCTCATAACTTCAAAATGTTGAAATGACCATGAATGCTCATTCCTAAATGGGACCTGTAGATCAACCACTTCCCCTAGGATAGGAAACATCCTGGAAGTGGGTCCTGAATGTCCTGACTGAGCATGAGGGAACTGCTGTGACATGCTGTCCTTTGGACATGACATAGCCATTGCTCACTCACAAGAGCTGTGATCACCTGCAGCTTCAGGTGACAGTGTTCAGGACTGACTGTGAACGCACCTATCTGTCCTGAACCAGACAGCTGGAAGAGGCAGCCTGCTGGTGGAAGACAAAGCCTACTAAGCCTCTGTCTCAGTACAGAAAATAAGAAGGAAGCTAGAAGTTGGACATTTGTTTTTTTTCTTTTCTTTTGTTTTCTTTTCTTGTCTTCTCTTTCCTCCCTCCATCCCTCCCTCCCTCCCTCCCTCCCTTCCTTCCATCCTTTATTTATATTTCCTTTTATTTTATTTTACAATACCATTCAGTTCTACATATCAGCCATGGATTCCCTTGTTCTTCCTCCTCCTGCCCCCTCCTCCCCCCCCCCCCCAGTTTCCCCCCCATTCCTACATCCTCCAGTGCAAAGCCTCCCCCAAGGACTGAGATCAACCTGGTAGACTCAATCCAGGCAGGTCCAGTCCCCTCCTCCCAGACTTAGGCAAGCATCCCTGCATAAGCCCCAGGTTTCAAACAGCCAACTCATGCAATGAGCACAGGACCCTGTACCACTGCCTAGATGCCTCCCATACAGATCAAGCCAATCAACTGTCTCACCTATTCAGAGGGCCTGATCCAGTTGGGGGCCCCTCAGCCTTTGGTTCATAGTTCATGTGTTTCCATTCGTTTGGCTATTTGTCCCTGTGTTTTATCCAACCTTGGTTTCAACAATTCTCACTCAAATAAATCCTCCTCTTTCTCTCTAATTAGACTCCCAGAGCTCCACCCGGGGTCTAGCCCTTTTTCATTTCTGATTTTGTTGATTTGGATTGTCTCTCTGTGTCTTTTGGTTAGTTTGGATAAGGGCTTGTATATCTTGTTGATTTTCTCAAAGAACCAACTCTTTGTTTCATTAACTATTTGTATTGTTCTCTTAGTTTCTATTTTATTGATTTCACCTCTCACTTTGATAATTTCCTGGCATCTATTCTTCCTGGGAGACTTTGCTTCTTCTTGTTCTAGAGTGTTCAGGTGTGCTGTCAAGTCACTAGTATGAGATTTCTCCACTTTTTTATGTGGACATTTAGTGCTATGAATTTCCCTCTTAGCACTGCTTTCATAGTGTCCCATAAGTTTGGGTATGTGGTGTCTTCATTTTCATTGATCTCTAGGAAGTCTTTAATTACTTTCTTTATTTCTTCCTTAACCCATTGGTGATTCAGTTGAGCATTATTCAGCTTCCATGAGATTGTAGGTTTTCTGCAGTTTTTTTGTTGTTGTTGAAATCTAACTTTAAACCATGGTGGTCTGATAGAACATAGGAGGTTATTCCAATTGTTTTGTATCTGTTGAGATTTGTTTTGTGGCCAAGTATGTGGTCAATTTTAGAGAAAGTTCCATGGGGTGCTGAGAAGAAGGTATATTCTTTCTTGTTAGGATGGAATGTTCTGTAGATATCTATTAGGTCCATTTGGGTCATGACATCAGTTAAGTCCTTTATTTCTCTGTTAAGTTTCAATTTGGGGGTTCTGCCCAGTGGAGAAAGTGGGGTGTTGAGATCTCCCACTATTAATGTGTGGGGTTTTATATGTAGTTTAAGCTTTAGTAATGTTTCTTTTACATATGTGGGTGCCCTTGTGTTTGGGGCATAAATGTTCAGAATTGAAACTTCATCTTGGTGAATCTTTCCTGTGATGAGTATGTAATGCCCTTCTTGATCTCTTTTGATTGATTTTATTTTGAAGCCTATTTTGCTGAATATCAGGATGGCTACACCTCCTTGTTTCTTAAGACCGTTTGATTGGAAAGTCTTTTCCCAGCCTTTTCTTCTTAGGTCGTGTCTGTCTTTGAATTTGAGATGTGTTTCTTGTATACAGCAGAAAGATGGGTCCTGCTTTTGTATCCATTCTGTAAGCCTATGTCTTTTTATAGGTGAATTAAGTCCATTGATATTAAGGGATATTAATGACCAGTGATTTTCATCCCTGTTATTTTTTTGGTGGTAGTATGTGTGTACTTCTCTTCTTTGGGGTTTACTGCTGTGTCTTTATCTATTGCCTGTGTTTTCAAGGGTGTATCTGACTTCCTTAGGTTGGAATTTTCCTTCTAGTGCTTTCTGTAGGGCTGGGTTTGTGGATAAGTATTGTTTAAATCTGGTTTTGTCTTGGAATGTCTTGTTCATTCTCTCTATGATGACTGAAAGTTTTACTGGGTATATTAGTCTGGGCTGACATCCATGGTCTCTTAGTGTCTGTATTACATCTGTCCAGGTCCTTCTGGCTTTCAAAGTCTCCACTGAGAAATTGGGTGTTATTCTGATGGAATAGCCTTTATTGGTCACTTGGCCTTTTTCCTTTGCTGCTCTTAATATTCTTTCTTTATTCTGTATGTTTAGTTGTTTAATTATTGTGTGGCGAGGGGACTTTTTTTGGGGGTCTGGTCTGTTTGGTGTTCTATAGGCTTCTTGTATCTTCATAGGCATTTCCTTCTTTAAGTTGGGAAAGTTTTCTTCTATGATTTTGTTGAATATATTTTCTGTGCCTTTCAGTTGGTATTCTTCTCCTTCTTCTATCCCTATTATTCATAGGTTTGGTCTTTTACTGGTGTCCCAAATTTCTTGCATATTTTGTTTCATGACTTTGTTGTCTTTACTGTTTTCTTTGACTAATGAATCTTTCTTCTACTGTATCTTCAATGCCAGAGATCCTCTCTTCCATCTCTTGCATTCTGTTGATTATATTTGCATCTGAAGTTCTCAATCGTTTACTCAGATTTGCTATTTCCAGCATTCCCTCTGTTTGTGTCTTCTTCATTTTTTCTATTTCCCTTTTCAGGTCTTGGACTGTTTCCTTTATTTGTTTCATTGCTTTTTCATGATTTTCTTTCAGTACTTTATTGTTTTCTTCCAGTACTTTATTGTTTTCTTTAATTTTCCCTTTCTTCTAGTTGTTTGTAATGTTCTTCCCTTCTTTTTGTCTTTTCCTCTACAAAAGCCTCTACCTTCTTCATGATGTTATTCACAAAGCTTTTTTCTTCTGATTCTTCCAATTTTTGATGTTCAGGTCTAGATGTTGGAGGTGGGCTAGGTTCTGGTGATGCTGTATTGCTCTTCATTTTCTTGTAGGTACTTCTGCCTTGACATCTGCCCATCTCCTTGTAGTTCGTTCTTGGTCTTATCAGCGCACTTGGTTCAGACAGAGATGACAGATTCAGGAAGTATCTCTCTCTTTTCCAGATGGGAGCTCTCTTGTCCAAATGGGAACTCTGGGGTAGGATGGAAGCTCTCATCGAAGTTGGCCATTTGTATTACTTATCAGTTCCTCTTTCTTTATCGTCTGACTCCCAGGGAAGATTGTGATTCCTATTCCCTCAAATTATTGAGATTATTGAGGTTAATACAGGAGTATAGGTATGGGATTACCTATAGGAATATGAATAACTCTAATGTGTGACATCACAAAGGCTCACATTAGAATGGGTGACTCATGAGGACTAGAAATCTGAATGTGGCTGCATGACTTGTTTGCAGCTGAATGGGACAGAGGGTCTCCTTTCTTCAGTTCTCCTTAGTTATCACCCATTTAACCTTGGAAGTGGAAGGGCTTTGTAATTCCTGTAAGTTTCAACTTTCCCAGCCATGATTTAATTGCTAGATATTATGAACCTCTTCTCTTTTTTCATAGAACTTTCTGAGACTTAATGAAATAGTCCTGCCCAGGGAAGAGTACACCAGTTGGATACTCAATATTAAAGGGTCATTTCTGAAAACATATATGCTAGCTATTCAGAATGATTGGTTTATATTTAGGAAATATATCTATATGGATATATATATATATATATATATATATATTTCATACACATATATGTATAAGCATGTAGCAACAATTAATGAAAATAGAGGTCATTAATTAGAAATAGAGCAAGGAAGAGTATTGGGAGGGTTTGAAGGATGAAAGAGAAGAGAAAGTAATCTCAAAAATAATAGAAAACTATTTCATGTCATAAAAAGGAAAACTGTTACACAACACTTTACCCTTTCCTTAAAATGTTAGTTGTTTCTACAAGTTCACATTCTCCCATGGAGCTCTGCAAAGGCACTGATGGCAAACACCAGTCCTGAATTCCCTGGTGAATCAACCATTTTATGTTTGACCTCTTCTGTAAGCACAGTACAGTGCTCCATCATGCCCAGTGAATTGGCCGTAAAGCACTGCTTCTCTCACATGTATTTTATCAGGAAAACCCCATCCTTCCTTCATCATCTTCCAGTCTGTGTGAGACCTCTGCCTGTGATAACCAAGCATCCCCAATGCTTCCTGTGAGCCTGTCCATCAGGAATAATCTCTCTCAGATTTCATTAGATTACATAGCCTGTATTTCAAGGAGGTGTAAGTAAGTGCATGACCTACTTTCCCACTTCTATAGCACTCAGATTGATCTCATCTGTTCTCATAGCCTACAATCCCATGAGCCAAGCTTTGACAGGAGGTTTCACTGAACTTTTGAAAGTCTTTTGTAATTCAAGCTGTTGAGAGACAGATTACTCCCTGACTAAGACAGTCTCTTTTTGTAGGCCATTTTAAGGCTCTCAAATACAAGTTCTAGTGTGGATTTTCCTTTTCTCTGTATAAAAGGTTGAACTATGTGACAACTCCTATTACCTTTACTCCAAACAGAGAATTACATCCTAATTGTATACAAATGTACTGAATTTTGGCCTAAGGAATTTTAATGAATACAGCAGTTTCATAAAGGATCTTGATTTTTTTTATCTTCCATAAAACTTCTGACTTATGATTAACTCTGTTTCCTGGCTTTGTGTACATCTTTCCATTTCCATTTAGAAAACACTATGGATTTTACCTCTTGACAAAAATGTATTTAGTGAGAAAACTTTTTTTATGAACTTCATGGCAGAGAACTAATAAACACTGAATATATTATCAACTCATTGAATTCATTATATCTGAATTACATTTGCCATAAAAAACAAACTAAGATGATGTGTTTGCAAGGTATTAAAATATCAAGATTTAAATGTAGGTTTTTAGCTGGTTTTAAGCACAGTTGCATTTTTTAACACTTTTACACAAGATTTTTAGTGTCACAGTGTCAGAGATCTAAGGAATGTCACATTTCAGCAGGTGCGGGGGAGGATATGGATTACAAAGATTTTGAGTGGGAAAATATGGAGAATAAAACCCACAGAGAAAAATTTTCATTGTTATAATGTAACTAGCATTTTATGAGGCCCTGTAACAACTTAGGGAGGCAAAAATAATTATAATATTCTGGATGAATAAGGGAAGAGAAAGAAGAAGGAGAAATAGAAGAGGAAGAGTAGTAGTAGGAGAAGATGGATGCATGGATGGATGGACGTAGATAGATGGATAGATGATTGAAGAATGGAGATAGCTGATGGATAGATAGATAGATAGATAGATAGATAGATAGATAGATAGATATAAAAATAGAGTATATACAGTATTTCAGGCTATACAATACAGTTGTTATTGTGTCCACTGAAGGCAGAATGGACTCAGAACGTTTGTCCTTTTTTCCCCCATATTGGTCAGAGAACTAGTTACAGGTGAAGAACTCTGGATTTTTTCTTTCAGCATCTGAAGACCTTTGAATCTGGACATTTCTAGGACTTCTGGTTCCCAGAAATAGCCCTTAAATTTAGTTCCGTTCCAATTGTCCCTCAGTGGTCCCACTTTTACTTTAGGCTGATATATGAGGTGAGGTGGGACAAATACTGATCATCCAGGGAGGCCTGGCATTCTAGACCCCCAAGAATCTTTCTAAATGAATGCTCCATGTTTTGTGTAGAACTCTAGAAAAGGAACAAGGAATCCTGGCTACAGCAGATGATACAGAACAGGCTGAGTTCTCGCATGGTGATATGGATTATTGTAATGGAGAGGCAAGAGTCTCTGGGTCAGGAATATGCAACTGGCTAGATAATCTGAATATAAAATTTAGACCACTTTTTTTTCAAAGCTGAGGACCAAGCCTAAGGCCTTGTGCTTGTTAGACAAGCACTCTACCACTGAGCTAAATCCCCATTGCCTGACTTTTAAGGACATACTTTAGAATAAATTCAGAGGGAAATGGAGGACTTAAGACTACCAATGTCTGACATCATCAGATTTACCTAGAATGTGTTGGACTGATCATGTTTGTCCTAGGGAGATGTTATTTTTATAAAGACAACAGACTTGGTAGGGGGGTTGCTAGCATTTGAGCTCACCAGGACGAGGACACCCCACTCAATGATTAGTCTGGAATTCTTTAAGGAAGGAGGAGATGCAGCAAGTTGATGAAGTGAAATGTGGAAGTGCCTGCAGTTGAGAAGTGAGGATGAGGTGGGTCACTCCAGAATATTAACCAAGAAAAGTCAGAATAAGAAAAATTAAATATGGGAGGAACTCTGACAATATGTGAAAAACGTCTGTATTTGTTAATGCTTTGGTGATTGGCATCATCATGGAACTTTATAAACTAATACAATGGGATCCTTCTTTGAGAAATAATTTCCACAATTGACATAATATTTTATATTAAGTTCATCTCTCTGAAATCTTGTAAGAAAAGAGGAAAATTATGGACCATGTTTCTGTTAAAAGAAGTAGAAAAGAATTATTGAAGCAGATTTTGGGTTAGTCTGAGCTTCTTGGTAGAAAGGGTTATTCCTATGTTACTTTTGAGACTTGTTTGTTCCTAAAAATATCAGCTGAAGTCAAGATTTGGAGTTTTATCAGACCAATACATCATGCAGTATAACACCATTCATATTATGCTATGTTCATATTCATTGGTTACTCAGATGAGAGCTTGGATCATGGTGAGTGGCACATCCTGGTTTGCATGTACTGAGGATGATAAGTGTAAATGGAATGTATGTGATCCACACAGTTGGTACTCAGGATGTCAACTTATATCTGTACATGAAGTCTTTGAGTCTACGATCTTCAATAAACATTCTTCTGTGTGTCTCTTTTGAGGACTTGAATGGCTGTAAAACATCGAGTGAAATTGAGGTGTGAGATCAGTGTGCCTCAAGGATCCTTCTAACTACCAAATATGTTAATGATGTCCATTTGCTTTCATATGTAAGGGAGCCATCAGCTCAATTGACAACAATTGAGGTGTTTCTGGTTCCCTTTTGTTTAGGGTGTTGGATGAAGAAGAGAATATTCTTCCCACACATCCTCAAAGTTCAGGGCTTCTGAGTTTAATTCTTGCTCAGTAGACTGCAGGTCTCCACTGATAGCAGTTTATGGTCAGGATGTTTCTTCTCTTGGATTGCCTCGTCTCCTTTCACACAGGGCTTGGTCCTTGGCTACTTGATATCAGGGTTTGGCCTAGGAAGAGTTCTCCATTGTGGTTGGAGCAGGTTCCATTTAAATTGTCTCTTTAAACTGTGCTTCCTAGGGTCAACATTAAGTCTGACCACAAATCTCTCATTGGGTTGGCAGGAGCTCCCTTGGTCTTAGAGTTTGTGGTTTATCTTCATGAAGGTCTACTGTTGGCCTGTAACATTTCCACTTTTGATTTTGACTGGCTTTTTCTATGAGTTTTGAATGAGCTCTGAATTCTTCCCAGTCAATATTTGCCCCAGACCTGCTTCTTCATTTGGTCTTGGAGAATGTCCCAGGTCATCCTCTCTCCCTGTTTTGGTTCATGCTTTTGTCAGGGTAAGTGTTAGCACTCTTGCATTCTCCTTTTCCTGCTTTGTCCCCCCGGCCTCTTTAATTTGAGGGATTGTTCTGGGCCCACGTCCTTCCTTAGTTTGGCCCAGTCTTCTTCAGGGTCAGAGGTATGCTGAGGCCAACTTTTCATCTTGGTGAAGGCCCTGGCTTCAGTCCAGGTAAAGTTGGGGCATGGGTACTCTCCTTTTTTTCTTTGAGCCAGGTCTTTTTCTTCTGAGGAATAGGGTAGAACTCATCTCCCTCTTGGATGGGGCCAGCCTTCTTCAGGGTCAAGGTTAGGTATGGGTGTTCTTTTCTTTTCTTTTCATTTCATTTTGTTACTTTTCCTTCTTCTCCTTTGCCCTTGGTTCTTCCATTTAATGAACTGGCCCAGGGATACCTCTGTTTTTCCTCTGAGCCCGAGCTTATGCAGCTTCAGGTTTTAGTGAAGGCCTCTTTTAGGTCAGGTTTGGCCTTTCATTCCTAGGGTTGGTCACTGGCCTTTCTGGGTGAGGGAAGCCATTGCTAATGTAGGCGTTATTTCTGGTCTTCACCAGGTTCATCCTTAGGCCTTCGAATACTTCTGTCTTGACATCATGGTTTAATGGTTAATCCTGGTCTACTTTCACTTTAGGTGCTTAGCATGGGCCTGTTCAGGGGCCATGTTGGCCTGGGGTACTTTAAGGGTGTGCCTGTGTCCACGCAGTTTTTGTGTTAGAGTTAAGTCTGGTTATATTGATATTCTGGGACTGTTGATACCTATTTTTCTTCAGGGTTGAAGCAGGGGGTACTTTTGAGTGGAGGTTTGACTGGAGCGACTTTGTATTTGTAATCTGCCTTGGATTATGCTCAGCCTTTCTGAATAAAAATAACATGTGGATATTGATAGAAGACTGTATTTATTGTGCTTCTCTTATATCTCAAGTATATCTGAGGAACATTGTCTCTTTCCAAGGGAAATGGGCACAGACACCAACACACAGCACAGACTCCAGATGAAATGAACTACATATTACACAAATAGAAAGGGGAAGTAGGGAGGAGACAGTGGTGCTTGGGGAGTCCTTGCTGCTGCATTGGTGACTGTGGCCATGGTAAAAGGCAACATGAGCTCATGTGGAAAATTGTTGCTTCTCAATAAAGATAACAAAATAGAGTCCCAACAAGGTCTCTGCTGCCTTTCCATCCGTGATCTGCTCCCATGAAGGGATATCACACGGGGTTAATATAACTACAGAGGCTGGTCCTCCATTGATCTAGACATGAGGGTTGTACAGATCTTCATGAGGCCTCTTATGCAGTGTGGGCATGGTGTCCTCTCCTGTATGTCATTCATGGCATGCACTATGAGGGTGTTCCACAGGTCCTTGCTATAGAAACACTTCTCAAAATGTCATTTGTCTTCTACCTTGAAAATCCCTGGAACAATGAACCATGCCTTCGTGATCTCTTTCTAGAAAGCTCCTTGTCATGTCCACACACTGATGTGAGATCAGGTCTTCCCACAAAGAATGTCTGCACTGACTTAGTAGAAATTGATTCCTGCTCGTGTTATTATTGTTGTGAATCACAGCCAACTTTAATAGAGTGAGCTGCCAACCTGTCAAGGGCACACATGTAACCATGACAATGATTCCTTGTGTAGTGTCACAGAGGCCAGGCCACACTCTGCTCAGGGGAGCACATAGGTGGTGAAGCTATGCAGATGTCTTTGGACTGGTAATTAGGGGAGGTCCCTGAAGGCTTCAGTTATCATCATTGCTTGGGGACAATTTCCCATGCAATCATCATTTCCTACTACAGAACTTCACTGCTAAAAAGAGAAAGGTCATTGGGGAAAGGTCAGACTCAGTCCATATGTACACGGTTCAAATATTGGTCTATCATTTCTGATGCTCAGTTTATCATCAAGAGTCTCTCATCATGAGGCTTGTATTGTGCCCTCTGCAGGACCTGCATCTTGGGGAACAGAGCTTTTTGAAATGTGCCCTCCAGCCTGTTCCTTCACCATCATTAAACACACCTTGAAGTGGGATTGACCAGAAAGCAGAAAGCCATGAGTCTTTCCCTACCACCTCTCATCATGGTAGTTGATGACTTCTGAGGCTGTCACTCACTGGATAGCAGTGTAACAGCAGTTTATCCTGTCCCATTTGTAAAGTGAAGTCCTGGGACAGGTGCTGACTCTGCCTCAGCTGTTGTCACCTTTTCTAACAAACACAAGTGGAGATTAGTGTAGAAAACAATGGACATATCCCTCTGAGAATACCCCTTCCCAATCTCCCACTGTCCTTTGCCATCATGCCTTTCTCCTTCCCTGAAAGGCTATCCCTCAAGGCTGGTATCAGATTTCCAGCAATCATTCTAATTCAGGTCCTCATTGTTGGGTTTCCTTTTCATTCTTCTTTTCCATGGATGCTTTTTTCCTGCCCTAACATGACATTTGAAGGACAATGGGAAGGAGGCATCTTAGAGATCCGAGGAGTTAGTCAAGGTATCATTGTGTTCCATTCCTCTATCTTATTGTGGATGGAAACCTACACTTAAGAATTTTGGCATGCAAAAGGAAAGAGAACAAAACTGAATTAACATCTTTTTCTACTGGTCCTCAACCTATCAAATCTCAGTTATAAAATAAAAACTATGGGGAGATTCTTCCTGTGATTTCTAGATGAAGTGTAAGCATTGTGCTAACCTCAGAACCAAACAGGATTTAGGGAAGGGTGGCCTCAATTAAACCAGCTATCTAATCACAGAGCTTGAAATACTTTTCCTCTTTGCAGCAGCAGAATCTGAAAGAGAAGTTATACAGTTGCCCAGCAGGGATGCCTCTTTGCTGTCTCAGCCTGGATGCCTGTGGCAACAGTTGCAGTAGGAACACCCTACCTGGAAGTCTTCCTGTCAGCATCACTGGATCCTGGGAACCCAGAATTTCCTGCTCTTCACAAAGTTCTGGATAGGCAGTAAGCATCGATAGACTTAATTGATGGGGGTAATTTCCTATAAAATGTGCAGTGGAAGAGGAAGGAGAGACTGAAAACTTATCTGTGCTTGGTGTCAAATGGTGTCTGAGGGACTTAACATGTGACATAGATTATAAATATCCATCTAAGAAAGATCCTGAAACATCGATACATTGTTAGTAACATGGTAGACAACATCAGTGCTCTAGAAGCATGCAAGTTCCATGCACAGAATGAAGCATGATCAAGCATGCCCCACCCCACAGTAATAGTGCTACTACCCCATTGTAAAGGATGAGGGCACCATCAGTGTTGTGCCACAATACACACATGCTTGTTTCCATAAAACACACACAAATATGTGCCCACATTCATACATTTAAGAACATGTGTCTACAACTTTGCATGCACACACACACAGACACACAGACACACACACACACACACACACACACACACACACACTCAGAATTATATTTGAAATTCAATTAGATGTACAATAAATTGGAATAACAAGAAATAAAATATAAACAAACAACCTTTGTGGCATTGGTATGCATGTGTATGGTATTCATGTTGTATGCAGAACTATGAGTATAGTTATGTGCATATTTTTATAAGTGTCTATATGATATACTTAACATGTACAACCATATCTAACTGCATATACATGTGTATATAAATATAAAGATAAACTGAAATCCCAACTCCCAGACACCAGCAAAGGAGGCAGCAGAACTTTCTGAGTGGCTGGTTTGATGTGTCAGCTCTTTCCTGCCTTCAACTCTGAGTGCCTGTTATGTTTATTAACAGTATCATTCATTTGAAACAAAATTCTGCACAAATTTTTCACAATGCCATTTAATATTAAAATATTCTCTAACTTTCAGAACCACAAGAAAACCCTCTAAGGCAGAAAGCCACGAGTCGATCATGAAAAGTACCAGGAAGGGCCAATGAGATGGCTAGTTTGGTGGAAGGAAAGAGCTGACTCCTCCTAATTTGTTCATTGACCTCCATATGAACAAAATGACAGAATAGCATGGCGTGTATTCTATGTTCATTCTCTCTCTATTGTATAGACATATTTATTTCCTCATCACAAAATAGATAGAGAGATGTTATTATTTTAAATACCAATCAGAAGATTTCTATACACTTATATAATATAATTAATATTTAAAATAATGAAAAAACCTCATGCAACTCACAACTGTGTCTAACTCCAGGACCAGAGGAGTTGACACTCTCACACAGGCATACATAAAGGGAAAACACCAATGTACAAAAAATAGTGAATAAACAATTAAATATTTCTAGGAGCTAGTGGTGTCAGGAGCCCCACAAGCATCCCACAAAACTAACTAACCTAAGCTCATAGTGATTCACAGAATGAACCACCAACCAGGGAGCATGCATGGGACTGTCCTAGGCCCTCTCCATATATTTTACAGTTGTATAACTTGTTCTTCTTGTAAACTCCTAACAGTGGGAACAGGGCTTGTCTCTAATGCCTGCTTTTTGGGACTGATTCCTCCTACTGAATTGCTTTGTCCAGCCTTAATGTAAGAAGTCATGCCTAGTCTCACCACAACTTGATATAACATGGCAGGCAGATATGCACAGGAGGCCTGCCCATTTCTGGAGAGAAAAAAAGAAGGAGGAATGGATGTGGAGCAGGAAGACACACACACACACACACACACACACACACACACACACACACACGGAGGGTGGTTGAGGGACTGAGAGGAGAGGACGGAGGGGAATTTTTGGTTAGGGTGTAAAAACAAAAATAAACAAATAAATAAAACCAAATTTATTACAAAGAGGGAGAATATTGATGGTTACCACATTTAAATTTGAGATACTAAAAGAATGTCCCTCCAGGGACATTGCCACTTATTCTAACTTTATAATGTGTTTGCAGTTGTACAGGGATTGCTGGGGATGTATTTCTGTATGCTGTGAATGTGTTGCTCTGAGTGATTGATAAATAAAATGCTGATTGGACAGTAGCCAGGCAGGAAGTATAGTATAGGCCGGATAAGCAGAGAGGAGAATGCTGGGAGTGGAAGGCTGTGTCAGGAGAAGCCACCGCCACCATGAGAAGTAAAATGTAAAGTTCCTGTAAGCCAGAAGCCACGTGGCAACTTATAGATTAATAAAAATGGGTTGATTTAAGATATAAGAACTAGATAATAAGAAGCCCGCCACAGCCATACAGTTTTTAAGTCTCTGTGTGTTTACTTGGGTATGAGGAGCTGCAGGAGCTGGGTGGACAGAGGAAAACTCCAACTACAAGGGATAATTAAATCATGTTAGACATAATTTTGAGCTGGTATAATACATAGTGTCTTTGTGTTGTACTTGCAATAATTATATCATATTTAGGCAATATTAAGACATGGTTATTGTTTTACATTTGGATTAATCATGACATAAAAAGATATAATTGTGTGTCAAGTTGACAAGGGTGCAGATATGATATCTATTTTTGTTTGTCACATTTATTACATTTGGAATTAACTAAAACCCCAAAATGGAGGGGCACACCTGTGAGGTACTTTTGCTTACTTTGAAGACAGAAGATCCACATGTAGTCCTGATCTTTGAATTAGGGAGATACTCTTTTTTTTTTTTTTTTTTTTTTTTGGTTTTTTCGCGACAGGGTTTCTTTGTGTAGCTTTGCGCCTTTCCTGGAACTCACTTGGTAGACCAGGTTGGCCTCGAACTCACAGAGATCCGCCTGGCTCTGCCTCCCGAGTGCTGGGATTAAAGGCGTGCGCCACCACCGCCCGGCTGGGAGATACTCTTTTAATCTGGATATTGATGAGGAAAGAAACACCTATAACTCAGATGTTTTGAGCCCCAAAATCGCGACTGTAATCTCAGCCAGGCCTTGTGCTGTAAGTCCATATAACAAAATGGAGGAAGGGAGTTTTGCTCTTTACCTGCTTGCTCTCACCTTGCTAGCAAGTCCATGCCTTCACTGGCATTGGAGCCAATTTCCTTGGGATTCCAGACTATACTGCTGATGGGCAGAGACATCAAGCATAGTGGACTGAGCAACTCCTGGATTCAAGGACTTTGCCATTATAGCCAGCCAATGTTCAATTAGCTGGACCACAGCATCTAAGTCACTCTAAAATATAGCCTTTTGTGTCTATAGAAATTCATTCTGTTATCCCATAAAACCCTGACCAATGCACCAGACAGGTATAGAACTTTTAGAGTAGTTTGGGCCTGACAACAGCCTTATCTCACTTATAAATTCCACATGGTCACATTCCCTTAACCTGCTTTTTAGAGGATGCTTTGATGCTGGCCTACTAGGCTTCTATAGCTTCTGGGCAAGAAAGTAAAATAACACAAGTCTGAAATTTCTCAAATGGAACACACAGTAATCTAACTAAACAAGTAATTATATGAGATGGAGAGATTCTAGCTTAAGTGAGGAATGAAAACCCTGATGACTTAGCTTCTGTGGGCCAAGACCTGGCACAGCCCCACCAAATGAAGGCCAGAGGACACAATGTTCTTCTTACCCTTGATGTGACAGCTCCAGTCTGGCGATCCACGGGATAACATCCTTTAAACATGAATTCTCTGACTCACTCTCAGTCTCAGGAGTCAGATCTATTGCAGAGGAGCTTCACAAGTGTCAATCAGTCATCTGGAAGAACTTTCTCAATATAATTTGAGATCTGCTGTGGTAAAAGAGCAGCATCAACCACCTCTCTCCTTTTCAGTCTGTACCGAACCACTCTGCACCAGAGACATGTGGCCCCTGATGCAGGCTCCATCCACTCCACATAGTCAATGAGGTTCCTCCCAACATTTCTTATCTGGACCATCAAGAGGGGTTCCTCATCCCACCTGCACCCCAGGACAGGCTTTTCAATTCTGCATTTCATCAGACAGTCTTAATACGTGTTGTCAACCAAGAAGAGATCTAGCAAATCTGTGCCAGTCTGACAGTGAGTGATACTGGAGCAGGATCTTGAACCTATGAGAGCCCTGCATGGATGTGTGGCAGCCTAAGACAGTTAGCATGCCTGTCCCAACAGGTTTCAAGAAACTTTTGGTTGGGAGTGATCCAATCCACCTAAGACAGCACACATGGCTGGGAGGACAAGGTCAGTTGCAGGGACTGGAGAGATGGCTCATCCATGAAGAGCACTCATTGCTGTCTCAGAAGACCCACAGGACAGCTAACAAACCTCTTTAACCTAAATTCCAGGTGGAATCTGCCCTCATCTGGTCTCTGTGTGAATTGCATGTACATGGTGGGCAAACACCCATAAGTATAAAGAAAAGCACCACAAAATATCCCAACATGTCTTGCAGGATATTATCTCTTCTTCTCAGTTATCATTCATGTTATATTTCAGGAAAACTAGAGGCAGATTGCTTTTCATTTTCTTATTTCTTTTATACAATTTTAATTAATATTCTTTTTTCCAGAGAGGCCTGGAGCAAATACTTGTTTTTCCCTTTAATTTGGTCTACATGATGATTTCGTGAACATGTGTGTACAGTGTACCACACTTTACTGGCAGCTAAATATATGATGTCAAGGATACAACATGTCTAGTTTTACTATTATGTAGTGGGTATCCATGGAGTAGGCTACTCCATCTGTATACAAGGTGCCATCCCCCTGTATAGCCCTGAGACCTTTGGCTGAAAAATCCTTGTGCAGCCCAAGATTCCTGGAACTGGCTGAGATACATCCAGGCCTGTGACTTCAGGGTTTACAGCAGTTTGAAACCTCACCTGACTAAAAAGAGTCTCAGAGTGAAGCTGAAATTGGATTTTATTCATAAAAATGTATTCATTTTACTCAATGGGGTCTTTCAAAACAGCAGTCATTATATACAATGTACATCCTTAGCAAACTATTAAAACCCAATAACAAAAACTAACAAAACCTTAAACTAAAATGAAGAAAACCAAAATCTAAAGCATAAATATCCCAACATATAAACAAAAAAAATTAAGCAAATTTCAGGATCCTTTGGAATTTCATTATGGAAGAGCAAATGAGGTGAGGACCTAGCTTACTCTCTGCAGTGAATTATCTTCAGCAACACTAGCATATGGCATGGCATCAGCTTCAGCAGTGCACTTGAGAATCTTATGCTTTGGGTGTGGTCTATCTGGATGGCAGTGTGATGTTACCACAGTCCTCCTTTTCAGATTTCCATCACATACGAAATCAGCTTGTCAAAGCCCTTGATAGGAAGCTGACAGAAGAAATCTTGCTCACCCACATGTCTTCTTCCATGTTGTTTTGCCCCTCACTGGGGCCACGAGCTGATGGATGTCAGGGTTCTTAGTAATTTGTGTTGTTTCCTCTGAATCTCATACTATTTCTGATACAATCTTTTCTCTGGGAATACTGAATCAATGGATGTGGATCAGATTGTGGCTGGACTGCCTGATGGTAGGTTGATATATGCCTCACTAGTGAGTTCACAGCTGAAAAGAGGTGGCATTTTCTGAGGAGGCTGTGAACCTGGAATGTAGAATGTCATGCCTTCAAGGTGTCTCTGGCTTCTTCCAGCCTTCTCAGTTTTCTGAAGAGGTGCTGTCATGGAAAATCGGTAAAGAAAATATGATTCAGAAACAGTTTTGCTTGCCACTGTCAAGAACAATCAGGGCTTATTCATCCCTAGTAAACAAAAGTTAAGGAAGGAAACACACCCCATGAACAACCTGGCTGCTGGGGATAGGACTCAATGGTGTCTTACTTGCCTGGAACATAGTGTTTCTGCACCAGCAGCTCCTTCTGCAGGAGGCTCTCTTCCTGGGCTGTGGTCTGCTCCAGTTCCTGCTGGACGGTTTCAAACCTAGGGGAGGAAGGCAGCTGGGGCACAAACCTGGTGGGGACCTGCCATGTCAGCTGTGAGCCCCCACCAACTCTACTCAGCTAGACAATCGAGCATTACCTTTCAGCTGAGTTCATTCCCTGCTTCCCCAAGGGAAAAGGGACAGAGAGCTGGACAGGATTTTTTTCTCAGCTTTTAAAAACTGCTAGAAATTGAACTGGAAAATACACACTTTGCTGGATTAGAAAAAAACAGCGTATTTCTCCAACAGTCCAAAAACATCATTTTGGAGAAATATCAGTATGTCAAGGTCTGAGGCACAGTTCAGAAAAGATGTAGGTGAATGTGAACTTCCTGGAAAACTCTCTGTCTGCCCTCTAATGGAGCCTACACAGCAGTGCAGAAAATGCTTTGGTTATTCCTACAGCTCAGAACCCTGCATAGGGTTAACTTGTCAGCTCCTACTCTGTTTATGACCAAGAGTAAATCTTCTCATGGGAAACTGATAAACACTGCAGAGAGCCTGCAGTCAGCAGGGGTGTGCTGTATGCAAATCTGCAAAGGATGGACACTTCTCTCTAAATGTGATGTTCCTGATGGAAAAGATGCAGGAGGACACACTTTCCTTCATGATCAATGATCCTCCTTTCCAGGTTTCTGGCTGCCATGGAAATTTTTGTGGGGAGATCTAATCTAAGAGATGAGATACTCAGAGCATACTAGAGGTCTCAGAAGGGAAGAAGGGGACACAATCCCCATAAGACCACGGAGAGAGCATATTGTTTCCTGGTCATAATTCTTGTTGACTGAGCCAGCAATGACAGTCTGAGGGGTTCTTTCCCTGCGTGTGGCTGGCAGCTTTGCTAATTGACGAAACTCAAAGAGCATGGAGATCCAGGAACATTGGACCCACTTGGATCCACCTGCTCTGGAAGCCTGGGCTCCTACCTCATCTGGGACACAGTGAAGTGATGCTGCAGCTTTAGGGCCAAGTCCCTTTGCCGGGTCAACAGCTCCTTCTGCTTCAGCAGGGACTGAAGATTTTCCTCAAGTCTTTGATGTTCCTGTTCATTAGAAGATTTTTTTTAGGGGAGGGCATCCTCACCATGTACATAAACATGCACACATACACACACTCACATTCTATCTATCTATCTATCTATCTATCTATCTATCTATCTATCTATCTATCTATCTATCTATCTATCCATCTATCCTTCTATCTCCAGCACACACATGTATATGGATGCACACAAAAAAGCACACTAAATTCCATCCATGCTTAGTTTCCCAGATGACACTAATAAGAGTAAGAAGAGATCGCCTGAGATACCAGGAAGAAGAAATTTACCTTTCATTAACCTACATCCTCTCTACCCTTATTTCAGCCTAGAGTCAGGAAACACAGGATGCTTTGAGCACAAGGATGTAGAGAATATTGTGTACTTTTACTCGGTTTTGATCATTTTTCAGTTTATTTTTGGTTCATATGTGCAGGTGTTCAGCCTGCCTGTATAACACATGCATGCCTGTTGATCTGGAAGAAGAACTCAGTGGGCAGATAAGTCAATGTGGTGCTTGCCTTGAAATCCTGTACACACACAGGTGAACACCAGGGTTCCTTGATCTGTAATCTAAGCTCTCCTAGCAAGTTCCCCAGTCTGTGCATTGAAGGCTTAGTTCCCCAGCACAGGACCACTGGATGGCAGTGGACCAGCCCCTTGCTCTCACTCAGTGCTTCCCAGTGCCTCCAAGGAGGGCAGCTTCCTCCTGAAGAAGCTCTCTGTACCACAGGTTGCCTCAATTTAGGCCCAAAGGAATGAGCTCAGAAAACTAGAAAATCACTACAATCTGTAGTCTATATTAACCTTTCCTTCAAATAAGATGATTGTGTCAGAGATTTCTTTGAGTAACAGAATGTTGACTAACTCACGGCCAAATAATTGCATATATTATTCCAAACTTAACAATATCCCATGGACCACATTGTATGTTTGTACTCATCAATGATGGGCATCTGAGAAGTTGCTAGTTGGGCTGTTCTGATGAGTCCTGCTGAATCCCTGTTGTCCCCTATTCTCTGTGGACACCACTTTCCATTCTGGAATCAATGTTCCACCCGAGGACTGCAGTTCCACTTTCTGAATAATTGTACATAGCTTCACACAGGGCTGCACCATTTTACACTACTAGCAATGTCTGAGAATTCTCATTTCACCCAATTCTTCTTCAGGCTGATTTTATCTCAGGATGAAGAAGTTTGGAATAAAAGCAGTTTCTGAGTGCTGCAGACACAACATGGAGTGGGTACTTGAGAGTATGGTGAACCTAAGCGGTGCCCTGAGACAGCCTCTCCTCACACCTCAGCATAGCTGTGGGACTTCTGCTGTGCTGGGATGCAGCCAAAAGCACCTCTGCAGTTCAGAATTTCTCTGAGAATAAAGTCCAGGCCAAGCACCTAGGACCAGGTCAGCTGAACCAAGGTGAAAGGAAAATGGCAGCAGGCGATGAGGAGAAGAACAAAACAGTGTGCAGGCAAGTCATCAGTGGTCAGCCTCCTTTCACCCAGAGCAGAGAAGGACACAAACCCTCAGGCAGCCTTTGCTGCCTCTCAGTAGCCTCTTTGTCACCCTCATGGACTCCAATACTTTGTTTTTCTCCAGAGGATTTCTTTGCAGAAAAATGATTCTGCCTCTACAAATACCTGAAAAACATTTAGTTTTCATCAATTTTGTGGCCTTGCATGTGTAGTTAGCTGTGTGGACATTAAGAGTGATGGGCAGCTCCATCTATCCTTTGACTTAGGCAAAGTGGTACTAACCAGATTAGGCACAGTACTTTCTCATTGAAATCCATCTCCATCATTCTTAAAGATGTTCCACTGTTCCGTGAGAGAGTGAACATACACATAGAGTCTCAAACAAACATTCTCATTCCCCAAACACACACATAAAAACAACACAAACACACACCTTTCTTGAATCCAGAAAGGCAAGGAAGAAGACTAGAATGTTGCAGCACCTTTTCTATTCCAGGGAAGGTAGTGGGTCCTCCCTGCAGACTACAAGCCTCTTAGACCCAGCCATGCTCTTCTGTCCTGGCCTGAACTAATTTCCCTTCCCAGGGAAGTTCTTATCACCAGACTCACTGATCGTATAGAGAAGTAACAACCTCTGCACAACTGAGATGGACCACACAAAACCAAGTACTTGGAGAAAAGGGTGAGGCATGAAGACTCCCGATAGATACAAGTTGACCCATCATAGTCTCCTCACTAAACTTACCTGGACTCCTCCACAGAAGACATTGACAGCACCAGAGAATGAAAGTCACCCATTGTCATTACTCAACAACTTTTGACCAGATTACAGTGCACATTATATGAAAACAGCCCCAGGTCAGTCAGTAGAAGGCTACTTAGGTCATCCACAGCACTTTTCTAAATTGCAGCACTCCATCCAACTATCAGATGGAATCTGTCCTAAGACACAGACATATACATGATAGAGTGAGCATCAAAATGTCAGGTTCCATGCTGTGAAGCCAGTAGACAAACCAGACCTTTCCTGGGAATTTCCTTCTATGCAGTAAAAGAAAAAAAGTCTACTTTTTATTTTTAAAGTAGCTCCATTGTTTGATTTTTGTTATTACAAAAATGTATGAATTCCAAAGTAATAAAAATGTTTAAAAATTAAGAGAAACCAACTAATCCATTCTCTTTCTGACCAAATGAACCATTTAGCAACGAGATGAGACAGAAAAACACAGGATGCTGTACTGTGAGGAGACAGGAGATCCAAAGATCTGTGGCTATCCAGATTAGCCAGAACAGAAATTTTGAGATTCAGTGAGAGACCCGGGCTGAAGGGAATACGGGAGAAAGCAACAGAGGACACTCGATGTCATCATCAGACCTTCCAAAACACAGATGTATGCGCCCTCAGACAGGCACACTCATACACAGACACACACCCTCAATCATCAGTGATCAGAACGCAGTGAGGAGGACATCACACAGAATGAGGATGACATTACCAGTTGGATTAATTCTCCTCACACTAGCTGTTATAGGTGAGTCCCACAATTCTGCATCATTTTGGACTAAAAATGCCTGGGGACGCATGCTGTGTTTCTGCAGGCTATGTTGATGCAGTTGGCTCAAATGTGCCACCCTGACCCCCGCCTCTCATCAGCCCTTGCCACATCCCTGGTCATCCAGTGAGCTTCTGAATGTAAGATCCAGGATGGGAGAACAGGCCAATGCCACTCACAGCAAATAGTAGTGACAAACTGTTAATTTAGTTTCTTGAATTGTGAACCAGGAGCTTGGCCAGGTAAAGAGAACACCATGGCAGTCTGGGAACAAGAGGGTAAAATGCCACACGCCACCCAAAAAGATGTCTATGAGCCAGAGTCATGTGGCTTTTTCAGGGGGCGTTCCTCCTTCCATGCTGTTTCTGCCTCTGATCTCACATGACCCCTGCCAAGCAAATGAGACCCAGACCCTTGACCTGACTCACTCAGATCTCTGTGGCTCCATCATAGCATGGCTCCCCCCATACTTACAAACAGGTGAGTGGTATATGATTGCCCCATCTCCCTCAATGAACTGTGGCTTCTAGCAGAGCTGTAGGGTTTGCTTGCTCTAAGAGGCTAACTCCCAGAAAGACTTGTAAATGATCACGGAAGTGAACTATTGGATGGGATGGGTCTGTTGGATAAGTGAGTAGATGGTTACATGGGTGTGTGCATATGTGTGTGTATGGTCAGACTGGTGGCCAGGTTGGCCCTGCTGCTTCAACCTACCTGCAGCTGCCTTGTCCAGAGGTCATACATCTTCCCATGGGCCTCCTCACAGAGCCTCTTTGCCTCCTCACAGGACTCTTGTAGTAAAATCTGCTCACCCTGCAGCTTTTTCTTGTCTTCTAGCAACATTCTCACTTTTTCCTTCAGCTGAGTCTGTTCACTCAGATGCTGACTGTAGAGGGTGCTGAAATATCACCAAAAATGATGAGCTCCACCTCCATCTGCCATTCCTGCCTCCCAATACCATGATTCCTGCAAGTTCCCCTGTCCCCATCCCCAACAGCCCTGGGCTGGAGCCCTCCTTAGCCATGGAAGCATCACTCAGGTGCAGTCCAAAGCCAGAGAATAGCCAAATTCCAGAAAGATTTACACTACTTCTGAAGACCCTGACAGCAAAAGAGATCCATATACCTTTGAAGACTGGATCTCCTACCTCCTGCACATACACCCTGGTGCTTAACTGTTCATGGTATTGGGAAAACATGAGCAGGTAGAGGGAAACTATGCTCTAAGGGAGACAGAAGACCCATCTGGAATACATTCCATCTGTGTGTCCCATGGAAACCAGCTCTGTAACCTCATGCCAGAGCCACAGAAACCATGGTGAAAAGTATATTTTCTGTCTAGAGGTTCCAGAAGCTGACCAGGAAAAGTTGGAAGGGGCTCTTCGACTCTTCAAACTTAGGAGAACTCAGTCTAGGAGGCACAAATCCATGAGCTATAAGGCAGGCTGCTTGCTAAGAGGTAAACAGACTAGAACTTCAGCCCTCACTTTGGTTCAAAGTTGGAGAAGGGAAGAAGATGCTGTGGGGTGTCTTTCTGTATGCTGTGAATATGTATTGCTCTCATTGGTTCTGTGGGATAGTCTGTATGTCAAATTACTCTGATTGGTCAATAAATAAAACACTGATTGGTCAGTGGCTAGGCAGGAAGAATAGGCGGGACTAACAGAGAGGAGAAGAGAAAGAACAGGAAGGCAAAAGGAGACACTGCAGGGCGCCACCAGGACAAGCAGTACGTGAAGATGCCAATAAGCCACAAGCCATGTGGCAAGGTATAAATTTATGGAAATTGATTAATTTAAGCTATAAGAACAGTTAACAAGAAGCCTGCCATGGCCATACAGTTTGTAAGCAATATAAGTCTCTGTGTTTTCTTGGTTAGGACTGAGCGGCTGTGGGACTAGCTGGTGACAAAGATTTTTCCTGACTGTGGGCAAGGCAGGAAAATTCTAGCTACACATTGGTTAATAAATAAGCTGCTTTGGCCTAAGGCACAGCAGGAAGGAGCCAGTCTGGAAAATCCAGGAGAGACAGAGAAGAAAGGCAGAGGTGGAGGAAATGCCAGCTGCAACCCAAGGAGCAAAATGCCAGCAGCCTGGCAATGCAGCTGCCATGTAGGAAAACACAGAATAATAGAATTTGGTTAATTTAAGATGAAAGAGCCAGCTAGTCTGAAATTTAAGCCATTGACCATACAGTTCGTAAGTAATGTGTTCCCCTGTGTGTTTATTTGGGTCATTTGGCTGCAGGTGGGACAGATTCCTCCTGATAGCAGGTCAGGCAGGACTGGAGAAACTTCAGACAACAAGAAGCCGTCCTTACCAAGTTCTGGAGTCCACCCAGACAGGCACTCACCGGGAGATATTGGTCTTCTCACTCAGCTCCATACACTTGTACAAGGCCTCACTAATTTCCTTGGGTAATTTCTTCACATCTGCCATATCCATCTTAGGCTCTGTGTTCTGCATCTCATGATCAGAATTCAGCCTGTGGTAGGGCATAGCCCCAGGAGCAAAGAACCCTGTGAACACAGGCCTCAGGGACCCCATGAATTAAGGATGTATTTTGCACTACCTTAGCCCACTGGATGTCACACCCTGAATCCTTTGTACTGGGAACTCCTGATGTGCAATAGACTTCCTACCCTGCCCCTGGGCCAGAAAAGGCTGGATGTCAACAGTAAGGAAGACAGACCTACATGAGCTTCCTCAGTAGGCCTGGAGGAGTAGACTAGCTCTCTATGTAGGCAGACAGGCATGGGCCTACATGAAATATGTGATGACATTTCCACTGTTGTTAGAATAGAAATGGTTTGTCCTTTCAAGGATATCCAGAACTCATAGTCAGTATTGGTTTGAGTAGGCACTCCATGTGGATGGCTTTATAAACTCCTAAGGGTATTCCAATGAGGCATCAGGGTGAGCACAAAGACTGAGAACAGTAATGCTGAAAGTGGAGCTCCCTGGTCTCAGCACTTATATCACCTGAAATCTTTGAAACAGGCAAATCCTCAGGCCTACTCTCAATCTCCAACTCACACGATCTGAAGGGACACACACACACACACACACACACTGTAAGGGAGACTCTCAGAGACAGTACAGAACACACTGAGACACCAAATCGTCAGCCCAAAGAGATGCATTCCCCCGCAGGGTAAGCATGGCATTGGGAGCCTGCCTCTGGATCACCAAAGGCAGACAACACACAGCAGGCTTTTTTCCAACAGTGGGATTTGAAATACAAAGTTTGAGTCTGTGCTAGGGTGAGTTGCTTAGATCTGATTGGACAGGTTGGCAAGTGTAGGCAGGTAATGAATTTTGATTGTTGGACTTTGGTGTTTAGTTTCAAGAATGAGTCAGTGTCCACAAAAGGGAATGAACTTTGGGAACTAAATTTAGGAATGTAATCTAATGGTTTATCAAGGGAGAGGGAAGTGAAAAGGGCAAAACCTGCCACTGCCATGTTTGCGATGTTTGGGCCCCTTAGAGGGCAATTCACATGCGCACAAATCCACACACAGTTAGGATGTCAAGAAATGTAGGTAGGTGGAATTGTCTCACATTATAAGGAACAAGATCAGAGAGGAGCAGGGATGGACACCAGGCCTTTCAGTCACACATAGAAGGAACAAGTAGAACCACCAGGCCCTTCAAGCTGCTCCCAAAGCAGCAAGCAAAAATATCTTGTCAAATACAGAGACTCAGGTTAAACTCAGAGCACCCAACATCTCCTACAAGCCAACACCTGTCAAGGCCTCTTGAAATGCATGTTGTGATCTTACACCCTACTGCCCCTCTCTGTGGATTGTGATTCAGGCCACAGGCTCTGGTTTTCATAAGGAGGAAGCAGAAGACCCTGTGTCCCATCTCACTCTTACAGGCTTCAGTTCTGCCTCTCAGATGCATTCAGGAAAATTTGTTTGTGCAGGTCACCCTGCAGGTGCAGCTTCCAGTGACCTAAGGACTGCTGAAATTGACACAGTAGTGTCAAGACATTCACCAGAGAACAGGGCATGATGAATACCTGTTGTTCAACTCATTGTTGTAATGGGCCAGGTATTCACACAGTTCATTCCTGTCATTGGTCATCATCTGTAGCTGAAGTTTCAGTTTATCCACCTGGTTCAGCTGCTGCTCCTGCTCAGTGAGGAAGAAGGGTGTGGATGATGCCTTCCTAGCAGTCCCTGTAGGTACACAAACACATGTGAATTTGTACAGATAAATGGCATAAACCAAGAAGATCATGTGGAGTCCCAAGAGGAGGCCTGAGGAAGATGAAAGGCATGGAACCCAGTGAAGCCCTTAAAGATCAGAACAGCTCTCCATAAGCTGGGTCTCATAAGCCATGTGTCTGTCTCCAATCACTATGGCTAGATATATGTCTTAGGCCTTACTGAAGCCCCCCTGGCCCTGATAGACTTAAGCAAGGCCGGCCATGTTGTTTTGAAATTGTTATCTCATACCTGATGTGATACAAAAAATTCCAGGAGTCCCTGGTGCTTTTCACCTCCCAGCCCTGATAACCTGTGTCCACGACTAAAACGATCTGAATGTTTCAGACCTGGGTACATGGATGGAAAGTTTCCCTCCTTCATATTTACATCAGATATAAAGTGCAACAAGATCCTATTCTGATCCTGCATTAGTGGTTCTGTGCCTTCTGTTGCAGTCTTTGCCACTCAGAATCAACTGAAGGAGTTTCCTGCACAGCAGCTGCAGCCTTGACCAATCCTGGCCCTCTGCCAACTAACCATCAGGAATCCTCCACCTTGGATCTGCTCTTTAGGAACCCAGATAAGTAGCATAGGCCCATTTCTTCATGATCACAGCTACCGGACCCCATTACTAGAAGGTCCAGTTCTAGCCTGACCTCCTTCTTAGGAAACTAGGGCTTTCTCTGCCAATCAGTGTGATCAGTCATATCAACATGTCAATTGGTGAACTCTATAAGCACTTAGTGAATGCCTCAATGGCAGCTGGCATTTCCACAACACTGGTGATTTCACAGGAAATGCCACAGGCTCTTCAGGGTACAATAGAATTTCCAGAGAATGGACTGTTAGGGCCACTGCCAATGGTCATTACCTATCTCATAACAAGCTCTTACATAATTCACAAAAATCAAGCTGCCCTTTCCAGGAGCCTTTCCTGAGACACAGGGGAAGGCCTTCAGCACCTCCTCCTTCCAATCCCGAGATCTCTCTGACTCATTAGAATCTAGTTCATTCTAATTCAATAGTTCATCATGTGTGGAGAGCAAGACTCACTTTCCACACACCACCCAGGAATGGCTGTTCATCCTGATGATCGCCAGCTAATAAGATGAGAAATTAAGGATGCTAAGAAATTAGCTAAGGACAATTGGGAAGGAAGATCATTTCCATGAAGTGTACAAGCACATTAGAGAAGATCTACTGGGCAGTTACCATGTATGGGAATGGTGAAGGATTATGTGGGTCCTGTCGGAACAATGATGAGTCACATAGGAAATGATGCAACTTTTGCCAAAACCTCCAGCAGAATACATTCCAACCATTATGATGTTAGCAGAGGTGTTATCAGCCATTGAAAGGTATGACTGAAACTACCTAAGGACTGGGCATCCCCAGGTGAGCTTTCAGTCACCAAGAACAAATACTTACAGGAAGAGTCATGTCCCAGTCCTGTACTCAAGGTAGAGGAAAGAGGACTGGCTAGTGAGAGGGCAGGAACTCAGAAACCTTAGGGGTCACTGACATGCAGCAATATTTGGTGGCTCCTGCCCTGCCAGTGGTTGTTATTTCAAATGTGAGAGTCTCCAGCTCTGGCCAGGGGACTTTACTCTCCCTGTTATTAGTGACACACACCAAAAGAAATCCAGTGTGGGTGAAGTGCAGGGCTGGAACTGAAACCTCTTTAGTCCCTCTGTGCTTCCTTCCCACTCAGAGTGAAAGCAGAGGGCCCTAAACAGAGCAGCTTCAAACTTGACCATCCCTGGCTCTCTACAAACTAACCATGCAAATTCCTCAATTCTGGGTCTGCTCTTGAAGAACTCAGAGGACCAGGATAGGCCCATTGCTTCTCAGAAACTCTCCCCTCCTAAGCACCCCTCCTGGAAGGATCATCTGAAGCTTTCCTCCTTCAGGAGCTCCTCATCCCTTAACCAGGACTCACTGCGCTTTCTCCAGAACCATTTGTTTCTTGATGTATAACATGGAGACTGAAGGCCATCTTCCTTCTGCCTCCCTCTGATCTCCCTGTGCTCGCCATCCTGTCTCCCAAGAATCCTGTTCAGTCTAGTCAGCATGTCTATAGGTGAAACACGAGACACTGCACAAATGTCCCAATGACAGTTGGTGTTGCCACAACACTGGTGACATCACATGGAATGCCAGGGCTCTCCAGGAGACAGTAGAATGTCCATGTGCTGATGTCACATGGTCTAGCTGTTACATCCCTGTTACCTACCTCACCCAAAAGTGACTGGAAACCAAGCTGCCATTTCCCTGAGCCTCTGTGGTCACAATGGAAGCCTTTAGGTAGATCCTCCTTTTAAAGTCAGAAAGCTAGCTTTCTGCTTCATTATAAACTTTATCTAAGTGGGCCGGGCGGAGGTGGCGCATGCCTTTAATCCCAGCACTCGGGAGGCAGAGGCAGGCGGATCTCTGTGAGTTCGAGGCCAGCCTTGACTGCCAAGTGAGTTCCAGGAAAAGGCCCAAAGCTACATAGAGAAACCCTGTCTCAAAAAATAAAAAAAAGAAACTTTATCGAAATTAAGTTGCATTTCATATATTTCCTTTTTTCCCTAAATACTCTGTTTATATTCTCGTACCTTAAACCATTTTATCTTAGATGCCATATAAACTTTATTTGTATTCAAATCTTATTTAGCTTTAATGTTCCATATTTTTATATCTTAAGCTACTTCCCCAGGTCGAATACAGAATGTATTCAATCTTTCATTACATACTTAACCCTTTAAATTTTTATAAGCATATTACATCTTAAAATACCCCTTTTTCTATTTAATTCATTGAGTTATCCTCTGCTTGAAATTTGATCCATTTTTTTCTTATCTTAACCAAAAATAATTTTAACCAATTCTCTTAAATGATGGCTAGTATTTGTAACCATGCACAGAATGAAGCATGATCAAGCATGCCCTACCTCACTGTAATGGTGTAAATAGCCCATCGTAAAGGATGAGGGCACCATCATGTTGTTCCACAATGCACATATGCTTGTTTCCATACAACACACACAAATATGTGCCCATATTCATACATTTAAGATCATGTGTTTATCTACATAATTGCATGTGCACACACACACACACACACACACATATACTTTGAAATTGAATTAAATGTACAATAAATTGGCATAACAAAAAATCAAAAAGAAACAAACTTTCTTGTATTGGCATCCATGTGTATGGTATGCATAGCTATGAGTATAGTTATGTTCATGATTTATAAGTATCTATATGGTATACATACTGTGTAGAACCATATCTAACTGCATATACATGTGTATATAAATATAAAGATAAACTGAAATCCCAACTCCCAGACACCAGCCAAGGAGGCAGCAGAACTTTCCAAGTTCCCGGATTGCTGTGTTGGCTCTTTGCTGCCTCAAATCTGAGTGCCTATTATATTATTTTTTGGAAAGGCATCATTTTTTAATTCACAACTAAGGCACTGTATTTGCCTTATTAGAAAATATGTAACATGTGACTTTCAAAAAGCAGAAAGATGAGAAATAAACTTTGCTATCAGTATCTAGAAATGAATATTAAAACTTCCTTCGATGCTTTTTTCTATACCTGCATATCATTTCAGTAGTTTAATATTAATCCTATATTTTAATTTTTTCTGTATTTAATTTTTCTCCCCTGAATAATGCAGTGTTCAATATATACATATAAGTCATGAGGTATCATTTTCCATGATGGTAGTGGCCACTGCTGTCTCTATCTAAAACATCTTCTCGTTGCCTAGAACTCGAGTTGTTAATTTCTTCATGTACTAGTTTATGGTTCTGTGTAGACTTAGGAAACATTTATTACACTAGGCTTTGGAGACACAGAGGTAACTAGGGTGAGTAGCATGGGAAGGAGATGGTGGGGGGGGCTGTCTGCATGTGTTGGGTGAGTTTTAGTTAAATGGGTAAAAGATCACATCTGAAGTAATAGGAGACACAAAGACAGAACACAAAGAGAAAGGTGTTTCTGACTCTGCACGCTGCTACTCAGTCTTCCCCACTGCATGACACATGGCTGTCCCAGATTTCCACTTAGCAAGGTGAATTGATTGACCTATGCTTGCTCTGCAGTGATGTATATCTACATAGAGGATACTGGTCTAAAAGCATTTGTAACAAATACACCTAAATGTACAAACCCTTACAAGATATTATGCTTCTGAGCTGGTTTATGTAAGAGATCCATGCCCAAAGGGTGGTCCAAAAGTAAAATTCTTTTTTGAGTCCATTGATCTCTGTGATTATGTTGGATACATACTGTCTTAGTTAGGGTTTCTACTGCTGTGAAGGGACACAATGACCACAGCAACAATTATAGAAGAAATCACTGAACCTGGAGGCTTACAGTTTCAGAGGTTTAGTCCTTTATGATCATGGCAGGACATGGAGGCATGCAGGCAGACATGGTGCTGGAGAAGGAGCTCCATCTTGATCCCACAGGCAACAAATGTGCTCTGAGACACTAGGCATGGCATGAGCATAAGAGGTCTCAACAACCCCCTACCCACAGTGACATACATCCTCCAACAAGGCCACACTCTCTCCAACAAAGCCACACCTCCTAATAGTGCCACTCCCTGTGTGCTTATGGGAGCTTCTTATATTCAAATTAACAAACTTGCAAGATATCCTTAGAAGGCATAATAAAACTGTATTTTGGTGGTGCTAATAGAAAATGGTTTGTAGAGGAGAGCACATTTTTTTTTAAATGGAGAATGTTATCATTTGGTTCTACCTATTTTTGGATCTACCTATCTTAGTTTCCTTTATAGAGACTCCAGAACAAAACAGAGATTAACAAGAGAAAAGCATGAACACTCACCTAGTACAATCTTTCACAGCACAACTCTTCCTAAGGATCAAGCACCCCCAACAAATGCTTAGACCTGAGATTTTTTTTCAAGATTGTTTTCATTCAGAATTAATCATCATTATATAGACTATCCTTTGCTTAAGAAGTAATGCTCAAATATGCATATTTTCATATAATACTAAGTGAATATGCTACTTTACAATTAAAAGTCAGGTATTTTAAATGTGCATTAATAGCAACATTTTGGACTTCACTTAATCAGTATCAAATTATTTAATCATAAAAGCATATAGTATTGATGTGATCAAGGGAGATGGGAGAAGTTGAACACAGCATCATCAGCTGCCATCCATCCCCACCTCATTCTCATATGCCCTGGGGAGTATCTAACCATGAATCCTGGACCCCTGTGTACTCAACCAGGCACCAGGCTCATTTAGAGAGGTCCCTCTTAGACCCAACTTAATGAGCTTCCAGCTATCAGGGGGAAGGATGGAAAGAGGTAACTCTCACTCAAACTGATGATGTGTATGGAGGGTATAAGAGAAGCTGTTACCCCGTGCATGCCTGCATGGTCTTAGAAAATGGCACATTGCCTGGTCTATGCCAGCCCTAGCCAGCCTTCCAAGCCTGAAAGCCAAGAATAAAGTCAAGACATGAACATCTCACTAGTGCCTAAAGTCTCAATAGAATGAGCAAGCAAACAGGAGTAGTCCATCCCCAAGAGTCCCCATGCCTCCACCAAAGGGTAGTCACCACAAGCTTCACAGACTCCTGCCAAAAACTGTCCCAAGTGACATCCAGCAGCCCCAGAACACTCCTTAGTTTAGAAGTGGAGTAACTTCCCAGACACAGGTCAGAGTGACCCATGGAGCCAGTGGAGATGGTAAAAGTGCATCAGTCATGCTGTGGGAATGATCTCAAGAGAAATTACTGGCACTGCACATATATAGAGACCAGGACAAGTCTACCAAAGAAAGGAAGCCTTCCAAACACTTATCTGGTCTCAAATCAGGTTTCTGTCCCCAAATTCTACAATGTGTAGGGACAGAAGAGCACATGGCCCCAGAAGTGATGGACCCTTACTATAGATTTCATTATGGTCCTGATCCTTAGGGTGGGCTACAGCCTTCCTGTTCACCAGAGTTCCTTCCTTAGCACAGAATGATGCCTTTATGTATTCCACATATTTCCCCAAACCCCTACCCTTCACACCTTGGGGGTCTTCCTTGATATTTACCTCCTGGTGAGTCCAGTCATTTCAACCATGTGGCATGGCATTGAGCCCTGGGCATGCACCATGGCTCAGGGCACACACTGTGCCTTTTAGAGCATGTAGTCGACCTGAGAGTTTATTCCTGAGTTGATGGAAAGTGGAATGTTATGAAACGTGTGTCAAAATTAAAGCAATAGGAGCCAAGCAGATGAATGACAAATAGTGAGGGCTTTTGGATCACATCCTCTCTGTGTGCCTTCATCAGTCTTCAGATATGAGGCTGTACCTTTCCTCCATGGAGGGACATGTGGTGCTTCTGATTGCTTCAGGAAATTGTCAGTAAGTCCTTCCTAGATTTTATGAGCAGTTTCAGGGGAAGATCTGAGTTCTTCCTCACATTCATTCATCCACTCAAATAATTTCCTATGTCAAGCCCCATGTTTTGAGATGGCATATTCTGAGTGCCATCAAGTATGAAATAAGCCGGGCGGTGGTGGCGCACGCCTTTAATCCCAGCACTCGGGAGGCAGAGCCAGGCGGATCTCTGTGAGTTCGAGGCCAGCCTGGGCTACCAAGTGAGCTCCAGGAAAGGCGCAAAGCTACGCAGAGAAACCCTGTCTCGAAAAAAAACCAAAAAAAAAAAAAAAAAAAAAAAAAGTATGAAATAAAGCCAAAGGTCTGGGTATAATTAATGACTGTGTTTATATCATGTTCTGTGCATGTCATTTTGCATCAACTTTTCAGTAATTCTTGTTTTAAAATATTTAGTGATTGAAATATATAAGGTAATTCATCTAACTGGAATGTTTTTCACTAAGTCTTTGATACTTTGGTATTCTAAAATGCACAGTAACCATGAAGGATGTTTAACTTATGAAGTGCCTTGGAAATTTTGACCCTTTTAAGAATGTTGCATTTGGTTAAGTTTGTTGTGATTGCTGTAACTGGTTAAATGCTGAAGCCTGAACTGTTCACAGGGGTCTCCAGAGCACTACTGATGACCAATAGCCTTAGACCTGAGAAGTGCACTAGGAACACAGGACAGACTCTCAAAAGCACAATGCCAAGAACATGACATTTCATTGACTCATTCTGGAACCTTCCTTGGTACTTTTTCATATCCACTGGTGGTTTCCAGTGAACTCACTTACCTGCATGGCAGAGTAACTTCACTTTTGCCTTTTCCCATGAATTACTCTGGACCAGCAGTTTCTGCAAGCTAGACACACAGCAAACCTCCTCCCACCAAGAATTCTTACATCTAGGGTGAGCTCTTATTGAGAGTATCATTCATTTGAAACAAAATTCTGCACAAAATTTTAACAATGTCCTTTAATATTAAAATATTCTCTAAGTTTCAGAACTACAAGAAAACCCTCTAAGGCAGAAAGCCATGAGTCAATCATGAAAAGTACCAGGGAAGGGCCAATGAGATGGGTAGTTGGGTGGAAGGAAAGAGCTGACTCCTCCTAATTTGTTCATTGACCTCCATATGAACAGATGACAAAATAGCATGGCATGTATTATATGTTCATTCTCTCTCTATTGAATGTATGTATGTATTTCTCTGTCTCCAAATAAGTAAATAGATAGATGTTATTATTTTAAATACCAATCAGAAGATTTCCATACACCCATCATATGAAATAATTAATTTTTAAAATAATGAAAAAGATTGCATGCACCTTACAACTGTTTGCAACTTCAGTTCCAGAGGTTATGACACCCTCCCACAGGCATACATGAAGACAAAACACCAATGTATAAAAAATAATGAGTAAACAATTAAATATTTGTAGGAGCTAGTGGATTCAGGAGCCCCACAAGCATCCCACAGAACTATGTAACCTAGGCTTATAGTGACTCAGAGACTGAACCACCAACCAGGGAGCATGCATGGGACTGATCTGTGTCCTCTGCATGTAATTTACAGTGTGACTCCTAACAGTGGGAGCAGGGCTTGTCTCTAATGCCTGCTTCTGGGACCCATTCCTCCTACTGAATTGCTATGTCCTGCCTTAATGTAAGAAGTCATGCCTAGTCTCACCACAGATTGGTCTGTAATTTTCTCTTTTACATCTTTGTGTGGTTTGGGTATCACAGTAATGGTAGATTCATAAAAGAGTTTGGTAATGTTCCTTCTGCCTATGTTGTATGGAACAATTTGAAGAGTATTGGAATTAGCTCTTCTTTGAAAATCTGGTAGAATTCTGCACTGAAACCATCTGGTCCTGGGCTTTTGGGGGGAGAATTTTAATGACTGCTTCTATTTTCTTAGGGGTTGTTGGTCTATTTAAATAGTTTACCTGGTTTTGATTTAACTTTGTTATGTGGCACTTATTCAGTAATCGTCCATTTCTTTTAGATTTTCCAGTTTTGTGGAGCACAGGTTTTTGAAGTATGACCTGATGATTCTCTGGATTCCTCATTGTCTGTTGTTATGTCTCCCTTTTCATTTCTGATTTTGTTATTTTGAATGCTTTGTCTCTGCCTTTTGGTTAATTTGAATAAGGGCTTGCCTATCTTGATTTTTTTCAAAGAACCAGCTCTTTGTTTCCTTGATTCTTTTATTGTTCTCTTTGTTTCTATTTCATTGATTTCAGCCCTCAATTTGATTATTTCCTGGCATCTATTCCTCAGCTTTTAAGTGTGTTGTTAAGTCACTAGTATGAGATTTCTCCATCTTCTTTATGTCGGTATTTAGTGCTATGAATTTTCCTCTTAGCACTGCTTTCATAGTGTCCCATAGGTTTGGGTATGTTGTACATTCATTTTCATTGAATTCTAGAAAATGTTTAATTTCTTTCTTCATTTCTTCCTTGATCCATTGGTGATTTGTTTGGGCATTATTCATTTTCCATGAGATTGTAGGCTTTCTGTAAATTTTGTTGTTGTTGAAATCTAACTTTAAGCCATGGTTGTCTGGTAAAATACAGGAGGTTATTCCAGTTTTGTTATTGTTGTTGTGTTGTTTTGTTTTGTTTTTGTATGTGTTGAGATTTGCTTTGTGATCCAGCATGTGGTTAATTTTAGAGAAGTATCCATGGGGTGCTGAGAAGAAGGTATATATATTCTTTTGTGTTAGGGTGGAATATTCGGTAGATATCTGTTAAGTCCATTTCAGTCATAACTTCTGACAAAGGAGGTCTTTTCTCATAACTTCATAACTTTATAACAAAAGAGGGCTTTCCTCCTCTTGTGATGTTCCGGGAGGGACTGAGGAAGAAGGAAGAAGTTGCTGAAGCCCAAGGAAAAGGGTGGCCAGCTGGATGGGACCAGGACTAAGCTCTGGGGATTAAAGGGAGGTCTTGGCAGACTCCTGATGATTCTGCCAGTACACTGGTCACTATCTTTCACAGGACCCTCTCCTGTTAACGCTTTCCCTTACTCAGAGTCTTTTCTCAATCCCACTCAGCACCCTCACGAGAAGCCTTTCCATAATTGCTTGAAACCCAAGGCTGCTCCAAGGTGTCAGTACCACTTTGCCAGCAAATTCCTGGTGTAGGCGCCCCAGCCCTGCAGCAGAAACACTCACCCTCTCCTGACAGAGCTCCAAAATCACAAACATAAATTTGCTGTTCTTGAAAAAGCTGTGGAAGCCTATGACGTGTTGATGTGCGAGGCTGCGGTGAATGGAAATCTCTGTGGACAGCTTCTCCTTCTGGGAGGGCCAGAGAAAAGACTTCGGCATGATCTTGGCTGTGAAGGACTCCTTTGTGTCTGGGTCTGAGATCTCGAAACATTTCCAATCCTCCTTTATCAGAAAGCGGCCCCTTACATACTGTTGCCTGCTGAGTGGGTCCAATAAGACCTACAGAATCTCCTTCAGCAGTGGGGCAGCCACTGGGTCCCTGGGAACTGCATCTCCCTGGACCCTGGCTTTCCGGAGGTCGGCTGGTGCTCAGCTTTCCATCTTTGTCTGCTGCATCCATGCTCCTGATTTGCTTTGCTCCCCCTGGAATTCAAACAAGGCGCTGGGAATCTTTCAAAGGCCTGCCTGCGTGTTGCTGATTGGCCACGGAGATTTAAAAAGAAGCCGCCAGGCACTCTGCGTCGTGTGAGTGCTCTATGGCACAGCTCCCTTTAAAACCCGCATCTTGTGAGCAAGAAACTTGCTGGGCAGGGACTTGAGGACTGAATGCACGTGGGATAGCCTGGGAAACCAAGAAATAAATGGATATGTGGAGATCAACAGCTGGACTGGATTCGGTCCTGCTGTCTGCATGTGTGGTCCACCTGTGCCTCAT
This sequence comes from Peromyscus maniculatus bairdii, assembly GCF_049852395.1. NCBI lineage: Eukaryota > Metazoa > Chordata > Mammalia > Rodentia > Cricetidae > Peromyscus > Peromyscus maniculatus. The sequence goes on along the minus strand of NC_134874.1, from coordinate 62,060,778 downwards.
TGTCCTGTGAGGATCTTACACCTTCCTCTGGCTTCAAAGTGGCTTCAGGGGATTCCAACACACAGCAGGTGCCCTGCCTGCTGAGCTGTCTCTCCATCAACCTCACCCTTTAAACTTTTAATTAATTTATTTTTTAATAATTTAATAATAAAAAACTGTCGTGCTAAGTTGCCTAGATAGGCTTTCTACTTAGCAGCCCTGCTTCAGCCTCTATATGCTCATATTACAGGAGTATGCCACGGCTCTTGGGTTATTTAAACTTCTCATTGTAATATGGTGTGTTTATAGAAAAATGGACACATACTGTATAAAGAGTATCCAGACTGAAAAAGAAGGCACTACCAGCATCCAAAAGTCCCCCGTGACTGCTGTTGGGCCCTGGGAACCACCCCTAGAGATGTACTCTTCTAGTCAGAGGACTGGGCGGGTATTAGGCTTGGCTGCTGTGGTTTGTCAAAAGGTTGCAAAGCAAAAACAACACAGAAAAAGTAGGTGTGGAGCAAGCTCCGAGGACGGCAAGCCCAGCAGCTCGGGCCTGTTACATGAGTGCTCTACCACCTGCCTATGTCCGGACCCTGTGTGCACAGGCCTTCAGTCAGCAACTTGGCTTGAAACTCTTAGAGCAAAAGCCACTATCAGTGGGATCCACTCAGTTAGTCCAACTTTTCATTTTAAAAATAATCAATTAGCCTTTAGCCTTAAAGGGGGTTATAGGTAAAAGACACAAAGGCATTTTTTTTTTTTGCCATTAGTATTTTTATGCAACTTGTCCAGAGAACTGTGCTGAGGAACTGGTGACAATATGGTATGGACTGAGCTGTGTTTCTTCTCTCCCAATTTCTAAGACTATATTTGGAGAGAGGCCTGGAAACCATGGCTTAAGAAGTTGTTGGACCTGTGAGATGACTCAGTATGTAAAGGCACTTGCCACTCAGTCTGATGCCCTGATTTAGAGCCTCAGAGCCCACATGGTAGATCCCCAGAGCCCACTCCCCAAAGTTGTCCTCTGCTTTCACACTTGTGTTCACACACACACACACACACACACACACACACACACACACACACTGGAGGGATGGAGAAAGATTCACACAAGAATTAAAAAATTAAATTTATAGCCAGTCAGTGATGGTGCAGGCCTTTAATTCCAGCACTAGGGAGGCAGAGGCAGGTGAATCTCTGTGAGTTTGAGACTATTCTGGTCTACAAAGTGAGTTCCAGAACAGGGTCTAAAAGCTACACAGACAAACACTGTCTCAAAAAACCAATCAATCAATCAATGAATTTATTTATTTGTTTATTTTACACCCCAATTGCAGTTTCCTCTCCATCCAGTCCCTCCCCTATGCTCAGAGGGCACCCATCTATCTGTGGCACACTTCCATCTGTGGCACCCATCCTTCTGCTATTCATATCTTATAGTCCTTGAGTCCTGCTGCTCTTCTTTGGGTTTGTAATTTCCTCATTCCCCTGAAGTTGAGCTGGATTGCACAGTTAAGTTTGTGGTTATGAGTAGAAACTAAATAAGGGAAAGAAAGACATCATATTATAATAAGACAATACCTTCTATCCAAAGGGTTTTATTTTGCCAAGCAGAGGGGAGGCTGGGGAGGAGCTGGTAGTTCAATCTTGGGGTAGCAAGCTGAAAGCCAGACAAACACTGGAGCTGTCAGTTTCCTTCCAATGCCCCTTTGATGCTAAAACATCTGCATTCTGATTCCTAAATGTCTTCCTAAACACCTCCTGACAGATTCCCTTGTAAACACATGCAACTCCTCCAGACCTTTGCTGCTGCTGTGGAAGTCTGTTAGTGCTGCTAGGCAAGGGAAACTCTGAATGTTGCCTTCTTTATAGAGAAGCAAAGAGGCCTAACTCAACATTAGTGCAGCCATGACAGGCTGCAAACAATATTAGAACTAGGCCTCACCATTACAATAACCAGGAAAAGCCACAAATGTACCCTGAAGGAGATCAATCAGAATTGAGACAAACAAGTACTAAGTGCTCTAGAACATTAAGGATAGCTTATATAATTTGTATATAGATTGCCAATTTCCTTGCAGCCAGTACCAACCAGTGTTTGACAAAACTTCTTTTACCTCACTCCTGCCCAATCAGGAGTCCAACTCGCATCTGAATCCCCTGACCCCCATCCTTTACTCCTTAAAAACCCTGCCTCAACAGAGCTCCATGCTCTCCCTGATCCAACCATTGTGTTGGAATGGATGGAGAGCCCAAGCTGGATCTTGCATTAAGGTTCTTTGCTTTTGCATATGAACTGGGACTCCTGGTGGTTTCTGAGGGGTTCATGATGTGGGCATAACAGGAAGTAGCTTGTGAAAGGAGAACTTGGCATCTGTGTGTACTTTTCTGAAGTTGTATTGTGGAGTGAATGTGGTTTGAAGAGATTGTGCTGGGAGTTAAGATCAAGACTGTCCGTGATTTTTTTCCATCCTAGCATCAGACTGCTTAGGCATAAGGTAGGTGTGTTATTAGATCTGTTTACCATTATATTGTGAATTGACTGAGGAGTCAGAAAGATAACCTCTAGCATTAGCCTGTCATGACTAGTTGAAACTGGTAACTAAAATCTTTATGAACTCCCTTTTTTCTCATAGTTTCAAGAGACTGTAAATTATATATTATCTGTCATGTAAAGGATTAAGTGACCACAGTGAGGCAGACAGTGGAAGGATGTGATAAAGTGTACCATCGAAGGGTTGCTCTTGCACACACACACACACACACACACACACACACACACACACACCTAGAAAAGTGACTATGAGACAGGAGGAGGGCACCTAAAGGGAGTGAGGGAGGCAAAGAGGATAATGGTGTATATATGAGATGAACACAGAAAGTCAATCTGTTTGGGTGGAGAGAGGGAAGGTCTATTTGATGGGGTGGAAAGGTAGTGAGAGCATAAATGAAAACAAAACATGAAAAAAGTCAGAGCAGCTCAGTTCTATGCTAAATATAAAAATCTCACAAAACAAAAATGAAGCCAAGATGTGCATGGAACAGCACAGCACATGTGGTCAAACATCATCAGCTCTAGAGGCAGTTTCAGGTAAATGAAGGTTCTAGATTGGGTTCATAGGTCAGTGGGAAGTTGTGGCCACCTTTCCAGCAGGGGCCCCATTCATCTGCTCTTTTCTATACACAGCAGCATGTTCCATGAATGCTTACGGAGATGGGCATGCAGAGGAGCCATGCCAAGAATCTGCTCAAGAAACACATTTCACGTGGAGGTGCACACACACAGTGTCATTTACTCAGGAGGCCCAGGCAGGTGTAACATTTGAAGTCGGGGCTTTAAGATCATCCTGGGCATCATAGTAAACACCAGCCTCAAAAAATACACATGATAAACTTAGTATTGAAATATATTTTTTTCTTCCTATTGTATGTTTCTTCCCTAGCCTAGGGATGAAGGTCAATGGGTCCGTTGTTTACCTAGCGTGCACATGGTCCTGGGTGCCATCCTCAGCACTCACACAATAGGGCATGATGTAGCTAGAGTTTTCCTACCTTGCCCACAGTCAGGACAAATCTTTGTCACCCGCCAGTCTAGATGAGATACTTTGATGAAGGTGGAACTTGCTGCCTCTTTTCAAAATTATCCCAGCCTAAAATCATTTCTTATCTTGGCAATTGATTCAACAACACATTTGTTGGGATTTTGCCAGGCTCTGGCTGCATGACCGCACATAAACAGTTCAGGAGCTTTGCAAGGGGTCTGGGGTCTTGTGTCTTAAGTCATCAGTGTGCGCTCATGATTACATATGTGCAGAGTGGTCAAGCAATCTAGCATGCATGGTGTAGCTCTGTAAGCTCACCTGCAGCTTAAAGAACCAGACACAGACCCCATCCCCTCTCTATCTGTTCTGATCTCTCTCTTCACCCCCCTATCTCTCTCTCTCTCTCTCCTTCCTGGTTCTCTTGTTCCCCCCAACTCTCTTTCTCCTAATAAAGCTCTGATACTGATACTGGAGTTTGTCGTGGCCATGACCTTTCCTCACAGGAACCAGCGCTGGTAACCAGTGCAGATTATCATTATTACAAACTTCAGGATCAACAGTGACCCTGATGGAAGACAGAGGAGGCACAACTTGAGAAGCCTCACAGTAAGACTAAAATAAAATCTATTTTCCTGGACACAAACTGTTTTCCTCCTTTCTCTTCTACCTGACAGTTCTTATCTTAAAAATGATAAAATCACTCAAACATATGCTTTTGTTATTTCTCAGCCATGAGTCACTAAGCCATTTTACATGCCGAATGTTTACCAAACCACGTGGGCAGGTGAAGGATAATGGTGCAGTCTCGCTGATGCAAGCTCCCTGTCCATGCTGAGTCACATGAATGCCAAGCTGATGACCTGATACAAAATCAACATTGTTAGGTACCGCTTCCTCACTGGGATAAACACAGCCAGTTCTACTGAATAGAAGACAACTCTAATCTAGCTGTCTGTGGAACTGACTTGAATAGGGTCCCTGTCTGATACCAGCAGCTGTGTGATTTTGAGAAATCTGGTTGTCTTTTTTTTTTTTTTTTTTTTCCGAGACAGGGTTTCTCTGTGTAGCTTTGCGCCTTTCCTGGAACTCACTCTGTAGACCAGGCTGGCCTCGAACACACAAAGATCTGCCTGCCTCTGCCTCCCAAGTGCTGGGATTAAAGGCGTGTGCCACCACTGCCCGGCTCTGGTTGTCATTTTAATTTTCTCCTCTTTGCAATAAAGCATCGCTATCTGGTGGCCTCCCAGAGGACCAAATAGGTTTTCTGCTAAGGTAAGAGGATGTGAGGCTAGGTCAGTAAGATGAGGCAAGGTGAGACAGAACAAGATGGTAGGTGTGCAGCTCTGGCCATAAGGCCTCCCTCTGTAACTTATGAGCGTCCCACTTGTCCTGTGCTGAGGTGGGAGTCTGAGATGTACAGACCCCAGTTGAGGGGCTCTACAATATCTGTCCCTTTGAAACACTGCAGACCTTTCCCACCAAAGCCACATCCCACCAGAAAATGCCAGCCTCCAAATAGAGCCACATGCAACACATCCAATCATAAATGGCATGTGAGGCTTAAGCCCGCCCCTGAAGCCCTCTGGCCCAATGAGCAACCGGGCAGAGACTCTAAACCTCCCCCATTCCACCTTGGTCTTCCTGCCTGGGACATTGAGCATGCTCAGACTTGAGGACATTAAGGAAATGCTGAGGAGCTGCTGAGCCGTTGTGGAGGGGGTTTGTGGGGTTCATCTGGTAAGGACAGTCCCAGGCCAGGGTGGCCAGGGTCTCCTCAGAGTCTGGACTTCCTCACAGCCCCTCTTCTGGGCAGGCTGAGGTGAAGACAAACCTGCCTTCTTGACAGCAGTCTCCTCTTAGACCAGGTCTAGTGAGGCTGTCTTCTCAGAACCTGGAGACTCCGCACAGCCCAGTTCTCATGTGGCTGAGATGCCCTCAGTGAACATCCAGGATAGCAGGATGCAGTTCTGAAAAAAAATTATAGGCTTTCATCCAGATTATTATGGGCTTAACGTTTTCCATATTTCTTTACTTCGTCTTAGTTCCCGTGGGATCTGCAATATCCCCCTTCTCATTCCTTAGGTGAGTAAGTTTAATAATGTTTCATTTTTCTTTGCTAGTGTGCCTAGAGATTTATCAGTGTTGTATATATACGTCTTTTTCTTACCTCTTGTCATGTTTATTTTCAATTGATTGAATTTTAAATATTGACTAGAGGCTTCTTAATCACTCTGTTTTTAGTATTTATATAAAATTTATGTCATAGATTACAAATCTACTTAAGTCAGGTGTTAAGTATTTCATGTCTATAATCCAAGCCCTTGGGAATCAGGATTCCATGAGGTTGAGAACAGTGAGGGTTACACACGTAGCACTGGAGCACTGGATACACTGCTACAGAGTGGGATTTTATTGTAGAACATGCAAACAAAGTCCAAATGTATTCACTTTCATATGAAGTCATTTAATATTTTAGTTTTTTTCTAATCATGGTTTAGCTTATTCCATAAATTTGGTTATATTTTATTTCCACTTCAATACTTTTACTTTCACTATGACTTTCTCTTTTAATTTATTGATTATTTTAAGAATGAAATATTTAATTTTTTATTATTGGGGATTATCAAGATACTATTCTGTTATTAACTTGCATTTTAATTTCCCTGTAGTCAGATTGCACACATCACTTCATATCAGGTCTTTTATGTTTATTTAAACCTGTTTAGTAGCTTGTAACGTGGAGTATGTTGAAAAGTGACTTGTGTGTTCTGGAAATGCTGTCTTAAGCTGTCATTTGAGGAGGTGTTCTGTAAATGTCTGTCAGGTGAAATTGATTGACAGCAGTGTTCATGTTCTCCTTGTCCTTAATGACTTTCTCTGCTTTTCATTCTTTCTTTTCCCTTTTTACAGTAATAGAACTTAATTTGGTTGTAATTTAAATTTTTCGTATTATTAAATCTTATCATGTGGATATATCAGGAGTTAAATGGAATTTTCTATTCCAAATACAACATCTTGAAGCCTTGTTATATAGGAACTTCTATCCCTATGTCAAAATTGCACTGAATTATTCAATATGTTCATGTTTTTTAAAAGTTTAAAACCTCATTCATTTGACAACTTCTTATAGTTTAGTTCATATAAACAAATGGTAGAAAGTGAAAGTTGATTTTTTACATATGCATTGTATTTTTTATTGATTCTTTGGGAATTTCATACCATATTCTCTAATTCCACTCCTCTCCCAGACCCTCCATGTCTTCCCCGACCTCTTGTAGAGTCCCGCCACAAAGGAAAACAAAAAAGGAATAAAAATAAGATAAAAATAAACAATAACAATAAAAAAGAAGAAAACAGTTAAGCACTTTTCTCCCCCAGCCCCAATCTTTCCCACCTCTCCATCACATCTCCATCACCTCTCCATCATCACTACATCATCTTAGTGGCATTGGGAGCTGCTGTGTATCATGCACGTCTAGTATTGATGGTGTACTGAAGCCAGGGGCCTTGAACCTGACCAACATCCCATTACACAACGAACATTTGCAAGTGAAGCTGTTGGACTTTCCCTCCTTTTGTTCTGTTGACTCCCATCTCCAACTTCAATTGTGGATTTGTTAGTTTCCATCCACTTTCTCATCCAGGTTGGAGGATTCATAGTTAAATTATTTTCAAGTTTAGTGTTCTGTCTGCCTGGAAAATTGATCCCTTTTCACCACACACATGTATATTATAATATTTGTGTTACTCAGAATAGATACTTTCCCTAGTAAAACTTACTGTTCAGCAGTTTACTTTGGTACCAGCATGGGTACTAGGGCATTTTAAAGAATTCTTCCTTTTCCTGCCTCATTACTCTGACACTCTGCCCATACATTTGCTTTCTATGCATCATAGAGTGAAATCCTGTGTGGTTGTTTATCTTCTCTGGTGATTTCTCCCATCTAGAACTTTATGTTTAATGCAGTTACATGGTTAGTTTGAGTCTTCTGTCTTGATTGTTTTCAGTTCACTGTTTTTGTCCAAAGTGTCTTTTGTGTCTGGTTTTGGGTTCAGTTTATCATTCTATTTATCCCCTTACCTAGCTTGTTATTTAGACATCTTTTAAAAATATTAATAGCTGCTTTTCAGGCACTGAAGGCCTGAGAGCTACTAAACTCAGAGCTCCTTCCTTGCTAAAAATGCCAGAAAGCTACCAGACCTCTGGAGCTCATCCATTGTGTGTTATATCAGCTGAGCCAAATAATAGTTTATATTTTACAGATTATTTGTGCCAAAATTTCTGTCTTTTGTTATGGTGGAATTCAAGACTTTTGTAAACCTCTCTTAATTAAATACACATTATGGATGACAATATGGTAATGGAACACTGTGCCTTTTAGTGACTAAAACTAATGAAATGCTAAGAAATCCCTTATAAAGTTTAAATTTTATGCAGATTTATTTGCATCAACTCTGTACAACTCAGGTTTCTTGCATGATCCAATTGTTTTATATTTCCCTGGCCCTATCTTTTTATGGTTCTGGGTTCCAGAATGACCTTATAGTCCTTACATTCTGTTTGGTCACAATCCTTTTTCTTACAACTGAGAGTTGGAGAATGAACTGACATCATGTACTGCATGGGTGCAAGCCTCTCTGCCTCCCTGGGTCCATAAAATAAACCGAGAAATTATGAAACAATGATTTGAAAATTGCACATATGTGATTAGACATGTAGGTATGTACACATGAGTGCAGTTCCCACAGTGATGAGAAGAGGCTCCATATTTCCTGGAACTAGAGATATTGGTGTTTGATTATGGGTCACTGTGATAGGTGATGTGAACTGAACTCAAGTCCTTCAAAAGAATACAGTGTGTGTTTTTCTGTTAGGCCGACTCTAGCCCCATCATTCAAAAACATTAAGAGAATTTTGGAAGATAGTAAAAATGTAGTTATTATGTTTAGTTGTATAAAAATATGTCAGGGACAAGGACAGAATCTCTAGTTAGTGGAAAAATACAGACCCCCGATAAGACAGGGAACTAGATCATCTTACAGTCAGGTTGCCTAGCAACAGGACATTGAGTCAGAGCCCTTGACCCTTTCACCCTGTAAACATCCTACATGAACATCCTGTTAGCTTGCACCACCTTGTGCAGATAACAGCTTCTTGCTCCCCCTACCCTGCAGGAACTATATAAACCCTCCTGGAGAAAAAATAAAGTGGCACCTTGATCAGAATCTTGACTTGGTGTATTTCCTTTGGGTCTCCTGTCCCTACATTCTCTCCTTAGGGTGGTCGAGAACCTGTTGAAGCCCTGCTGGCTGGGGCAAAAATATATGAGCCCTTGTGCAAATAAGTAATTCTTTTTCTGTTTTGTTACTACTAAAGTTAATCTTATTATTGTGTACATTTTAATTATATACAATAAGTCATTTGATTCTGTACACCACATTGTTTCCCAGATATACTCCCTCCAGTTAAAATATTTCCCCTCACCCTTCAAAATTTTTTAACCCTTTTCTTATTTTTCTAGATTCCATTTATGAGAGAAGATATGTGTTAATTGTTTTTGGAGAGTTGTCTATTTCTAAACTTGATGATACATAGTTGGAACAATTTTCTTGAGAATTATGCAACTTTTTTCTATAAATTTATTTTGAATTATCTTGCTATATTTATGCATATTGTGTGGTCTTTAGTCATTCATATAATGGTGGTTCTCTGAGCTCATTCCCTGAATCATCTATTGCAGGTAGTGCAGTGATAAAAAATTACACACAAACTCACCTTACATATGTAGTGATTCAGTGTCATTCATTTCGATAAGTATGCACACCTAGGAATGGTACAGCAGGCGTGACTATGTTAAATTTTCATTCATAACCATCATTACAGCATCTATTGTACCTGAAATGTTTTAGTTTAAATTGAACATAACGTATATGCTCTTGTTCCACCTCCTTTGCAGCATTTAAAAAATTAGATTTGGTGAAAAATGTAATCATTTTAAAGACACTTAAAGCTGGAATTATGGGGAAATCTGAATATTATTTTACTAATGTGACAAATGGGTCTGGGGCCCAAGAAAATGACCACAGAGTCTATAGTATTTGAGCCAGGCTGTAAGTCCTGCTGACAATTTATTCTATTGAAATGGTTGCCATGCATTGTTCTGAGTGGTCAGAGCTGGACCTCATATTACTGCACAGCTGGTGACCTCAAAGTGGTCCATTTGGTAAGGAGAATGTACTTGTGAGTACCTAGTTTAACTTTGCATCCATATTTGTAGTTCATATATTTGTTGGCATTTGAGATACTGTCTCAGAATGCTGATTGTGAAAACTTGTTTTCAGCATGCAGAAAATGAAACTCTGCTCTCTATCTTCTTCCAAACACAAGCTCTGCAACAAATGTGCCATAGACCAGATACCCTGAAAATGCCAAAGGACAGAGTAGAGAAAATACTCCCACTGCTAAGCACAGGTAAGGATTTTCTGAATAGGACTCTTGTCCAATAGTAAATGAGACCAAAAATCAACAAATAGGATCTCATGAAATTAAGACTTTTTATTTCAGCATAAGAAAATATAATTTAAGTGGTAGCATACAGAATATGAGAAAGTTAGTCGTGTAATGGTGGCATGAGCATTATTGCGTAATTAACTTCCTTCTGATCTGGTGAGGCCTGCACTATAGGAAGGAATTGGTACCTGGTATTGTGTACCTGGTTAAAAGACACTGGCTGGACAGGTCATAGCCCTTTAGATATGCTACTATTGTTACTTAGTGTAGTAGCAACTGCTTTGTAAATATTGTTTTTCACATAGATCTCTTCAGCTCTCAGTCTTGGCCAGGGTTCTCTTTCTGTGGTATGCAGCAGCAAATTCACAGCCTCATAACTTCAAAATGTTGAAATGATCATGCATGCTCATTCCTAAATGGGACCTGTAGATCAACCAGTTCCCCTAGGATAGGAAACATCCTGGAAGTGGGTCCTGAATGTCCTGACTGAGCATGAGGGAACTGCTGTGACATGCTGTCCTTTGGACATAACATAGCCATGGCTCACTCACAAGAACTGTGATCACCTGCAGCTTCAGGTGACCGTGTTCAGGACTGACTGTGAACACACCTATCTGTCCCTAACCAGACAGCTGGAAGAGGCAGACTGCTGGTGGAAGACAAAGCCTACTAAGCCTCTGTCTCAGTACAGAAAATAAGAAGGAAGCTAGAAGTTGGCCATTTGTTTTTTCTTTTCTTTCTTCTTTCCTTTCTTTCTTTCTTTCTTTCTTTCTTTCTTTCTTTCTTTCTTTCTTTCTTTCTTTCTTTCTTTCTTTCTTTCTTTCTTCCTTCCTTCCTTCCTTCCTTCCTTCCTTCCTTCCTTTCTTTCTTTTTCTTTCTTTCTTCCTATTTTATTTTACAATACCGTTCACTTCTACATATCAGCCATGGATTCCATTGTTCTCCCCCTTCTGCCCCCCTCCTTTTCCCCCCAGCCCACCCCCCATTCCCACCTCCTCCAGGGCAAAGCCCCCTCCCCGAAGACTGAGATCGACCTGGTAGTCTCAGTCCAGGCAAGTCCATTCCCCTCCTCCTAGATTGAGGCAAGTGTCCCTGCATAAGCCCCAGGTTTCAAACAGCCAACTCATGCAATGAGCACAGGACCCAGTCCCACTGCCTAGATGCCTCCCAAACAGATCAAGCCAATCAACTGCCTCGCCTATTCAGAGGGCCTGATCCAGTTGGGGGCCCCTCAGCCTTTGGTTCATAGTTCATGTGTTTCCATTCGTTTGGCTATTTGCCCCTGTGCTTGATCCAACCTTGGTTTCAACCATTCTTGCTCATATAAACCCTCCTCTTTCTCGATAATTAGACTGCTGGAGCTCCACCCGGAGCCTAGCCTCATAGAAGGAGTTTGGTAATATTCCTTCTGTTTCTATTGTGTGGAACAATTTAGAGAATATTGGTATTAACTCTTCTTTGAAGATCTGGTAGAATTCTGTGCTGAAACCATCTGGTCCTGGGCTTTTTTTTGGTTGGGAGATTTTAATGACTGTTTCTATTTCCTTAGGAGTTATTGGAATATTTAAATAGTTTATCTGGTCATGATTTAAGTTAGGTATGTGGTAAGTATCCAGAAAATTGTCCATTTCTTTTAGGTTTTCCAGTATTGTGGAGTAGAGGTTTTTGAAATATGACCTGATAATTCTCTGGATTTCCTTAATGTCCTTAATGTTGTTATGTCCCTTTTTTCATTTCTGATTTTGTTGATTTGGATTCTCTCCCTCTGTCTTTTGGTTAGTTTGGATAGGGGCTTGTCTATCTTGTTGATTTTCTCAAGGAACCAACTCTTTGTTTCATTAATTTTTTGTAATGTTCTCTTAGTTTATAATTTATTGATTTCACCTCTCACTTTGATAATTTCCTGGCGTCTATTCTTCCTGGGAGACTTTGCTTCTTCTTGTTCTAGAGCTTTCCAGTGTGCTGTTAAGTCACTAGTGTGAGATTTCTCCACTTCTTTATGTGGGCATTTACTGCTATGAATTTCCCTCTTCGCACTGCTTTCATAGTGTCCCATAAATTTGGGTATGTGGTGTCTTCATTTTCATTAATCTCTAGGAAGTCTTTAATTACTTTCTTTATTTCTTCCTTAACCCATTGGTGATTCAGGTGAGAATTATTCAGTTTCCATGAGATTGTAGGTGTTCTGTAGTTTTTGTTGTTGTTGAAATCTAACTTTAAACCATGGTGGTCTGATAGAACACAGGAGGTTATTCCAATTGTTTTGTATCTGTTGAGATTTGTTTTGTGTCCAAGTATGTGGTCCATTTTAGAGAAAGTTCCATGCGGTGCTGAGAAGAAGGTATATTCTTTCCTGTTAGGATGGAATGTTCTGTAGATATCTATTAGGTCCATTTAGGTCATGACATCAGTTAAGTCCTTTATTTCTCTGTTAAGTTTCGATTTGGGAGATCTGTCCAGTGGTGAAAGTGGGGTGTTGAGATCTCCCACTATTAATGTATGGGGTTTTACATGTGGTTTAAACTTTAGTAATGTTTCTTTTACATATGTGGGTGCCCTTGTGTTTGGGGCATAAATGTTCAAAATTGAAACTTCATCTTGGTGGATTTTTCCTGTGATGAGTATGTAATGCCCTTCTTGATCTCTTTTGATTGATTTTAATTTGAAGTCTATTTTGCTGGATATCAGGATGGCTACACCTGCTTGTTTTTTAAGACCGTTTGATTGGAAAGTCTTTTTCCAGCCTTTTATTCTTAGGTAGTGTCTGTCTTTGAATTTTAGATTTTTTTATTGTATGCAGCAGAAAGATGGGTCCTGCTTTTGTATCCATTTTGTAAGCCTGTGTCTTTTTATAGGTAAATTAAGTCCATTGATATTAAGGGATATTAATGACCAGTGATTGTTAATTCATGTTATTTTTTGGTGGTAGTGTGTGTGTACTTCTCTTCTTTGGGGTTTACTGCTGTGGCTTTATCTATTACCTGTGTTTTCAAGGGTGTATCTGACTTCCTTAGGTTGGGATTTTCCTTCTAGCGCTTTCTGTAGGGCTGGGTTTGTGGATGAGTATTGTTTAAATCTGGCTTTGTCTTGGAATGTCTTGTTCATTCCGTCTATGATGACTGAAAGTTTTGCTGGGTATATTAGTCTGGGCTGACATCCATGGTCTCTTAGTGTCTGCATTACATCTGTCCAGGTCCTTCTGGCTTTCAAAATCTAAATTGAGAAATCGGGTGTTATTCTGATAGGTTTACCTTTATAGGTCACATGGCCTTTTTCCTTTGCTGCTCTTAATATTCTTTCTTTATTCTGTATGTTTAGTTGTTTAATTTATTATGTGGCGAGGGTACTTTTGGGGGGGGTCTAGTTTGTGTGGTGTTCTATAGGCTTCTTGTATCTTCATAGGCATTTCCTTCTTTAAGTTGGGAAAACTTTCTTCTATGATTTTCTTGAATATATTTTCTGTGCCTTTGAGTTGGTATTCATCTCCTTCTATCCCTATTATTCATAGGTTTTTGTCTTTTCATGGTATCCCAAATTTCTTGGACATTTTTGGGTCATGACTTTGTTGGCTTTAGTGTTTTCTTTGACTGATGAAGCTATTTCTTCTACTGTATCTTCAATGCCAGAAATCCTCTCTTCCATCTCTTGCATTCTGTTGTTTATATTTGCATCTGAAGTTCCCAATCCTTTACTCAGATTTTCTATTTCCAGCATTCCCTCTGTTTGTGTCTTCTTCATTTTTTCCATTTCCCTTTTCAGGTCTTGAATTGTTTCCTTTATTTGTTTCATTGCTTTTTCATGATTTTCTTTCAGTACTTTATTGTTTTCTTCTAATTTGTTTGCCCTTTCCGCTAGTTGTTTATAGTGTTCTTCCAATTTTTTTTTGTCTTTTCCTCTACATAAGCCTCTACATTCTTCATGATGTTATTCATAAGGCTGTTTTCTTCTGCTTCTTCCAATTTTTGATGTTCAGGTCTAGATGTTGGAGGTGTGCTAGGTTCTGGTGATGCTGTATTTCTCTTCATTTCGTTGTATGTACTCCTGCCTTGACACCTGCCCATCTCCTTGTGGTTCGTTCTTGGTATTATCAGTGCACTTGGTTCAGACAGAGCTGACAGATTCAGGAAGTCTCTTTCTCTTGTGCAGATGGTAGCTCTTTTTTCCAAATGGGAACTCTGGGGCAGGATGGAAGCTCTTATCAAAGTTGGCCATTTGTATTACTTATCAGTTCCCCTTTCTTTATCTGTCTGCCTCCCAGGGAAGACTGTGATTCCTATTCCCTCAAATTAATGAGTTTATTGAGGTTAATACAAGTTTATAGGTATGGAATTACTTATAAGAATATGAATAACTCTAATGTGTGGCATCACAAAGCTCACATTAGAATGGGTGACTCATTAGGACTAGAACTCTGAATGTGACTGCATGACTTGCTTGCAGCTGAATGGGACAGAGGGTCTCCTTTCTTCAGTTCTCCTTAGTAATCACCCATTTAACCTTGGACATGGAAGGGCCTTGTAATTCCTGTAAGTTTCAACTTTCCCAGCCATGATTTAATTGCTGGATATTATGAACCTCTTCTCTTTTTTCATAGAACTTTCTGAGACTTAATGAAATAGTCCAGAGAAGAGTACACCAGTTGGACACTCAATATCAAAGGGTCATTTCTGAAAACATATATGCTACCTATACAAAATGATTGGTTTACATTTAGGAAATATAACTATATGTATATATATATATATATATGTATATATATGTATATGTGTGTATATATATATATGTACATTCATACACATATATATGTATAAGCATGTAGCAACAATGAATGAAAATAGAGGTCATTAATTAGAAATAGAGCAAGGAAGAGTACTGGGAGGGTTTGAAGGATGAAAGAGAGGAGAAAGCAATCTCATAAATAATAGAAAACTATTTTATGTCATAAAAAGGAAAACTGTTACACAACACTTTAGCCTTTCCTTAAAATGTTAGTTTTTCTACAAGTTCACATTCTCCCATGGAGCTCTGCAAAGGCACTGACGGCAAATAACAGTCCTGAAGTCCCTGGTGAATCAACCATTTTATGTTTGACCTCTTCTGTAAGCACAGCCCAGTGCTCCATCATGCTCAGTGAATTGGCCATAAAGCACTTTTTCTCTCATATATATTTTATCAGGAAAACCCCATCCTTCCTTCATCATCTTCCAGTCTGTGTGAGACTTCTGCCTGTGATAACCAAGCATCCCCAATGCTTCCTGTGAGCCAGTCCATCAGGAATAATCTCTCTCAGATTTCACTAGATTACATAGCCTACTCTACAGCACTCAGATTGATCTCATCTGTTCTCATAGCCTACAATCCCATGAGACAAGCTTTGGCAGGAGGTTTCATTGATCTTTTGAAAGTCTTTGGTAATTCAAGCAGTTGAGAGACATATTACTCCCTGACTAAGACAGTCTCTTTTTATAGGCCATTTTAAGGCTCTCAAATGCAAGTTCTAGCATGGATTTTCCTTTTCTCTGTATAAAAGGTTGAAATATGTGATATCTTCTATCGCCTTTATTCCAAACAGAGAATTACATCCTAATTGTATACAAGTGTACTGAATTTTGGCCTAAGGAATTTTAATGAATACAGCAGTTTCATAAATGATCATGATTTTTTTATCTTCTATAAAACTTCTGACTTATGATTAACTCTATTTCCTGGCTTTGTGTACATCTTTCTATTTCCATTTAGAAAACTATGGATTTTACCTCTACACAAAAATTTATTTAGTGAGAAAACATTTTTGTGAACTTCATGGCTAATGAAGAACTAATAAACACTGAATATATCAACTCATTGAATTCATTATATCTAAATTACATTTGTCATAAAAAAACAAACAAAGATGGTGTGTTTGCAAGTTATTAAAGTATCAAGTTTTTAGATGCAGGTTTTTAGCTGGTTTTAAGCACAGTTGCATTTTTTAATATTTTTACACAAGATTTTTAGTGTCGCAGTGTCAGAGAGCTAAGGAATGTCACATTTCATCAAGTGCTGGGGAGGATATGGATTACAAAGATTTTAGGTGGGAAAATATGGAGAATAAAAGCACAGAGAGAAGTATTCATTTGTTATAATGTAACTAGCATTTTATAAGGCCCTGTAAAAACTTAGGGAGGCAAAAATGAGTATAATATTCTGGATGAATAAGGGAAGAGCAAGAAGAAGGAGAAATAGAAGTGGAAGAGTAGTAGTAGGAGAAGATGGATGCATGGATACATGGATGGATGGATGTTAGGATGGATGGAGGTAGATAGATGGATAGATGAATTGAAGGATGGAGATAGCTGATAGAAAGATAGATAGATAGATAGATAGATAGATAGATAGATAGATAAATATAAAATAGAGTATATACAGTTTTTCAGGCTATACAATACAGTGGTTATTGTGTCCACTGAAGGCAGAATGGACTCAGAACGTTTGTTCTTTTTTTCCCATATTGGTCAGAGAACTATTTATGGGTGAGGAACTCTGGATTTTTTCTTTCAGCATCTGAAGCCCTTTGAATCTGGACAATGCTAGTACTTCTGGTCCCTAGAAATAGCCCTCAAATTTAGTTCTGTTCCAATTGTCTCTCAGTGGTCCCACTTTTACTTTAGGCTGATATATGAGGTGAGGTGGGACAAATACTGGTCTTCCAGGAAACCCTGGCATTCTAGACCCCCAAGAATCTTTCTAAATGAATGCTCCAGGTTTTGTGTAGAACTCTAGAAAAGGAACAAGGAATCCTGGCTACAGCAGATGATACAGAACAGGCTGAATTCTCGCATGGTGATATGGATTATTGTAATGGAGAGGCAAGAGTCTCTGGGGCAGAAATATGCAACAGGCTAGATACTTTGAAGATAAAATTTAGACGACTTTTTTTTTTCAGAGCTGAGGACCAAGCCTAAGACCTTGTGCTTGCTAGACAAGCACTCTACCACTGAGCTAAGTCCCCATTGCCTGACTTTTAAGAACATACTTTTGAGAAAAGTCAGAGGGAAATGGGGGACTTAAGACTACCAATGTCTGAGGCCATCTCATAGACTTCCCTAGAATGTTTTGGACTGATTGTGTTTGTCTTTGGGGGATGTTATTTTTATAAAGACAACAGACTTAGTAGGGGGGTTGCTAGCATTGAGCTCACCAGCACAAGGACACCCCACTCAATGATTAGTCTGCAATTCTGTTTTTTTTTTTTTTTTTTTTTTTTTGGTTTTTCGAGACAGGGTTTCTCTGTGTAGCTTTGTGCCTTTTCCTGGAACTCAATTGGTAGCCCAGGCTGGCCTTGAACTCACAGAGATCCACCTGGCTCTGCCTCCCGAGTGCTGGAATTAAAGGCGTACACCACCACCGCCCAGCATAGTCTGGAATTCTTTAAGGAAGGAAGAGATGCAACAAGTTGATGAAATGAAATGTGGAAGTGCCTGCAGTTGAGAAGTGAGGATGAGGTGGGTCACTCCAGAATGTTAACCAAGAAAAGTCAGAATAAGAAAATTTAAATATGGGAGGAACTCTGACAATATGTGGGAAAAGTCTGTATTTGTTAATGCTTTGGTGATTGGCATTACACATCATCCTGGGAATTTAAAAACTAATACAATGGGATCCTTCTTTGAGAAATCATTTCCGCAATTGACATAATATTTTATATTAAGTTCATCTCTCTGAAATCTTATAAGAAAAGAGGAACATTATGGACCATGTTTCTGTTAAAAGAAGTAGAAAAGAATTAGTGAAGCAGATTTTGGGTTAATCCGGGCTTCTTGGTAGGAAGGGTTATTCCTATGTTACTTTTCAGACTTGTTTGTTCCTCAAAATATCAGCTGAAGTCAAGATTTGGAGCTTTATCAGACCAATACATCATGCAGTATAACACCATTTGTATTATGCTATGTCCCATCAATGGTTACTCAGATGAGAGCTTGGATCATGATGAGTAGCACATCCTGGTTTGCATGTACTGAGGATGATAAGTATAAATGGAATGTATGTGATCCACACAGTTGGTACTCAGGATGTCAACTTATATCTGTACATGAAGTCTGTGAGTCTAAGATCTTCAATAAACATTCTTCTGTGTGTCTCTTTTGAGGCCTTGATTGGCTGTAAAACATCACGTGAAATTGAGGTCTGGGATCAGTGTGCCTCATGGTTCCCTCTAGCTACCAAATATGTTAATGATGTCCATTTGCTTTCATCTGTAAGGGAGCCATCAGCTCAATTGACAATAATTGAGGTGTTTCTGGTTCCCTTTTGTTTAGGGTGTTGGATGAATAAGAGAATATTCTGCCCACACATCCTTAAAGTTCAGGGCTTCTGAGTTTAATTCTTGCTCAGTAGGCTGCAGGTCTCCACTGATAGCAGTTTATGGTCAGGATGTTTCTTCTCTTGGATTGCCTGGACTCCTTTCACACAGGGCTTGGTCCTTGGCTACTTGATATCATGGTTTGGCCTAGGAAGAGTCCTCCATTGTGGTTGGAGCAGGTTCCATTTAAATTGTCTCTTCAAACTGTGCTTCCTAGGGTCAACATTAAGTCTGACCACGTATCTCTCATTGGTTTGGCAGGAGCTCCATTGATTTTAGAGTTTGTGGTTGACCTTCATGAAGGTCTATTGTTGGCCTGTAACATTTCCACTTTTGATTTTGCCTGGCTTGTTCTATGAGTTTTGTATGAGCTCCTAATTTTTCCCAGTCAATATTTGCCCCAGACCTGCTTCTTCATTTGATCCTTGGAGAATGTCCCAGGTCATCCTCTCTCCCTGTTTTGGTTCATGCTTTTGTCAGGGTAAGTGTTAGCACTCTTGCATTCTCCTTTTCCTGCTTTGCCCCCTCCCCCCAGCCTCTTTCACTTGAGAAATTGGTCTGGGCCCATGTCCTTTCTTAGTTTGGCCCAGTCTTCTTCAGGGTCAGAGGTATGCTGAGGCCAAATTCTCATCTTGGTGAGGGCCCTGGCTTCAGTTCAGGTAAAGTTGGGGCATGGATACTCTCCTTTTCTTTCTTTGAGCCAGGTCTTTTTCTTCTGAGGGATAGCATAGGACTCATCTCCCTCTTGGTTGGGGCCAGCCTTCTTCAGGGTCAAGGTTAGGCATGGGTGTTCTTTTCTTTTCTTTTTGTTTCATTTCATTTCATTACTTTTCCTTCTTCTCCTTTGCCCTTGGCTCTTCCACTTAATGGACTGGCCCAGGGATACCTCTGTTTTTCCTCTGAGCCAGAGCTTATGCAGCTTCAGGTTTTGGTGAAGGCCTCTTTTAGGTCAGGTTTGGCCTTTTCATTCCTAGGGTTGGTCCCTAGCCTTTCTGGGTAAGGGGAGCCATTGCTAATGTAGGCATTATTTTTGGTCTTCATCAGGTTCATTCTTAGGCCTTGGAATACTTCTGTCTTGACATCATGGTTTAATGGTTAATCCTGGTCTACTTTCACTTTAGGTGCTTAGCATGGGCCTTTTCAGGGGCCATGTTGGCCTGGGGTGTGGCTGTGTCCAGGCAGTTTTTGTGTTAGAGTTAAGCCTGGTTATATTGATATTCTGGCACTGTTGGTACCTGTTTCTCTTCAGGGTTGAAGCAGCAGATACTTTTGAGTGGAGGTTTGACTGAAGCTACTTTGTATTTGTAATTAGCAGTGGATTATGCTCAGCCATTCTGAATAAAAATAACATGTGGATATTGATAGAGGACTGTATTTATTGTGCTTCTCTTACATCTCAAGTATATTCTGAGGAACATTGGCTCTTTCTAAGGGAAATGGGCACACGCACCAACACAAAGCACAGACTCCAGATGAAATAAACTACATATTACACAAAAAGAAAGGGGAAGTAGAAAGAGACAGTGGTGTTTGGGAGAGTCCTTGCTGTTGCATTAGTGACTGTGGCCATGGTAAAGAGGCACCATGAGCTCATGTGGAACATTGTTGCTTCTCAATAAAGATAACAAAATAGAGTCCCAACAAGGTCCCTGCTGCCTTTCCTTCTGTCATCTGCTCCCATGAAGGGATATCACAGGGGGTTAATATAACAACAGAGGCTGGTCCCCCATTGATCTAGATGCTGCCTTGATAGGCACATGAGGGTTGTACAGATCTTCATGGGGCATCTTATGCAGTGTGGGCATGGTGTCCTCTCCTGTATGTCATTCATGGCATGCACTATGAGGCTGTTCCTCTGGTCCTTGCTATGGAAACACTTCTCAAAATGTCATTTGTCTTCTACCTTGAAAATCCCTGGAACAATGAACCATGCCTTCGTGATCTCTTTCAAGAAAGCTCCTTGTCATGTCCACACACTGATGTGAGATCAGGTCTTCCCACAAAGAATGTCTGCACTGACTTAGTAGAAATTGATTCCTGCTCTTGTTATTATTGTTGTGAATCACAGCCAACTTTAATAGAGTGAGCTGCCAACCTGTCAAGGGCACACATTTAACCATGACAATGATTCCTTGTGTAGTGTCACAGAGGCTAGGCCACACTTTGCTCAGGGAAGCACATAGGTGGTGAAGCTATGCAGATGTCTTTGGACTGGTTATTAGGGAAGGTGTCCGAAGGCTTCAGTTATCATCATTGCTTTGGGACAATTTCCCATCCAATCATTATTTCCTACTACAGAACTTCATTGCTGAGAAGAGGAAGGTCATTGGGGAAAGGTCAGACTCAGTCCATATGTACACGGTTCAAATATTGGTCTGTCATTTCTGATGCTCAGTTTATCATCAAGAGTCTCTCATCATGAGGCTTGTATTGTGCCATCTGCAGGACCTGCAGCTTGGAGAACAGAGCTGTTTGAAATTTGCCCTCCAGCCTGTCCCTTCACCATCATTAAACACACCTTGAAGTGGGATTGACCAGAAAGCAGAAAGCCATGAGGCTTTCCCTACCTCTTCTCATCATGGTAGTTGATGACTTCTGAGGCTGTCACTCACTGAATAGCAGTGTAACAGCAGTCCATCCTGTCCCATTTGGAAACTGGTGCTGACTCTGCCTCAACTGTTGTCACCTTTTCTAACAAACACAAATGGAGATTAGTAGTAGAAAACAATGGACATATCCCACTCTGAGAATACCCCTTCCCAATCTCCCACTATCCTTTGCCTTCATGCCTCTCTCCTTCCCTGAAAGTTTATCCCTGAAGGCTGGTCTCAGATTTCCAGCAATCCTTCTAACTCAGGGGCCTTTATTGTTGGGTTTCCTTTTTATTATTCTTTTCCATGGGTGCTTTTTTCCTGCCCTAACATGACATTTGAAGGACAATGGGAGGGAGGCATCTTAGCTCTCTGAGGAGTTAGTCAAGGTATCACAGTGTTCCATTCCTCTATCTTATTGTGGATGGAAACCAACACTTAAGAATTGTGGCATGCAAAACGAAAGAAAGCAAAACTGAATTAACATCTTTTTCTACTGGTCTTCAACCAATCAAATCTCAGTTATAAAAGAAAAACTGTGGGGAGATTCTTCCTGTGATTTCTAGATGAAGTGTAAGCATTGTGCTACCCTCAAAGTAAACAGAATTTAGGGAGGGTGGCCTCAGTTAAACCAACTATCTAATCACAGACTTTGAAATCCTTTTCCTGTCTGCAGCAGCAGAATCTGGAAGAAGAGAAGTTATACAGTTGCCCAGCAGGGATGTCCCTTTGCTGTCTCAGACTGGATGCCTGTAGCAGCAGTTGCAGTAGGAACAGCCCACCTGGAAGTCCTCCTGTCAGCATCATTGGATTCTGGGAACCCACAATTTCCTGTTCTTCACCAAATTCTGGATAGCTAGTAAGCGTAGTTAGATTTACTTGATGGGGGTGATTTCCTATAATCTGAAAGATTGAAGTGGAAGAGGAAGGAGAGACTTAAAACTTATCTGTGCTTGGTGTCAAATGGTATCTGAGGGACTTAACATGTGACATAGATTGTAGATATCCATCTAAGAAAGACTCTGAAACATCGACACGTTATTAGTAACATGGTAGACAACATCAGTGCTCTAGAAGCATGCAAGTGCCATGCACAGAATGAAGCTCGATCAAGCATGCCCACCCCACTGTAATAATGCTACTACCCCATTGTAAAGGATGAAGGCACCATCAGTGTTGTGCCACAATACACACATGCTTGTTTCCATATAATACACACAAATGTGTGCCCACATTCATACTTTTAAGAACATGTATGTGTCTACACCTTTGAATGCACAAACACACAGACACACACACACACAGACACACACACACACACACACACACACACACACACACACAGAGAATTATACTTTGAAATTCAATTAGATGTACAATAAATTGGCAAAACAAGAAATTAAATATAAACAAACAACGTTTGTGGCATTGGTATGCATGTGTATGATATGCATGTTGTATGCAGAACTATGAGTATAGTTATGTGCATATTTTTATAAGTATCTATATGATATACCTAATATGTACAACCATATCTAACTGCATATACATGTGTATATAAATAAAAAGATAAACTGAAATCGCAACTCCCAGACACCAGCCAATAGGCAGCAGAATTTTCTGAGTGCCCGATTGCTGTGTTGGCTCTTTCCTGCCTCAATCCTGAGTGCCTGTTATGTTTATTAATAGTATCATTCATTTGAAACAAAATTCTGCACAAATTTTTCACAATGCCTTTTAATATTAAAATATTCTCTAACTTTCAGAACCACAAGAAAACACTCTAAGGCAGAAAGCCACAAGTTGATCATGAAAAGTACCAGGGAAGGGCCAATGAGATGGCTAGTTGGGTGGAAGGAAAGAGCTGACTCCTCCTAATTTGTTCATTGACCTCCATATGAACAGAATGACAGAATGGCATGGTGTGTATTCTATGTTCATTCTCTCTCTATCGTATATATGTATTTATTTCCTCATCACAAAATAAGTAGATAGATGTTATTATTTTAAATCCCAATCAGAAGATGTCTATATACTTATCATATGATACAATTAAGTTTTAAAATAAAGAAAAAAATCTCATGCAGCTCACAACTGTTTGTAACTCCAGGACCAGAAAAGTTGACACTCTCACACAGGCATACATAAAGGCAAAACACCAATGAACATAAAATAGTGAATAAACAATTAAATATTTGTAGGAGCTAGTGGGGTCAGGAGTCCTACAAGCATCCCACAGAACTAACTAACCTAGGCTCATAGTGACTCAGAGACTGAACCACCAACCAGGGAGCATGCATGGGACTGACCTATGTCCTCTCCATGTATTTTACAGTTGTATAACTTGATCTTCTTGTGAGACTCCTAACGGTGGGAGCAGGGCTTGTCTCTAATGCCTGCTTTTGGGACCCATTCCTCCTACTGAATTGCTGTGTCCAGCCTCAATGTAAGAAGTCATGCATAGTGTCACCACAACTTGATATAACATGGAAGGCAGAAATGCACAGGAGGCCTGTCCATTTCTGAAGAGAAAAAAGGAGGAATGGATGGGGAGCAGGAAGAGTGGGGGGGGAGGGACTGAGAGGAGAGGATGGAGGGAAAATTTTGGTTAGGGTGTAAAAACAAAATAAAGAAATAAATAAAACCAAATTTATTCCAAAAGAGGAATAATATTGATGGTTAGCATATTTAAATTTGAGATACTAAAAGAATGTCCCTCCAGGGACATTGCCACTTATTCTAACTTTATAATGTGTTTGCAGTTGTATAGGGATTGCTGGGGATGCCTTTCTGTATGCTGTGAATGTGTTGCTCTGAGTGATTGATAAATAAACACTGATTGGACAGTAGCCAGACAGGAAGTATAGTATAGGCAGGATAAGCAGAGAGGAGAATGCTGGGAGTGGAAAGCTGAGTCAGGAGATGCCGCTGCCACCATGAGAAGTAAGATGTAAAGTACCAGTGAGCCACAAGCCACATGGCAACTTATAGATTAATAGAAATGGAATAATTTAAGATATAAGAACTAGATAGCAAGGAGTCTGCCATGGCCATACAGTTTATAAGTATCTGTACGTTTACTTGGGTCTGAGCAGCTGCAGGAGCTGGTGGACACAGGAAAACAACTACAAGGGATAATTAAATCATGTTAGACACAATTTTGAGCTGGTCTAATACATAATGTCTTTGTGTTGTACTTGCAATAATTATATCATATTTAGGCAATATTAAGACATGGTTATTGTTTTACATTTGTAAATTAATCATGACATAAAATAGATATAATTGTGTGTCAAGTTGACAAGGGTTCAGATGTGATAGCTATTTTTGTTTGTCAAATTTATTACATCTGGAATTAACTAAAGCCCCCAAATGGAGGGGCATGTCTGTGAGGTACTTTTGCTTAATTTGAAGAGAGAAGATCTATATGTAGTCCTGATCATTGCATTACAGAGACATTCTTTTAATCTGGATATTGATGAGGAAAGAAACAACTATAACTCAGATGTTTTGAGCACCCAAATCCCGCCTGTAATCTCAGCCAGGCCTTGTGCTGGAAGGCCATATAAAGAAATGGAAGACGGGGGCTTTTGCTCTTTAGCTGCTTGCTCTTACCTTGCTAACAAGTCCATTCCTTCACTGGCATTGAAGCCAACTGCTTTGGGATTCCAGACTATACTGCTGATGGGCTGAGACATCAAGCATAGTGGACTGAGCAACTACTGGATTCGAGGACTTTGCCATTATAGCCAACCAATGTTCAATTAGCTGGACCACAGCCTCTAAGTCATTCTAAAATACAGCCTTTTTTATATATAGAAATTCATTCTGTTACCCCATAAAACCCTGGCCAATGAACCAGACAGGTATAGAACTTTTAGAGTAGTTTAGGCCTAACAACAGCCTTATCTCCGTTCTAAATTCTACATGGTCACATTCCCTTTACCTGCTTTTTAGATGATTCTTTATTGCTGGCCTACTGGGTTCCTATAACTTCTGGTCAAGAAAGTAAAATAATACAACTCTGAAATTTTCTCAAATGAAACATACAGTAATCTAATTAAACAAGTAATTATATGAGATGGAGAGATTCTAACTTAAGTGACGGATGAAAAACGAGATGTCTTAGCTTCTGTGGGCCAAGATCTGGCATAACCCCACCACATGAAGACAGAGGACACGAGGTTCTTTTTACCCTTGATATGACAGCTCCAGTCTGGAGACTCATAGGATAACATCCTTTACACATGAATTCTCTGACTCACTCTCAGTCTCAGGAGTCTGATCTATTCCAGAGGAGCTTCACAAGAGTCAATCAGTCATCTGGAAGAACTTTCTCAAAATAATCTGAGATCTGCTGTGGTAAAAGAGCAGCATCAACCACCTCTCTCCTGTTTTTAGTCTTGCACAGAATCACTCTGCACCAGAGACATGTGGCCCCTGATGCAGGCTCCATCCACTCCACATAGTCATGAGGTTCCTCCCAACATTGCTTATCTGGACCTTTAAGAGGGATTCCTCACCCCACCTGCACCCAAGGACAGTCTTCTCAATTCTGCATTTCATCAGACAGTCTTAATACGTGTTGTCAACCTAGAAGAGATCTAGCAAATCTGGGCCAGTCTGACAGTCAGAGAGCACCTGGGCAGGATTTTTTTCTCAGCTTTTAAAAAGTGCTAGAAGTTGAACTGAAATATACACACTTTGCTGGATTAGAAAAAACAGCATATTTCTCTAACAGTCCAAAAACATCATTTTGGAGAAATATCAGTATGTCAAGGTCTGAGGCACAGGTCAGGAAAGATATCCCTGGCCTTGATTAGATCAAGGTGAATGTGAACCTCCTGGAGAATTCTATGCCTGCCCTCTAGTGGAGCCTACACAGTAATGCAGAGAAGGCTCTGGTTATTCCTACAGCTCAGAACCCTGCATGGGATTACCTTGTCAGCTCCTACTTTATGACCAAGAGTAAATCTTCTCATGAGAAACTGATAACCACTGCAGAGAGCCTGCAGTCAGCAGGAGTGTGCTCTATGCAAAACTGTAAAGGCTGGACACTTATCTCTAAACGTGATGTTCCTGATGGAAAAGATGCAGGGGACACACTTTCCTTCATGATCAATGATCCTCCTTTCCACGTTTCTGGCTGTCATGGGAATATTTGTGGGGAGATCTAATCTAAGAGATGAGATACTCAGCGCATACTAGAGGTCTCAGAAAGGAAGAGGAGGACACAGTCCCCATGAGACCAAGGAGAGAGCATATTGCTTCCTGTTGACTGAGCCAGCAAGACACTCTGAGGCGTTCTTTCCCTGCCCGTGGCTGGCAGCTTTGCCAATTGACAAAACTCAAAGAGTATGGAGATTCAGGTGCAGCGGACCCACTTGTATCCACCTGCTTCTGGAAGCCTGGTCTCCTACCTCATCTGGGACACAGTGAAGTGATGCTGCAGCTTTACTGCCAAGTCCCTTTGCCGGGTGAACAGCTCCTTCTGCTTCATCAGGGACTGAAGATTTTCCTCAAGTCTTCCATGTTCCTGTTCATTAGAAGATTGTGTTTTTAGGGGAGGTTTCCACACCATGTACATAAACATGCATTCTCTCTCTCTCTCTCTCTCCTCTCTCCTCTCTCCTCCCTCTCTCCTCTCTCCTCTCTCCTCTCTCCTCTCTCCTCTCTCCTCTCTCCTCTCTCCTCTCTCCTCTCTCCTCTCTCCTCTCTCCTCTCCTCTCTCCTCTCTCTCTCTCTCTCTCTCTCTCTCTCTCTCTCTCTCTCTCTCTCTCTCTCTCGCACAAACATGTATATGGATGCATACATACAAGCACACTACATTCTATCCACACTTAGTTTCTGAGAAAACACTAATGTAAGAAGAGATCACCTGGGATACTATGGAGAAGAAAGTTACCTTTGATTAATCTATACCCTCTCTACCCATATTCCTGCACAGAGGCAGGAAACACAGGATGCTTTGAGCACAGGGATGTGGAGAACATTGTGTATTTTTACTCAGTTTTGATAATTTTTCATTTTATTTTTTGTTTATATGTGCAGGTGTTCAGCCTGCCTGTGTATCTGTATAACATGTACATGCCTGGTGACCTGGGAAAAGAACTCAGTGGGCAGATAAGTGAATGTACTGCTTGCCTTGAAAACCTGGACACAGACAGGTGAACACCAGGGTTCCTTCATCTGTAATCTAAGCTCTCCTAGCAAGTTCCCCAGTCTGTGCATTGAAGGCTTAGTTCCCCAGCACAGGACCACTGGATGGCAGTGGACCAGCCCCTTGCTCTCACTCAGTGCTTTCCAGTGCCTCCAAGGAGGGCAATTTCCTCTTAAAAAAGCTCTCTGTACCACAGGTTGCCTCCATTTAGGCCCAAAGGAATGAACTCAGAAAACTAGAAAATCTCTGCAATCTGGCATCTATATTAACCTTCCTTCCAAGTAAGTTGATTGTGTCAGGGATTTCTTTGAGTAACAGAAGGTTGACTAACTCACAGCCAAATGACTGCATATATCATTCCATACTTAACAGTATCTCATGGACCACATTGTATGTTTGCACTCATCAGTGATGGGTATCTGAATAGTTGCTAGTTGGACTGTTCTGATGAGTCCTGCTGTATCCCTGTTGTCCCCTATTCTCTGTGGACACCACTTTCCATTCTGGAATCAATGCTCCACCCAAAGTCTGCAGTTACACTTTCTGAATAGTTGTACATAGCTTCACACAGGGCTGCACCATTTTACACTACTAGCAATGTCTGAGAGTTCTCATTTCTCCAAACTCTCCATCAGGCTGATTTTAACTCAGGATGAAGAAGTTTGGAATAAAAGTAGTTTCTGAGTGCTGCAGACACAACATGGAGTGGGTACTTGAGAGTATGATGAGCCTAAGTGGTGCGCCAAGACAACCTCATTTCACACCTCAGCATAGCTGTCAGACTTTTGCTGGGCTGGGATGCAGCCACAATCCCCTCTGCAGTTCAAAATTTCTCTGAAAATAAAGTCCAGGCCAAGCTCCAAGGACCAGGTTAGCTGAACCAAGGTTAGGCCAAGTTGAAAGGAAAATGGCAGCAGGCGATGTGGAGAAGAACAAAACAGGATGCAGGGAAGTCATCAGTGGTCAGCCTCCTTTCACCCAGAGCAGAGAAGGATACAATCCGACGGCAGGTTTTCCTGCCTCTAAGTAGCCTCTTTCTCACCATCATGGACCCCATTACTTTGTTTTTCTGCAGAGGATTTCTTTGCAGATAAATAATTCTGCCTCTACAAATAACATTAAAACTTTTAGCTTGCATCAGTTATGTGGCCTTTGGTTGTAGTTAGCTGTGTGGACATGCAGAAGGATGGGCAACTCCATCTGTACTTTGACGGAGGCAAAGTGGTACTAACCAGATTAGGCATAGTACTTTCTCATTGAAATCCATCTCCATCATTCTTAAAGATGTTCCATTGTTCCGTGAGAGAGTGAACATACACATAGAGGCTCAAACACATATTCTCATTCCCCAAAGATACACATAAAACACACACACACACACACACACACACACACACACACACACACACACACACACACACACATCTTTCTTGAATCTAGAAAGGCAAAGGAGAAGACTAGAATGTTGCAGCACCTTTTCTACTCCAGGGGGAGGTAGTGGGTCCTCTCTGCAGTCTACAAGCCTCTTAGACCCAGCCAAGCTCTTCTGCCCTGGCCTGAACTTATTTCCCTTCCCAGGGAAATTCTTATCACCAGACTCACTGATCATACAGAGAAGTAACAACCTCTGCACAACTGAGTTGGACCACACAAAACCAAGTGCTGGGGGAAGAGAGTGGGACAGGAAGCCTCCTGATAGATTTAAGTTGAACCATCATAGTCTCCTCACTAAACTTACCCAGCCTCCTCCACAGAAGACATTGACAGCACCAGAGAATGGAAGTCACCCATTGTCATTATCCAACAACTTTTGCCCAGATTGCAGTGCACATTATATGAAAACAGCCCCAGGCCAGTCAGTGGAAGGATACTTAGATCATCCACATCACTTTCTAAAATGCAGCACTCTATATAACTATGAGTTGGACTCTGTCCTAAGAGTGAGTATCAAAATGTCAGGTTTCATATTGTGAAGCCAGTAGACAAAACAGACCTTTCCTGGGAAGTTATCTCTATGTCATGAAAGAAAAAAAGTCTACTTTTTTATTTATAAAGTAGCTCCATTTTTGATTTTTGTTATTTATTATAAGACGCATTAAATCCAAAGTAATAAAATTGTTTAAAAATTAAGAGAAACCAACAAGTCAGTTCTCTTTCTGACCAAATGAACCATTTAGCAACAAAATGAGACAGAAAAAGACAGGACGCTCTACTGTGAGGAGACAGGAGATCCAAAGATCTGTGGCTATCCAGCTTTGTCAGAACAGAAACTTTCAGGTTCAGTGAGAGACTCAGGCTTAAGACCATAAGGGAGAAAGCAACAGAGGACACTCGATGTCATCATCAGACCTTCCAAAACATCCACAGATGTATGTGCCCTCTGGCAGGCATACTCACACACAGACACAAATCCCTCAAAATATCATTGATCAGGATGCAGTGAGGAGGACATCACACTGGATGAGGATGACATTGCTAGTTGGTTTTAAAATCTTCTCAATAGCTGTTATAAGTGAGTACCACAGTTCTGCAAAATTTTGGACTAAAATTGCCTAGAGAAGTACGCTGTGTCTCTGCAGGCTATGTTGATGCAATTGGCTCAAATCTGTCACCCTAATTACCGCCTGTCATAAGCCCTTGCCACAACCCTGATCATCCAGTGAGCTTCAGAGTGTAAGATCCAGGATGGGAGAATGGGCCAATGCCACTCACAGCAAACACTACTGACAAGCTGTTAATTTAGTTTCTGTCACTGTGAACCAAGTGCTTGGCCAGGTAAAGAGGACACCATGGCAATCTGGGAACAAGAGGGTAAAATGCCATATGATACCCAAAAAGATGTTGATGTGACACAGTCTTTGACTTTTTCAGGGGGCGTTCCTCCTTCCATGCTGTGTCTGCTCTGATCTCACATGACCCCTGCCAAGCAAATGAGACCCAGACCCTTGACCTGACTCACTCGATATCTGTGGCTCCCATCACAGCCCGGCTCCTCCCATACTGACATACAGGTGAGTGATATGTGACTTACTCGTCTCCCTGAATGGACTGCAGCTTCCAGCAGAGCAGTTGGGTTTGCTTGCTATCAGAGGCTAACTCCCAGAAAGACTTGTGAATGATCACAGAAGTGAACTATTGGATGGGTTGGGTCAGGTGGATAAGTGAGTAGATGGTTACATGAGTGTGCGTATATGTGTGTGTATGGTCAGACTGATGGCCAGGTTGGCCTTGCTGCTTCAACCTACCTGCAGGTGCCTTGTGCAGAGGTCATAGATCTTCTCATGGGCCTCCTCACAGAGCCTCTTTGCCTCCGCATGCGACTCTTGCAGTAAAATCTGCTCCCCCTGCAGCTTTTTCTTGTCCTCTAGCAACATTTTCACTTTTTCTTTCAGCTGAGTCTGTTCACTCAGGTGCTGACTGTAGAGGGTGCTGAAATATCACAAGAAATGATGATCTCTGCCTCCATCTGCCAACCCTGCCTGGTATACCATGATATCTGCAAGGTCCCATGTCCCCATCCCCGACAGCCCTGGGCTGGAGCCCTCATTATCCATGCCAGAATCACTCAGGTGCAGGCCAAAGCCAGAGAATAGCCAAATTCCAGAAAGATTTATACTACTTCTGAAGACCCTGATAGCAAAACGGATCCATATACTTCTGAAGACTTGATCTGCTACCTCACAAACACACATCCTGGTACTTAACTGTTCACAGTATTGGGAAAGCAAGAGCAGGTAGAGGGAAACCATGCTCTGAGGAAGACAGAAGACCTATCTGAAATATATTCCATCCATGTGTCCCATAGAAACCAGCTCTCTAAGCTCCTGTCAGAGCCACAGAAGCCATGGTGCAAACTATGTTTTCTGTCTAGAAGTTCCAGAAACTGACAGGAAAATGTTGGGAGGGGCTCTCAGACTTTTAACACTTAGGAGAACTCAGTCTAGGAGGCACAAGTCCAAGAGCTATAAGGCAGGCTGCTTTCTAAGAGGTAAACAGACTAGAACCACAGCCCTCACTTTGGTTCAAAGGTGGAGAAGGGAAGAAGATGCTGTGGGATGTCTTTCTGTATGCCGTGAATAGGTTTTGCTCCCATTGGTTAATAAATAACCTGCTTTGGCCTATGGCAAGGCAGGAAGTAGCCAGGCAGGAAAACCCAGGAGAGACAGAGAAGAAAGGCAGAGGTGGAGGAGATGACAGCTGCCACCCAAGGAGCAACATGACAGCAGCCTGGCAATGTAGCAGCCATATGGGAAAACACAGATGAATATAATTGGGTTAATTTAAGATGCTAGAGCTAGCTAGCCTGAAACTTAAGCCATTGGCCATACAGTTTGTAAGTAATGTGAGCCTCTGTGTGTTTATTGGGGCCATTTGGCTGCAGGAGGCAGGAGGGACGGATTCCTCCTGACAGTGTGGTCGGGCAGGACTGGAGATACTTCAGACAACAAGAAGCAGTCCTTACCAAGTTCTGGAGTACACCCAAGTCAGGCACTCACCGGTAGATTTTGGTATTCTCACTCAGCTCTGTGCACTTGTACAAGGCCTCACTAATTGCCTTGGGTAATTTCTTCACATCTGACATATCCTTCTTAGGCTCTGTGTTCTGCATCTCATGCTCTGCATTCAGCCTTTTGTAGGGCATAGCCCCAGGAACAAAGAACCCTGTGATCATAGGCCTCAGGAACCCCATGAATTAAGGTTGTATTTTGCACTACCCTAGCCTACTGGATGTCACACCGTGAATCCTATGTACTGGGAACTCCTGATGTGCATTAGACTTGCTACCCTGGCCCAGGGCCAGGAAAGGCTGGGTGTCAGCAGGGAGGTAGACAGGGCTCCATGAGCTTCCTTAGTAGGCCCGGAGAGGTAGACTAGCTCTCTAAGAAGGTCCACCGGCATGGGCTTACCTGAAATCTGCAATGACATTTCCACTGTCATGAGAACATAAATGCCTTGTCCTTACAAGGATACCCAGACTCATCATCAGTATTGCCATGCATGAGGCACTCCATGAGGATGGCTTTATAAACTCCCAAGGGAATTCCAATGAGGCACCAGGGTGAGCACAAAGACTGAGAACCGTGATGCTCAAAGTGGAGTTCCCTGGTCTCAGCACTTATATCACCTGAAATGTGTGAAACAGGCAAATCCTCAGGCCTACTATCAATCTCTAACTCACAAGATCTGAAGTGACCCCCTGCCCCCATACACACACAGTGTAAGGGAGCCTCTCAGAGACAGTAGAGAACACACTGAGACCAAATCCTGAGCACAAAGAGATGTATTTCCCCAGCAGGGTAAGCATGGCATTGGGAGCCTGCCTCTGGATCAGGCAAAGGCAGACAACACACATCAGGCTTTTTTCAGCAGTGGGATTTTAAATAGAAAGGTTTAGTCTGTGCTAGGGTGAGTTACTGAGATCTGATTGGTCAGGTTGGCAAGTGTAGCTGAGAAATGAATTTTTATGGTGTGAGTTTGATGTTTAGTTTTAAGAATGAGTCGGT
This sequence comes from Peromyscus maniculatus bairdii, assembly GCF_049852395.1. Taxonomy (NCBI): domain Eukaryota; kingdom Metazoa; phylum Chordata; class Mammalia; order Rodentia; family Cricetidae; genus Peromyscus; species Peromyscus maniculatus. Next base: position 62,028,147 of record NC_134874.1, on the reverse strand, counting down.
GTCCACAAAAGGGAATGAACTCTGGAGACTAAATTAAGGAATATAATCTAATGGTTTTTTAAGGGAGAGGGAGGTGAAAAGGCCAAAACATGCCCCTGCCATGTTTGCAATGTTTGGGCCCCTTAGAGGGCAATTCACATGCACACAAACCCACACAGATTTAGGATGTCAGAGAAATGCAGGTGGGTGGCATTGTCTCCCAGTACAAAGAACAAGACCAGAGAGGAGCAGGGATGGACTCCAGGCCTTCCAGTCACACACAGATGGAACAAGTAGGACCAACAGGCCCTTCAAGCTGCTCCCAGAGCAACAAGCAAAAGTAAATACCTTGTCAGATACAGAGACTCAGGTTAAACTCAGACCTCCTAGCATCTCCTACATGCCAACACCTGTCAAGGCCTCTTGAAATGCATGTTGTGATCTTACACCCTACTGCCCGTCCAGTGGATTGTGATTCAGGCCACAGGCTCTGGTTTTCATTAGGAGGAATCAGAACAGCCTGTGTCCCATCTCACTCCTACAGGCTTCAGTTCTGCCTCTCAGATACATTCAAGAAAATTTTTTTGTGCAGATCACCCTGCAGGTCCAGCTTCCAGTGACCCAAGGACTGCTGGAATTGACACAGTAGGGTCAAGACAGTCACTAGAGAACAGGGCATGATGAATACCTGTTGTTCAACTCATTGTTGTAATGGGCCAGGAATTCACGCAGTTCATTCCTGTCATTGGTCATCATCTGTAGCTGAAGTTTCAGTTTCTGCACCTGGTTCAGCTGCTCCTGCTCAGTGAAAAAGAAGGGTGTGGATGATGCCTTCCTAGCAGTCCCTGTAGGTACATAAACACAAGGAACCCAGATAAGCAGCATAGGCCCATTGCTTCATGATCACAGCTACTGAACCCCATTACTAGAAGGTCCAGTTCTAGCCTCACCTCCTCCTTAGGAAACGAGGCCTCTCTCTGCCAATCAGTGTGATCAGTCTTGCCAACATGTCAATTTGATGAACAATATAAGCACTTAGTGAATGCTTCAAGGGCAGTTGGCATTGCCACAACAATGGTGATTTCACAGAAGATGCCACGGGCTCTCCAAGATACAATAGAATTTCCAGAGAATGGACTGTTAGGGCCACTGCCAATGGTCATCACCTATCTGATAACAAGCTCTTCCCCAATTCACCAATAGCCAAGATGACTTTTCCAGGATTCTTTCCTGAGACACAGGGGGTGGCCTTCAGCACCTCCTCCTTCCAATCCCGAGATCTCTTTGATTCATTAGAATCTAGTTCATTCTAATTCAATAGTTTATCATGTGTGGAGAGCAAGACTCATTTTCCACACACTGCCCAGGAATAGCTCTTCTCATCCTGATGATCCCCAACTAAGAAGATGAGAAATTAAGGATGCTAAGAAATTAGCTCAGGACAATGGGGAGGGAAAATAATTTCCATGATTTGAACAAGCATATCAGAGAAGATCCACGGGGCTGTTACAATGTATGGGGGTGGTGGAGGATTATGTGGGTCCTGTCAGAACAATGATAAGTCACTCAGGTAATGATAAAACTTTTGCCAAAAGCTTCAGCAGAATACATTCCAGCCATCATGATGTTAGCGAAAGTGTGATCAACTACTGATAGGTATGACTGAAAATACCTAACGACTGGGCATTCATAGGTGAGCCGTCAGACACCAAGAACAAATACTGACAGGAAGAGTGATGTCCCAGTCCTGCACTCAAGGTAGAGAAAAGAGGACTGGCTAGTGAGAGGGCAGGAACTCAGAAACCTTAGGGGTCACTGACATGCGGCAATACTTGGTGGTTCCTGCCCTGCCAGTGGTTGTTATTTAAAATGTGAGACTCTCTAGCTCTGACCAGGGGACTTTACTCTCCGTCTATTAGTGACACACACCAAAAGAAATCCAGTGTGTGTGAAGTGCAGGGCTGGAACTGAAACCTCTTTAGTCCCTCTGTCCTTCCTTCCTACTCAGAGCAAAAGCAGAGGGCCCTCAACAGAGCAGCTTCAGCCTTGACCATCCCTGGCTCTCTACAAACTCACCATGGAATATCCTCACCTCTGGGTCTGCTCTTAATGAACTCAGAGGACCAGGATAGGCCCATCATTGCTTCTCAGAAACTCTCCCCTCCTGAGCCCCACTCCTGGAAGGATCAGCTGAAGCCTTCCTCCTTCAGGAAGCTCCCAATCCCTTCCCCAGGACTCACTGTGCTTTCCCCAGAACCATTTGTTTCTTGATGTGTGACATGGAGGCTGAAGGTCATCTTCCTTCTGCCTTCCTCTGATCTCCCTGTGCTCGCCATCCTCTCTCCCAAGAATCCTGTTCAGTCTAGTCAGCATGTCTGTAGGTGAAACACGAGACACTGGCCCAATGCCCCAATGACAGTTGGTGTTGCCACAATACTGGTGACATCACATGGAATGCCAGGGCTCTCCAGGAGACAGTAGAATGTCCATGCACTGATGTCACATGGTATATCTGCTACACTTTGCTTTGCATTTAAGAGTAAGCACATACCATATTTGTCTTTCTGGGTCTGTGTTACCTTCCTCAGTATCTTCTTCCATCCATTTGCCTACAAAATTCATGGTGTCAATATTTTTTTACCACTGGGTAATATTCCATTGTGTAAATGTAGCACATTTATATTATTATATCCTTCACTTGAGGGCCATCTAGGTTGTTTCCTGGTTCTGGCTATTACGAATAATGCTGCTACAAACATGGTGGAGCAAGTGACCTATGGCATGATTGAGCATCCTTTGGGTATATGCCCAAAATGGTATAGCTGTGTCTTAATATAGGTAGATTCCTAATTTTCTGAGGTACTGCCCTACTGATTTCCTGAGTTGCTGTACAAGTTTGCACTCCACCAACAGTGGAAGGAGTATTCCCCTTGCTCCACATCCTCTCCAACATAAGCTGTCATTAATGGATTTGATCTTATTCATTCTGATAGGTATAAGATGGTATCAGTGTCGTTTTGATTTTCATTTGCCTGATCGCTAAAGATTTTGAGCAATTCCTTAAATTTCTTGCTCCTCTCTCTCCTCACATGGTCTAGCTCAGTCTTGTCCTGATAACTGTGGACTCTTCTGTGGGAGCACGTTTTCGGGTTCCTCGTGCCTTTACCCTACAGGTCCGCATGGAGGATGATTAGGACCACGGGCCTGAGTGCAGGTGTCTGAGATGTTTGCACTTGGTTGTGCTGGGGGAGGAGGTCATTTGCTCCACCCCTTGGTGTCTCTATAAAAACCCTGGGGCAGAGACAGTAGGGGCCCCTTGGAAAATGTTACGGGCTTCTCCAGGCTATCCTTTGTTTATTATCTTTTTATCTCAGTAAGATTCTCTGCAATAAATCCTTCTATCTAATATTTCCTGCTGCTCACACTCAAGAAAACTCTGGGGAGCTGTGGGGTTGGTGGGTAAATGCCCCACAGAATGGTGCCATGAACAGGGACTAAAGAAAAAAAGGGGGATTAAAGACAAATGAACAGGGACTAAAGACAAAGTAACAGGTCCAAAGATAAAGTAAAATAATAGTTTTATTACAGAGTTTTTGGTGAAAGTACTGAGTCAGCCCTGCCAGTGGAAAGGCATGCCAGTGTTATAGAAAATATACATATATATTATTGAGGGGCAGGGGTTTTATCCTTGAGAGTAAAGGAAAGCAGACTGGAAGGATGTCCGATGCTGCAGCGCAAAATTCTCTTCTGTCAAAATTTTCTATTTTCTATCCCTTTCTCAATTTCTATCTGTGAAAAATAAGTATAAGGTATAGGTTAGTAATATAGTGTAGGAAAAACTTAGAAATGTAAGATCATCTAGAAAAAAATAAGTCAGTCAACTAACTAGACAGAAAACTCAATTTTCTAACTTTGGGGGCTTTGAATACACACTGGGGGAAAAATCTTTCTTTGGGCTTTATGGGTAGTAAAAAAGCTCTTCTCTGAGCTTATGGGGCAAGAAAAAGTTTCCTATGGAAGCTTTTGTCCTGGGGACAGCTGAAATACTAAAGTTCAAGCAACAGGAGAAAGTGTTTTCTCCCTGAGGCAAAAATGGGGGTTGTAAAAAGCCAAAAAGTTTAAAGTTGGGAATTTTTGGGAAAAGTTGGTCTTTCTCTTTTGGGGAAAAAAATCTTTCTCTTAAACTATAAAGCTTTTCTTGGAAAATTTGGAGGGGAAATCTCTCTAAAAACCCTTAATCTTTCTCAAAAGCTCTTAACCTTAAAACCTAAAGCCTTTAACTTTCTCAAAAGGGAAAAAATTAGAATCACCTGAAGATATTAGTATGGGGACCACCTATGATTAGCTCTAAGGGAAAACAACAAACTTCTTAAGACAGCAAAACCTCTCTAAGTTCTTTCAAGCTTTAACAATCCGCCCTGCAATGTGGGAGGCAGGGACATGTCCCTAAAAACCTCTTCTAAGCTCTATCTCTTCAACCTAGTAAGACAGTGGGTCAGAGTGCCCTGAGGGAAACACTTGGGAGAGTGTGGGTGAAGAGCTACAGAGAGCCCAAAAGGGCAGGAAACTTTACCTGAGAAAGGCAAAAAGGCCAAGCTTTTCAGTTACAGTGAGCTGAGGCATCAAGGGTTTTGTTTCTGAGTGAGCATTTCAGAATGAAAAGGTGCTCCTAATCATCCTAAATCAAAGATCCCCTGAAGCAATGCAAACTGTTAGCATTGTATCCTCTCTTCTGACCCAAAACCCAGAGGCGACTGTCCAGTGTCTCTGAGTTGGGGAGCATTTCAGGGATAGTAGGGTTCCTGCATTTGCAAATTTCCTGGAGCACAGAGCTGAGGCAGGAAGGTGCAGGACCCAGGGGAAGATTGCTAATGAACAAACAAAGCTAAAGCCAGTGGGAACGGCACAGCTGTCCACTTTCCTACAAGTCTTGGGTTGATAGGTCCACAGCTGCAAAAAGAAATCTGAGAAAAAGCTTTCTTATCAAAGAAAGGACCTTTCTGGCAAAACAGTTAAGCTGAACTGTGTCTGAAGCAGTTGTGCTGCTGAGTCAGAACGCTGTCTGGGGAAAGAGCCTAGCCAGGGCAGAACAGAACTATCCAGGAGTAAAGGTTTCTTTTCTATCTGACAAAGCATCTCTTTGAGAAAAGCTTTGTTTCAACTGACTCCCATGAGATGAGGGAGTGTAACCCTAAGGGGTGATTGCCTCTGGCATAAGCTCTGTCCTTGAGCACCCAGACAAGCAAATGCAACCCACTGGGGGAATGGGCCAGGTGAAGGTCTGATGAGGCAAAGCACTTGTCCTAATTGGTGTTTAGAGATGGCAAAAACCTCCCTTGTTAGATTTTCAGTGTGTATGCAAACCACAAAGACCCCGAAAACAAACAGACAAAAAAGCCCCTACCTTCAGTACCAGGGAAAGCCGCCACAGTAGTGTTGGAAACTGTTTCTGGGGTAGAGAGGATAAACTGAGACCAAACTGGGAGATGTCTGGGAAAAAGACTCTGAAGAAACAGAAGGGAGAGTCCTCTGCAGAAAATGCATGACATGTGAAAAGCTGCTAGAATTTGAGGCAGATGGGGGTGGGGGGTGACGACAAAAAAAGCCCCTACTTCCAAAGGCAGCTAGCAGAGAGACAGAGGCACAGAAAGAAAGCTGAAGCTCTGCATCTGGGGGGAGGTGGGGGGGGAAGGAACAAGCAAAATGAGAATAAAATCAGTGGGAGAAAATTTCTCTGAAAGAGCTATGGAAAAACTGTTGTACATGATCTCGTTTTTCACTGACTGGCTAAAGCAAACACAAGCCCTGAGAAAAGTTGCTATCAAAATGCCAGCCTCAGTGCTGGCTAATGAGGCAGGTGCGATTCTGATCCAGGGCCAGTGTCAAATGAAGGAGAGACACCTGTTAAAGCCAGCTGAGGAGAGACCAGAAACCTCCCAGTGTCCCATAATTGAAAATGTAAGATGCTTGTTCAAATCTCCCGTTGCAAAAGCAAAAAACTTTGTTCAAACCTCCCAGGCAAGAATTTGTAAGCAAGTCTGGTAAAAGAGAACCAGTTGACTCTCAGATCCCAAAAGAACCATGGGAAATGACTGATATAAGGGAAATGATTTAATGGACTGATATAAGGAAAATGCATTCTGGGAAAGGTAGTTTTTCCGCTAAAGATGGCGACATTGCCCTGAAACACTTTTGTCAGCTCGAAAATACGTTCATGGTAAACTTAAAATACAGCTTTTAAAAGAATAAGGAAAGTCGTCTAAGAGTTTAAATGTCAGTTCCAATGAAAAATTGAAAGGATACAGAACTAGGTGCTTCGTGTTTTGGGGCTCGGTTGGTAAAATGCCTTATTTACCCTAATAGCTGTGCAAAGTTTTTAAAGTAGTTGGATGACAAAAAGCTACCTTTAAGAGCAAACAAGCTACTTTAAAATCCTTAAGAAAGAAAGAGAAAGCAGTTTATACACTGAACATTGTTTTAGGTATGAAGAAACTTATGGTAAAATAAAGTTCTTTGCCTTTTGAACCAACAGCCTTCAATGAGTAATTTCTTTGCAAATCTAATAAGGAGACAAGGAAACAACCATTCAAAAAATGACTGCTTTAGAGACGGGAAACTTCAGAAAAGCTGTCTTAAAAATGGTTGCTTCACCTGAAAGTTCCTTATAAGAAATCAATGCTAAATATCACAGAGGATAATATCAGGAGTTAAAGCTAATGAAGTGAAAATACTAAGTCCTGAAAATGCTTTTTCTCAAAGTAAGCTAATGAAGGATATGTTTTATGAAAGAACATCTATGTTCTTGACTCCTTTGAATAGTAACAGTTTTGGTGAAAATATTGGAACTGACAACAATCAAGTCAAAATGTTTGAACAAATTCAAGATGCTATTCACAAAACAAAGCTGTCATGCTTTGTGGGCCATATTAGAGCTCACTCCAATCTTCCTGGTCCTTTAGCTGAGGGGTAATGCAATGGCCGAGCATTATCCCAAGTGGAAATGGCTCAACAGTCACATGCTCTTCATCAAAATAGCGAAAGCTTAAGAGAAAGCAATTCAATCTTACCAAAGAAGCCGCTCGTTAAATAGTTAAACGATGTGGGGGTATGTCCAAAATATTTTCCTGTCCCTCACTTAGGGGTAAACCCTCAAGGTCTTCTTTCCAATCATCTATGGCAAATGGATGTTACTCATATTGTAGAATTTGGCAAATTAAGATATGTACATGTGACCATTGACACTTATTCAGGATTTTTAATGGCTAGTGCACAACCTGGGGAAGCTACAAAACATGTAATTATGCACTGCTTGAAGTGTTTTTTGTATATGGGTATACCAAAAAATTATTAAAACCAATAATGGTTCTGGATATAGTAGTAAGGCATTTCAACAGTTTTGTACCCAATGGGAAATCGTACATAAAACAGGTATTCTTTATAATCCTCAGGGAAAAGGTATTGTAGAAAAGGCTCATAGCAATCCTAAAATACAACTTCAAAAAATAAAAGGAAGAAATTTACCCTCAATCTCCACGTAATGCATTAAATCATGCTCTTTTTGTTCTGAACTTTTTGAATATGGATGTCTATGAACAGTCTGCCGCATATAGATTTTGGCACAGGGGCAACCAAGCGACTTTTGCTCAAGTGAAATGGAAAGATCCCTGCTCGGGATTATGGAAGGGTCCCGATCCTGTTTTAATATGGGGTCAAGGACATGTTTGTTTGCTTGTTTGTTTTTTCACAAGAGGAGAATGAAGCTAGGTGGTTTCCAGAGCCTCTGTTAAGGAGCATGGAACTAAGGAAGGTCAACTCCAATGACCTTCCTTTAAAGGAACCAGAATGAAAGTGGCCGGATTACTGTTTCTGATGTTTTGTCACTGGTTAATGCAAACAGTGAGGAAATAGAGTTCAGAGCTGGGCTGCTTTTGACTTTACTAGCTCTTTTAGAGAAATACTTTATATCACCTAATAGCTGTGCAATTTTTGGCAAAGAGCTTTACAGCAACTAAATATGGTAATTTCACTCAGCATGAAGTGAAGTTTTTCAGTAGAGCAAACCAAAAGTACTGCTGTAATAGAAACATTTATCTGAATTGAAGCACTTAGGGGAGCTATTATGAATTTGGGTGAAGGGACAGCCTCTAGTTAAAAACCATCTACAACGGTGCATCTCTGCCAGTTCCGGAAAGGCTGAGAGAACTCAACTTTGGGGTGTCGCTCTCCCCACCCCAGAATGTTACAATCCCCTAGCAACAAGTATCACAACTCTATAAGGACAACACTCATTAAATCCCAGTGCTGTATAGCAAAGTTGACTATAAACTCTAAACTTTAGAAATGATGTACGTACTTCCTGTCTAGTTAAGAGAATCTTTCTGATAGAGATAGTGATGATAAGAGTAAAAAGTAGAAAAAGATGAAAATAAGATATGTGAGTTTGTAGAGATTATTCTGTCTTGTTAGATCTGTGTTAAGAAATCTTTGGGTGCTTGCTAATTTAGATATATGCTAATGGTAGCCCTATATAAGTTTGTAAAATAGGTCCATAGAGTTCCTTTAAGAATATAAGCTTGCAAGAAATATCTAAGGGTAGTCTTAAGACATGTAGTAATAAGCTTGTAAGATGTAAAGGTACCAGTTGTAAATGTAAGTTTAAATAAGAAATAAGATAAGGAGTATATAAGAAGTAATAAGAAATGTATTTGCTAAAGTAGTTTAATAGTTTCCTTAAGGAATATAAATAAGTAGATGCTAATACGTTATATGTGAGTTTGTAAAATGTAAATGTTGAATGTGAGTCTAAATGCTTTGCAAGGCAAAAAATGTTATATGTGAGTTTGTAAAGTGTAAATGTAAAGTGTGAATCTATTCTTAATGTATATTGTGAAAGAACCTGAGACACAGAAGGTTAGTGTCCTAGTAGACTGCAAAGTAGGCAGTCTGGATGTTTTCAGAAGCTCCAGAAGCCACTAAAAAGCTAAGAACGGCAGAGGCCAAATCCAGCACAATAAGGCATCTGCAGCTGAGATCCATGAAAAATCAACGCAACACAGAAAAACCTGAGCTAACATCAAAAAACGGTGCTGTTTAAACTATTACGGTAACTAAAAAGATCTCCAGCTTGAGAATGAAAGTTGCAGATGCTTGTTTTAACATTGTTTAAAATTGTTAACTGCAAAAAGTTTTGGTTGTAAAACGTTTCTTCATATTTGTAAGTGAAAGTCTGATACCAGAATTTACTTTTTTTTCAACTTTTTGAACTTAAAATGAGATAAAACTACAGAACGATTTTTGTTATGGATTTCTTCATACTTGGAAGGCTTGTACCAGAATTACTTGAATTTGGGGACTTAATGAAATGAACAATAGAATCATTGCAATGGGAGAATTTTGAGTTTACTTATAGTAATGACCTAGAAATTGTTTTCTGGAGTTGGGTTAAAAATGGAACTATTTAAATGAAGAAATTTATTGTTTCTACCTTGACTCAAGATGCAATTTTGTGTATGCATATATGCTGGTGATTCATGTATTGTTCTGTGTTAAAAATGCAATTGTTTTGTGGAACTGTTTATGTAAAAATGGAATTACGTACAGAACTGGTTTTGTGTTACAAATGGAACTGTTTAAATGGAAAAGTTTGCTTTTTCTAACTAGGCTTGAGATTTTGCTTAAAAATTTATAAAGAAAAGTGAGAGTTAATACTCCTTAGTTTAATTTAAAAAATTGTTTGCATGGATTAATGTCATGTTTTGATTAGTAAGAAATTCAAATGGGGTATACTAAGAGACTACTTTTAAAGTGTAAAGATTTTTATTAAGAAACTGCTTTTGGATGTTTTGCTAAAAGTTTTCAAAGTGTTAATGGTTAGATTGAAGATATTGCTTTTCAATATGGGTTTGTAGGAACTGTATAAGTTTGGGTTCCTCTAACTAGGTTTGAGATGTTGTTTAAAAATTATAAAGAAAAGGAGGAGTTATGAGATTGAATTATGTTTGAAGAAACCTATTGATATTAATGCACCCTGGTTTTGTGGCATTAAGGAAGTTTGATGTGAGTACATTGAAGTTTTTCCTATGTTCTGTTATCAAGAAAATTCAAATGATTGAGTTAAAGTTGTAAGATGGAGAAAACTGTTAACTATATATAGCACTGTACTATGTATAGCAATATTTATGTTAACCTGTTAATGGTAATGATAAAGCTAAGGGATTCTTTAAGTTTGTAGTCGCCTTAAGAGTTTTTGGTTTAGAAAGGGCTTGAGGCAGATAAGACTGCTGTAGTCACCTTGGACCTAATTCAAAAGAGAAATGGCATCTTTATCATCCTCTACTCCCATACTGGGAGGTGTAACAGCTATGGAGATTGCTGTAAGCCATTAATAGTTATTTTTTATATATTAAGAAATGGAGACCTGTGGGAGCCCGTTTTCGGGCTCCTCGTGGCTTTACCCAGCAGTTCTGCATAGAGGATGATTAGGACCACGGACCTGAGTGCAGGTGTCTGAGATGGTCTGCACTTGGCTGTGCTGGGGGAGGAGGTCATTTTCTCCATCCCTTGGCGTCTCTATAAAAACCCCATGACAGAGACAGTTGGGGCCATTGGAAAAGGTTCCAGGCCCTCTCGACTCTATCCTTTATTTTCTATCTGTTTATCTCAGTAATATTCTCCGCAAATAAATCCTTCTATCTAAAATTTTCTGCTGCTCACACTCAAGAAAACTCTGGGGAGCTGTGGGGTTGGTGGGTAAACGCCCCACAATCTTCCCCACACCTCTTTCTCTTATGTATTCTCACAGACCTATAATAAACCTCCAAACTTAGGAGTAGTCATGTGTCCTTCCTTCCTTCCTTCTTTCCTTCCTTCCTTCCTTCCTTCCTTCCTTCCTTCCTTCCTTCCTTCCTTCCTTCTTCCTTCCCTCCCTCTTTCTTTCACAGAGCATTGTAGTGGGTAGTCATTCCAGCTTGGTTCTGGAAGTTCCAACCCCCATTGAGACTCTGGCAACTGTCACGCCTACGAGGCGGGGCGAGGGGAGGCGCCAGGGGACCCGAGAGCTGGATGGGTCAGCGCTCTCTCTGGGCGCTCTCTCGGTGTCGGGACGCTGACCGGTGCAGATTGACTGCGCAGAGCTCTGGAGAACACTGCTGGACTGCATTACACCTTCCGCAGACCCTGCGACCTACCCATTACTTAATTTGTGAGTTACGCCATTAAATAAATATCCTTTTAACTACGTGGAGTGGCCAAAATAATTTCTCCAATAGAGCATCTGGGTTTCATTCTCAAGATTCTCATGTCAACTCAGAACCACTTACATTTTTAGATACTGATGGTCTAATGTGCCCTGCTCATCTCCACAGAGATGCATGCAAGCAAACACTCATCCATATAAAATAATCATAACATATCTATACAATTAAGAAAAAAAGAGGATGGGAAACCAGAACTAGCAAAGTGGCCAAAACTGAATATCCACTAGCATCTAAGCCTTAGTATCCCATTGCTTCATCATTCACACTAAAAATGTAATATCCAACACCTAGAAAATTGGGTAGTCAGGGGTGTCTAACAATAGCAATTGCTACTGGTCAACATTTGGAGTACATTACTTGATACACACACACACACACACACACACACACACACACACACACAATGCCTAGGAATTCCTATTTAAAACTTTTGAGTAAGATGTAAAATTTCCTTTGAGAGATTTTTACATTTGTACACATTGTCGATGGTCTTCAGTCTACTAATATACAAGTTCAGTTAGTCAGAGTGCTTTAACAATTCCTCTCCCATGTCACCAGATTTCCACTGGTGCCATTGTTCTCATAGAAACTCCAGGGATCTGTAAGATCTGAGATTTAGCCTGATTTGTCTTTTCTCATTCACTGTCAGTCTTCATTAGGGTACAGATACTCTGACAACCACTGGGTACTGCAAAATGATTGCAAATACAGGGCCTTCAGTGAGTCATCTGCCAATGTGAAATACTCTCTTGTCTTCATAGTCATCAAGGCCTTCCTTTCTATACTGATACTCCAATGAATTCAAACACTCTGTTAATCCACTCTGAATCAATTTTAATTCCTTATGAAAGGAGAGACTTACTTTAACCTTAGCTCTAAGCATGAGTTTGGAGAGAATAGAAGACAACATCTTATTTCACACACTGCACACACATTTTCAGCCCACAACTTGAAGAAAATACTTTTCATGCTGTTTTTCAAAAGTAGACCTTGTACCTACTAGAGTTTTGCAAAACACACACACACACACACACACACACACACACACACACACACACACACACACACACACATTTTAAAAGAATATATCAAATAAGGTTTGTTGGGCCCTGATCCCCATTCTGTGGGTAGCTGTTGCCTTGTTTGCTGACCTTGATCAGATGACCTCCCTATGCTAATTCCCTGCCAGTTTCCTTCCTCCTGAAGAGCTCATGGAGGTTCCTTGTTTGTGTATCCTGCATATTTGGTGTAAACAGCTAGGATGCAAGTATGTAAAACTTCTGTAGCTAACTTCTGCCGTCTGGTTTTCTCCCATTGTGCTGTAAGCCTGTATTTAACGCCTCTTTCCTCCTTCAATAAATGACATTGGCATTCTGCTGAGATGAATGACCTGCTGTCTTGTCTCTGTTTTTAATACTTAGCACATCACTCGGACATGGTGAATGGGTGGTACCACAGGCACTACAAAGGTTGAGTTATAATAGTATAACAGTTATCTGAAAGCCTAAGATTCTGGTAACTTGAGGCTGGGTACCTCGACAGATATAGTTGTCCCACAGTGGCTGTCTCCCATTTGGAGAGACCCACAACCCAGTGGTTGCTCAGTGCATGAATCTGGACCTCAGGCAGCATCAGCTGTGCCCTGTGCATTCTCGGGACATATACATTCTAATAAGTGGTTTCTAACCATGTGTTCTCTACTGTGTGTTGATGTTTTGGTACTATTCCTACTGGGCTTTGCCCATCCTTCAGGCTTGCCTTCCACATAAGGAGCTCTGGTTCTGTTTTAGAAGAGTCACATAAAGTCTTTTTATCAAATATTAAGATGAAGGGAGGTGACATGATACTACCTGTGTATTCAGAAATCGCTTCCTCCTCCAAGCTACTTGCAGAAATCTCTGTCTCTCCTGCTTAACAGTCAGTAGTACAGGTATGAAACATCAGAAGTTTGGTAATGCTGAAGCATTCCAAAATTGTTAACTGTCTCTAGAGGCAAGTCATGCTACTGAATTATGACAAATTATCATGAGGAAAAATAAGTGTAGCTAGACATTTTAAAATGCCTCAACCACTGCCTTTCCACAGAAAGACTAAACTACATATGGTTATCATAGAACAATGGCACCTCTGTCCCCTGAAATCCCCTAGTTTCACTCCTTTGGTGGATATTAAACAAGCAAAAAATGTTTTTCAAAGATTGAGCTATGCCCAAGTTAATCTTAACTACAAATGCTTCTGTACTGCATGTTTCATGGATGGCAATCATGTCTGTTTCAAACCTGAGCATTGTCCTAAACCCTGAGAGACAGTTGGGGAGGTGGCTTGACAACTAGGACATTCACTACCCACAGTGAAGACTCAAGTTTGAATCCCCAAACCCAAGTGAAAGAGGCAGGTGAATGCGGCCAGCCTGGTGTAAGTAGTGAGTTTCTGGTCGGCCAGAGCTACACAGTGAGACCCTGTCTAAAACAAACAAACAAACAAACAAACAAACAAACAAACAAACATAATCCATGTTAAAGTTAAAACCTTCCAATTTTTTAGACAGAAAAGGGGAAATGCTGTGGGATAATGCTCTTGTACAATGGTTTAATAAAACACTGGTTGGCCAGTAGCCAGGCAGGATGTACAGGCTGGGCGAGCAGACTAGGAGAATTCTGGGAAGAGGAAGAGCAGAATCAGGAGTCACCAGCCAGACACAGAGGAAACAAGATGACAAGGCAGAACTGAGAAAAGGTACAAAGGCACATGGCTAAATAAAGATAAGAATTATGGGTTAATTTAAGTGTAAGAGCTAGTCAGTAATAAGCCTGAGCTAATGGTCAAGCAATTATAAATAATAAGTCTCTGAGTGATTTTTTTATAAGTGTCTGCAGGTAGATGACAGCCAGGTGGATCCTGACAAACCTTTTGACTACAAATACATGTCGGCTGCATGTGGTGACCCAGCATATGGGGTGGTATGGACACAGGAGGGATCTGAGATAGCAATGGCCAGACAGTCTCACCCAACAACAGCATGTCCTCTCTCAAGGGACAGAGGGGAAGGACAGCCTGTCAGCAGCAATCTGGACTCTAAGAAGACACCAACTCTTGACCCTTGCAAGGACAACATGAGGCCTTAGGGTTGAGATTCAGGCTAGACACAGGCAGCTACTCTTCAGGCTCCATTCATGCCAAGCCTCCTGCATGAAGAGCCAGGCTCAGAACCACATTCTGGCACCCACTTTGGAATTCACCAGAGGAGGCAGAATGGGGCCCCACAAAGAGCAGGGCAGCCAACTCATTTATTTAAGGCCATAATTTGAAGTTGTGTTAAGCAGGTAAAGTCATTCCCTCACTAAAAGGAGAAGGTTGACCTTAGAGCAGGGTGGGCTAAGTGGTAGTTGAATCCACTACATCTTACAGTCCCTCTCTATACTCTGTGGCCCTTAGTTTCTTTTTGTATTTGTATGTGTGTGTACATGCCCCCCTATGCAAAGACAGGGTCTGGCTATGTAGACCAGGCTGGCCTGGAACAGCCTATTCTTCTGCCTCCATCCCTAGCGGGCTAGAATCACAGACATGCAAAAAAAACATGCTTCAGAGGGCTAGGATCACAGACATGAACAAACACACTTCAAAGAGCTAGGATCACAGACATGAACAACCATCTTCTAGAGGGCTAGGATCGCAGACATGCACTATCACACCCATTCACCTGATAACTATTTGGAAGCATCCAAAATGTGCTGATGAGTGGCTGAAATCAGCTGATCTGACAGTTGCTGAGATCAGGGCCAAGGAGCCTCAGAACAGTCCTAACACAGGGTTCCTCCCAGCCCCAGATAGAACAGAGTCCCATACAAAGGCCAGCTGGGAGTTAAGAGAACATTTTACAGCTCCGTTTCTAGGAGGGATGGTCCAGTGATAGGAAATAGGAAATCAAAAGAGGAACTCTGTAACATGAATTTCAAGTGGTCTTATCAATAAAAGCCATGGGAGCCAGGTATTGGGGTGAATTCTGAAAGATCAGAGAAGCAGAACAAGCCATAGCTAACCTCACCTCGACAACTCCTGATCAGATCCTGTTTCCATGAATCCTCAGACTGAAAGCTTCTGAGTACTTACCCAAATGGATCTCAGCTGAACTGCTGCTAAAAGCCTAAAAGGCCCTAGTTCCTGGTCCTCACACCTTATATAACTTTCTCTTTCCTGCCATCACTTCCTGGGATTAAAGGCATGTGTCTTTCCCAAGCAAGACATGAGATCTCAAGTGCTGGGATTAAAGGTATGTGTCCCCAAGCCTGGCTGTTGCCAGTGTGGCCAGGAACCCACAGAGATCTAGATGGATCTCTGCCATCCAAGTGATAGGATTAAAGGTGTGTGTACGACCATTTTATGGCCTCTATATCTATCTAGTGGTTGTTCTATGACCCCAGATAATTTTAGTAAGGTATAAATATATCAACCACAGAACTCCTTTCCCCAACTGGAGGTGTTGTGGCTCATGGGTGGAGTCCCTGCCTAAAACCTCACAGTGAGTTGGTGGGTGGCCATATGGTTCGACAGTGGAGCCCTTGCCTAGAATCCCCCAGTGGGGGGCTGCAGACCTGGCTTAGTGCCACAGTACTTTGCTACCTTGCAGAAGGCCCTGGTTTCCATTCCCAGCACTGGAAATAATAAAGAAAATAACAACAGCCCTAGGAATGCATCATGGGTTGACAACTCCAGCCAAAGTCTAACATGGAATACCAGGAGAACTGTGGCTGTCTAGTGGCCCAGACACTGCTGAAGGGCCACAAGGCTGGGGGCAAAGCAGGGGTCTGACAATTCTGGCCGGAGCTCTCAATGTGAGCCAGCATGGAGGGCACCATTGGCCAAGCAGGAAGTTGTCTGGGCTGCTTGCTGGCATCCACACCCACTGAGATCCTTGGTTACTTGGAAAAAGGGTCTTGACAGAAATTGAGAGTTGAGCAGATATCATAGGAAGTTAGAACAAGCCCTAAATGCCATGTCTGGCACTCTCAGAAGACATAAGGCTGGCATGGTGGCACACTCCTGTGTATACAGCACTAGAGTTTGGGTTTTTGTTTTTGTTTTCTTTTCAGCACTGAGAATGGAACCCAGGACCTCAGCACTGGGCAGACACTTACCACAGAGTTACAGCCCCACGTACTCAGGAGGCAGAGGCAGGCAGATCTCTGAGTTCAAGGCCACCCTGATCTACAGATCAAGTTCCAGGACAGCCAGGCTGTTACACAGAGAAACCCTGTCTCAAAAAAAAAATTTCTCTCAAGTTTCATAAAATCTAATGAAATTATACATAAACTTGCTGGCGTTGAGTGACTTCATTGTAGAAGCTTAGTTCTGAAGAAGTTTTATTTGTATTTCATAATTGTTTTCTTGGAGGGTTTTGTTGTTGTTCTTTTTTTTTGAGACGGGGTTTCTCTGTAGTCTTGGCTGTCATGGAACTCACTCTATAGACCAGGCTGGCCTCAAACCCACAGAGATACACCTACCTCTGCTTCCTGAGTGCTGGGATTAAAGGGGTGTGCCACAGCCTGACTGGGAAAGTAATTCTGTTGATAGGGTTCTTGCCTAGTAAAAAACGATGTCCTGGGTTCTAGTCCCAGCACTTCACAGAACCTCACATGGTGGTGCATGTCTGTACTTCGGAACATGAGAACCGGAGGCAGGAGGATCAGAAGGTGCTGCCGTGACATTAGTTCACTTTCCCACATTCTTAAACTTTGCTGAACACTGACACTTTGTCCTATTTAGCTCATTAGGTCAGAACCAGCATCTTTTTCTGTGTAGCTTGAACTCAGGATCTACCTGCCTCTCCTTCCTGAGTGCCACAATTACAGACTACCTACCCAGCTACAATCATGTGAAGCATAATGAAGGTTAACAAGTAATTGTCTAAGCCTGGCATGATGCTTGTAACCCTGGCACTCAGGAGGTTGAAGTGGGAAGGTAGAGAATTCAAGGCCATAATTGTAGAGGATGAGGCATGCTGAGTCATAAAAGAGTGCCCCTGTACTGTTGTCACAGAGCCTATTCCCTAATGGCAGGGGGAGGGCTGTCTTAGAAAGGCAGGAGGAGGTGGACAAAGGCTGGGAAGAGCTCAGTAGTAGAGCACTTGCATACATAAGTTAGTAACATAGACACACAATTACAGACATCACACACTTGTTCACTCAAAAGCTACCATAGCTACACAATCCCCTGCCCATCCCACATTCTGGAGACATGTACCAAGTCCATATTTCATTGATTGGTCTACCCACTGGCTGACCCAATAGATGGGGATGCATGCAGGATCCTCAGCCTCTTCTGGGATAGAAACATAGCACTGATTAGTCCAGCCCCTTCTTCTGTCTTCTCAGATAACCCTCCCCAGAGCTGGGGGGGGGTACCCCATGAAGCCTGGCGAGGGCTCTGAAGGCACAAACCCAGACACCCAAATAGAAAATTTCAGCCCAGGACATCAAGTCCCAATTCGTTAAGTGGGCCCCTTTACTGTGTCCCAGGAACTGTGGTAGGTATAGATAGGAAAAGAAACCCGAGGCTTCTGGAAGGACCCACGTACCACCCACAGGGATGAAGAGTGATCAAAGTCTCTCAGCTGCTCTGTCATTAACATCGGGGCTGGTGGAAAGCCTAGTGCCCCAGATTAAAGTGGTGAAGAAACTGAGCAGACCCAACCGTTCCTGCAATGCTAGAACCAACTCAGTGCACACAAGTCCAACTGCAGATACATGAATATGTTGGGAAGAAATGTTACGGAGAGTTAAGTCAGGTTAGGAAGTGCTGGCAGTGGGGGTCAGGGTGGTGACAGTGGGCACAAAAGCCCTGAGGCTGGAGCTGACCTGTGTCTCTTGAGGACCAAGGGATTAATTCCCTGGGCAGAAAGGAGACAGAAGATGCAGCTGTGCAGAGGTGACCTACCAGTCACCTACAGAGTGAGATGGGGCAGAAACAGGCAGAAGGCACACCAGGAGGCCCTGGGTGTCAGGCTAACTCATCTGGATGTTGATCTCCAGGAAATGGGTGCTGCTTGCTGACTGAGATGCCCTGCCTTCTCCAGATGGGAAGCCCCTGCAGGACTCACCTTGCCGCACCTCCTTCCCTCTGAGGGCTTGGAGGCATTGACCCTGGTCAGTGGCTACAGCATGTCACCAAGGTTGTACTCAATGGCATCACTTGTCCCCCAAACCACTGGCTCCTCCTTTTCCCAGGGATGGTCAGGCAAGGGTCTCTCTACACCAGAGAAGGTGACATGGCCATTAGCCAGGCATAAAACCACTGGAGGGAGCACAGGCGGCCTGCCACAGCCAGCACTCTTCCCACAGTCCCATTAGCTCTCACTGCTGTTGGGAACTGAGTCAGGACCGGGTTGGTGTGTCAGGTACATGGTGCTTACTGAGAGGCCACAAAGCTTCAGGAGCTCAGGCCTCTGCACCAACAGCCTGCCCTTCCAGGACAGCAGCTGTTGCTGTCCCTCAGAGAGGGAACCTGGAGGCACAAATTCAAGCAAAGAATGAAGGACACCTTGTGCATCCAGTAAGGCGGGAGGATGGGTGAAGCTCAGTGTAAGCCTTTTGCTTTGAGTGCCTACAGATAACAGTCTAATGAAATCCACACTGAAGCATTAGTTGGCCTATGGTGACCAGAGCTGTGCTGGTCACTGATGCTGTCTTTATTATTGAACGATTCACTTCCCCAAACCAGCATGTGTCAGTTCTCCCGTGAAACAGGACATTCCCTAAAGTTTCAATTAAAAACAACAGCAACAAAAATCCCAGCATGCTGTATTAAGAATTTTAGTGTGAAATAAAATATCCAAGCTCTGATATTAAAACTAGATAAAAAGGTGCTGGAGAGATGGCTCAGCCACTAAGAACTCTGGCTATTCTTGTCAAGAACCTGGCTTTGGTCCCCAGCATTCTCATGGAGTCTCACAACCACCTGTAACTCTAGTTCCAAGGAATCCAAGACAATCTTCTGGCCTCTGTGGTCTCCAGGCATTCATGTGATGCACATTCATATATGCATGCAAAATACCCATTCACAGGAAAAACAAAATGAGTGTTTAGAATATGTAAAATCAAACCTGTCCAAATATAACTATTGGAAATGGAGGAGGACTACACCAGGATCACATAACACATGATACAATTTTCTACATTTGGATAATCTGGAAAATGTCTATAATACATCTTTATTTATTGCTACTTACTAAAAACAAAGAATCCTTAAAGTAGCAGTATTTTAATACCTCCTATAGGATAGGAATCCACAAGTCCAGCACTACAGGAAAGGGTCACAGAAAAGGGGGCTCAGCAATAGTTCAGTTAATAGAGATCTTGTATAGTGTGAAGCCCTGAATTAAGATTCTCAGCTCCTTATAAACTGGCCATGTTGGCCCATACCTGTAATCTAGCACTCAGGAGACAGAGGCAGAAGGAACAGAAGTTCAAAGTCATCCTTGGCTACTGGGAATTCTAAGCAGACTGAACCACATGAGACATTGTCTCAAAAAATAAAACAGAAAAATAAAAATTACAGTAATACTTACTATACCAAGACCCACATGTAGGTGCCAAAATTGATGACTAATAGTTTTTCAAACAACTTCCTGCAAGATACTTGTCAATTATGGAAGAAACAGTATCTGTAGCAGGGACAGCCTTGTCTCCCTGACCCACTGAAAAGAGCACATCCCCTCTGCAGTATTCCTGCTCAGATTGTAGAATCTTCCCTAAATCATGAGGAAGCAACAAACCCAACAGGAAACACACTCCTCAGCAACCTCTGAGCATGTCAAGGTCACAAGACACAAGGAAAAACCCAGAGACTGTCACAGGCTGGAGGAAACTAAGAAGCTGAGGTCTCTAAATGCCATGTGCGGTACTGACTTGCATCCTGATACAGAACAAGGTGATGTTAATGGGGAATCTTTTTGATTAACAGGAGGACTGGAGTTTGTTGACAGGATTATCTGGTGGTTAATGTTTTTGTTTTGGTAATTATTCCATGGTAGAGATGTGCTGACAGTGGAGGAAGCTGGGGAAGGGTACATGGGAAGTCAGCCCTATTTTGTTTATAATATTTTTGTATAGCCCTAAAATAATTTCAAAATAAACCAAGTCATTGAGTCAAGGGTGAGGCACACATTTGTAACCCCAGCATTTGGGAGTTAAAAGCTAGCCTGAACAACATGAGACTCTGTCTCAAAGCACCAAAACCAAAACTAAATCATTGCAAGTCATTTGCCTAAAAATGTAAATCTAATTGAAACAGATGAATTGAGAACTTTATATTAAATTAGAAGTATATCCACACAGAGAAACAAAGTCCTTCAACCTACTTCTCAAAGACTACAACCCTTAATGAAATATATTAAGGTCAAATAAAACTGCAAGAATAAAATAGTAATTCTAAAAACAGTGGCACACTCCTATGAGCCCAGCCCCTTGGGGGAGAAGGGGCAGTGAGGCCAGAGATTTCAAACCTGAGGCCACTCTTGCCTTCATAGTCTGTTTCAATAAAAAGGAAGGAAGGAAGGAGTGAGTTAAAAAACAAAACAAAAGAATGCTCCCAGGTGAGGTGGCTCACACCTTTGATCCCAGCACTTTATTGTGGCAAAAGAAAAAGAAGCAAACACACAAAGCAATGACTTTACTCACTGAGCCATCCCCAGCCAGAGTAGTGGGTTCTGAGAGGAGGAATCTAGATCTTCAGCACAAAAAACTGGTTGTTAAAATTTTTTCATTTAATTTTTTATGTGTATGAATACTTTGCCTGCTTGCATGTCTGTGCACCATGTGTGTGAAGTGCCTGTGGAGTTCAGAAGAGGGTGTCAGATCTCCTGGACCCCAGTAGGCAGCATGGCCATGTGTATCTATAACCCCAGTTTGGGGAGGAGGTGGAGACAGACAGATTATGGCAGCGTGCTGGCCAGCCAGCCTAGCAGAAGTGGTGAACTTCTACTTAGTCAGACCCTGTCTCAAGGCACTAAGGTGGATCCTGATAGACAAGCCAAATGACATCCTACTCTGGTCTCTGAATGCATATGCATACGTGCACACACCTGCACATTTATGTGTTTGTGTGCCAGCATATCATGCATACATATGTATACAACACACACACACACACACACACACACACACACACACACACACACACACACACGCATGTGTGTGAGGACGAGCAAAGAGTCCCCATTTTTAACTCTTTGTGTGGCTTTCAATGAGATATAATTTCATATGATAGTTTTTTATTATGTAACAAAACCCTCCAGAACTTAATGGCCTAAAACATCAAACTATTTATTTGTGGATTTATGTTAGTGATAGTGTTTTTACTTGTGCAGGAGCACATGTCCATGTGAGTATGCATGCATATGTATGTATGAATGCATGCATGAGGGAGTCAGAGAACCTTTGGTAGTGTTCCTCAGGTGCTGTCCTTGCTCCTCCTATTCTGAGACAGAGTCTCTCTGTTCAGAACTCACCGTGTAGGCTGGACTGGTTGACCAGCGAGATCCCAGGATGCACTTGTCTCTGCCTCTTCAGTGCTGGATTAGTCTTGCACCACCACCATCCTCGAGTCTTTTCACATGGGTTCTGGGGCTAAAACTCAGGTCCTTGTGTTTGCAAGGTAAGGACTTTACCAACATGGTTCTCTCCCTGCCCCTGTTTCTTTTTAAAAATACTCTTAGCTGATACTTTTCCTGAGCAGGTTTAAGTTTCTGCAGTGATTAACTGAAAAAGTAGTAACAAAAAATTGGTCATAAGAGGAAATTGTCTTTTTTTGTTTGTTTTTTTGAGACAGGGTTTCCATGTGTAACAGCCCTGGCTGTGCTGGAACTTGCTTTGTAGACCAGGCTGGTCTCAAACTCACTGAGATCCACCTGCTTCTGCCTCCTGAGTGCTGGCATTACAGGCATGGGCCACCACTGCCCAGGTGGAATTCTTTAAAATGGGCTCATTCATGATATATTGTGAACCACACTAAACTTTGTCATAAGATCAGAGGGACAAAGCAACAAGCCACTGCCAGGTCTTACCTCTAGGACTCCTCAGCATGAAAAGTCCTCAGCTGATAGGATTCAGGTTGAATAAGCTTCCTCAACCAAAATGGCCACCACTGTTTGACTCTGTTTATCTCCTAGATTGAGTCAATCTTATGTAGTCCAGGGTGGCTTTGAACTCACAGACATCCAGACGATCTCTGCCTTAGGAGTGCTAGGATTAAAGGTATGTGCCACCACTGTTTAGCATCTATGTTTAATCTAGTGGCTTGTTCTGTTCTCTGATCTTCAGGTAAATTTTATTAGGGTGCACAATATATCACCACATTTCCACATTTTTCTCTAAAATAATAAGAGGAGGTTATAGCTAATATAAGAAAAACTATATACAAAAAGTATATACAATACATACAGTCAAGTATTACATTAACAATGTCCAGTCCATTAACATTTGACAAATTCAGACAAAGAGCTCCATTATTTATCCTATTTTAGTGAGTCCAAAATGTTGTGTCTAATTAATTTCCTACCCTAACTTGTATTACCAACCGAAAACTGTCTTTTGATGTCTTTCAGACTTGTACACTTACACCTCTTTAGTGAGTTTCTTTTCTGCATTTGTTAGCATGGAAAACTAGAGCTATAACTATCTAGTCTTCAGAGCTCATGCTCTTTCTTTAAAATGTTATAAATACTTGATGGTGGAAAACAAACCTCGACAGATTACCTCCCAAAAGATAGCTTTGACTCTAGATCAAAATTTATTAAAATAAGCAATGTTCAGTTTAATTCTTATAGTAACAACGACAAGTACTGTGGAGATACACATAAGGTACAAAAAAGACATTTACACACTCAGACGCCACAATTTAACTTAAAACTTCTTTAAAACACACCTCTCCAGTTCTAGTATTCCAATATTCTAACAGAATCCAAAAATACATATCAGTACATATAGATAAGGACTTATATATATTGATTTCTGGACAAATAGTTGCTCATCAGTTTTATAATTTACTTCTCTGTTCCCTGTGAGAAAAATTACCTGAAATGAAAAATATAATGGCAGATAGGCTTATTTTGCTTCCTTGTTTTTAAGAGATATCATCAATATTAAAGAGCAGACATTGTAGGATTCAGGAGAGCTGCAGGTGGTGAGATTTGAGTGTATCAACTCTTTACAGAGTAGAGTACAAGGAACCTGAACTGGAGGCCAGAACCTGAGGTCGGTATAACCCTCAAAAGTCTGTGAATAATGACCTACTTTCACAATAGAGGCCAAAACTCTTCAAAATCCTACAATCTCCTTGTATAACCAGAACCTCAGTATCACAATCAACTGAATTAGAGAAAGAACAGCAGCCATAAGTAAAAATATCCCCAATTTCAGACACACACCCATCATCACATCTAAGTGTAGTATTGAGATGATATGATCCACAATGCACAATCCCTTAACATCAGGTCTGCTTGCTATATAACACACAATTTGGGTTCAACTCCACACCATGCATATGACTTTCCTCAGCAAAAGACATCCAAGATGCAATATCCTCTGAGGCCCTCCCTCCTCACAGGACTCTGGGCATGCCTTACAACTCAGGTCAGTTAAGTCGGAAACCTTGATGCACACTTCCTTAGGCCCCTCAAGTTTGCAACTCTTTACTTCCTGCAACACAGAACCATTTTTAAAATTCTAGTATGCCCTGCCACCATCTTAAACTGTACCCTGATGCCTTGGGTGATAGTTACAGTAGTCTCTTTGTGATAATCCATGGGAATATGTCTGTATTTGATCACTCTCTAGCAGGGATCCATCTCATCAGCCTTTTCAGTCAAATACATTCCAAAGGAATTGTCATATTCTCATTTATAGTCTTCTATGGGTGCTCTTTTAAACTGAAGGGACCCCAAATATTATCAATGTGCACAGCTTAAGTTTTCTGTTTAGTATTATACATCTGTCAATTCCAGGAGCTTCGTCATAAACCTCCTACAGCTTTAAATTACCAGGTTTGACACAAGATCACGGAATTACTTACTTCTTGTTATTATTTCTTTTGAGATTTGCACTTGGTCCCTTCCTCTCAGTTACCTTAGCTCTAACACCTGTCTGTATCCCTAAAACTTTCTGTCCTAGTTTTCAACCATCGAGTAAAATGAGTCCTGTACACATATATGTAGAACATAGTAGAGTAACCCAGGATATAACTATAGATGAAATTTCATACTACTTCTCCCCATGAATGTGTCAAATGACAATTACTCCTCTTCATGGCTACCTCCAATCTCAATGCAGGGATGTGGTCCGCTGTGTGCTTGCACTAGGCTTGTGCATGCTGTCACACTTAATGTGAGTTCATGACTCAGCTGCTGTGTTGTGTACCGAGGACACTGTTTCCTAGAAGTAATCAACACTGCCTGTCCCTTAGAATCTTTCTACTCCTCCACAGTGATCCATGACCTGGTGAGGAGGCGATAAGATGTAAATGTCCCTAAGGCTGATCATTATCCACTCATATTCCATGTACCTTGGCCAATGGCTTGTCTCAGTGTTAGACACCACCTGCTCTGAATAGAAGCATTTTTTGCATTACTTAACTTTGACATCACTATTTTCACAGTTTGGAATATAACACCTGTTTGATTAAAAATTAAATACTTCATTGTGTGTGATATCACAATGTAAAATGAAATTTGGAACTCAGCAACCTAAAGACAATGGGTAATAATGCTGGACTCACATTTATAATCTTAAAAAATAAAAATTATAAAGCTGAGAAGTCTCAGTGTGGATGGAAGTATAGACAGTGTTTCCATGGTACAAGATGAGTATAAAGGTTCAGGGTAACAAAGGGGGAGTTCATTCTTTGGCATGCAAGAAAGGAAGAGCACTGGAATCCACAAAGAAGTAAGGACCCATATAAAGAGGAAACCAGAAAGGCAAAGTGGAGAAAGGAAGGGAACAGTCCACTCTTCCACATGGAGACCAGGTGATAGTAGACGGGAGGACCCACAGAGGATACGGCATCTGGGCAAAGAGCCCTGTTTCTGAAAGACTGGTCTTCCATTTCAAATGAGAGACATGTGGTGTTGGTATGTGTCAACCTAGTGGAGAAATTTCCTGTGACAGTCTTCTAGGCAGACTAGATTTGTGAACACAGGGACTCCATTTATTCACAATTCATAGAGTACTATTATCAGGGGCCCACTGGACAGTTTATGGAAGAGTCAAATACCAAGGTGCCTGGGGATCACATTCATTGAGTTTGTGTAGGTCAGGTGGTCCAATAGACAGGCATGAACATTGGCCTGTTCAGATGCAGATACTCTGACTAAAGTCAAGAAGAAAGAACCACAGATGACTGTATCTGTCAGGGCACCTAAAATGTAACTTGATACTCTGACTAGAGACACATGCTTGAGATTGCATTAGTGCTACTTGGATAGGTCAAGGAAATGTCAGAAGAATATTGAAATGACAAATGCCATATAACCAAAAGGACAAGTCTGGTGATGTCCATGCCATTATTTCCTACCATTGGGTTGACTTGTGTTTCTATATCTGAAGTTAAATAAACCCTGCCTCCTGTAAGTAGATCTTTGCCAACTATTAGATCATAACCAGGAAAAAAATTAGTAGTAGAGTGGCTTGACACAAGAATGTGAGAGAAAAAAAAATAAAAATCACTATGGATTTTGCCAAGCTTTGATTGGACCATTGCATGTGACATCACATGGAGTCCAAGTGATGTAAGCTAGATATCAGCCAATAAAAGAGCGCCACCTAGGGCTGGGTTTTGTCTTTGTACTTCAAAGAAGCAGTTGGGTGGTGGGAGAGCAGTTGGATTCAGTTGCTTCTGCTAAATTTGGACTTTTCAAAGCCTGTTGGATCTTGACTTAGTGAGTATATTTCCCAGGCTTTCAGTTTGGGCTTTTGTATCTATTAGGTATCTATTCATTGCTTTATTTACATCTTTGGTTTGGGTTTTGATTTGTGCCTGTAAATGCTTTTTCCTTATTTCACCTCATTATTTATTTATCATTTTTGCCTTTGTTCTTGTGGAATTTACACATATAGTTGTATATATTATCTCTATAGCATGAGGAATTTGATCATGACTTCCCATATGTGACTATTTTGCATTTTGATCATATTTACATGCTCTATTTCACTTACCCACACATTGAATGTGACAAGTACTTCCAAATCATCTAAGTTTCTTCTCTCTGCTTGTTCAGAATCACTAGAAAACAAAATGTGACACTGGTGTTTCTGGAACTGGAACATTTGAAGTAACATTTTTTCTAGTTCCAAATGTTTTCCTGAAAAAGGCATTTCATTCCTTTGATGTCCGATTATAGGTCTTACCTCAGTGTTGTGTGTGTGTTCTGCTTTGTGTCAATTTGTATGTGTGGACGAATCCTAATGTTCCTGGGTGATCGTGAAGTATGGTGTTAATGTGTTGTTGAATTTGGTGTGAGCTATCTCTCATTAAGGATTTTTATAACCTATTAGTCCAGAATATTGCCTGACACTGGCCCCCTTTTACATTTTATTTACTTGGTGTGAGAATAAGGGTAATGCGTTTTTGATGAGAAAATATTTGAAAATGTTCTTTCACTCAGACATAGAGGATACCGAAATATCTGGAGAACATTGCTGTTTTATGTTGAGATGATAGAATTCATCACTGAATTGTCCTGGTCACTGTCTGAGTCTTTCTTGATACTCAGTACTCAGAGTGTTTGTCTAGTTTTATTTCCTAGACTTTAATTTTCCCTTTGACTTATTATTTCCCTCCTTCTTGGATGTATTTTTATTTTTTATCAGGGGAAGGAGGGAATGGCCAGAGCTTACAAAAGGACAGTGATGCATGGACAGATCTTCCTTTCAGACAAAAGGTCATTAGTAAAGATGGTCTGGACACTCTGTGGGTGTCTTAAGGAGTTTTCTTCCCACCAGACAAAGTGTGTCTCCATTAACTTCATGGTGTCTGAGGGGAAAGGAGTTGCTTCAATATCAAGAAGCAGGCTTGGTTAATATGAGACCCATGCTACATGACAGAGGATGGGATCTGGAATTTAGGCTACTTGAAGAACTCATTCACAGGGTGGATGGGAGAGATATGTTCAATGTGTGACTGTGTGACAGCAATGAATCTGTCTTGGCTTCTGGGAAAGTAACAGGAGTGGGGTTGGGAAGGATAGTAGCCTTCTCTGCTAAGGGCATTTCCTTGGGAACAAAAACGTGAATAGAAAAAAAATTAATAATTTAACAGAAAATAATTTTTAAAAAATCACTGTGGTTTTTTTCTGAGCCTTGATTGGTCCATAGTATGTGACATCACACGGAATCCTTGTGATGTATGCTAGATACAAGCCAATGAAAAGGCACTGCCTGAGGCTGAGTTCTGTCTGTACTTCGGAAAATCTGTTGGTTGGTGGGAGAGCAGTTGGACTCTGTTGTTTCCCATACACTTGACCTTTTCCCTGACCTGTTGGATCTGGACATAGTGAGTTTGATTCCCAAGTTCTCAGTTTGGGATTTTGTCAATTGTATTTAATTATTTCTTTATTTACATTATTGGTTTGGGTAGTATTTTTTTTCTATAATTCCTTTTTCTTCATCTCAACTTATTTTCCTTCTATCACCTTCTTTTCTTTGTCATTTTTGGCAGTGTTCTTGTGTATTTTACAAATTTATTGTTATATATTAAATGCATAGGATGAGGAATTTGATCATGACTGACATCTGGCTGTATTCTACTTTGATCATATTTATCTGCTACACTTTACTTCCCAACCCATTGAATTGGACAACTACTTTGTCAAAGGGCCAAGTCCCATTAAATTGGACGCCTTATACAAGGGCTATCCCCCTGCCTGCTCATGACCTGCAGTGAACAAAATATGACACTTGTGTTTGTGGAACTGGCATGTTTGTAGTAACACTTTCACTAATTCCAAGTTTTTCCTGAATTAGGCACTCCATTCCACTGATGTCTGATTTAGGACCTACCTCAGTGAGGTGTGTATACTATGCCCTTTGGCAATTTGTGTCTGTGTACGAATCTTGAGTGTTCCTGGTTAAAGATGTCTTGATCATGAAGACTGGTCTTATTAATGTGGTGTTGAATTTGAGGTGAGCTATCAATTATTCCCATTCAGGTTTTTTTCCAATCTGTCAGTCAAGGATATTGGCTGATACTAGGATCTTTTTGAAATGTCTTATATGGTTTGGAAATTGGGGTAATATTTCTTTCATGAAATGTGCTTGAAAGTGTGCCTTCCCTCCGTTTTATGGACTACTGAAATACTGCGGATCATTGCTGCTGGTTGTTGAGATTGGACAAGTTGATTTCCAGTTTGTTAGTTTTGGGTCCTGGGATCTAGATTTGCTGCTTCATATTTATATTTATGTTTTTCGGTTTTCTTTATATTTATTCTTCTTTTGTACACTACATCCTGACTGCATCCTCCCCTCCCTCCACTCCTCCCAGTTGCCCCTAACCTGCTCTCTCCACCAGATCCACTGCTCTTCAGTTTTCCTAGAGAAAAGAGCAGGCCCCAAGGGATAGCAACTAAACATGGGATAACGAGATTCAATTAGAGTATATTTAAATTTTGTTTTTTTTCTTTTTTTAATGTGTAAATGCTTTTGAAGAAACATTTATTTTTATGTTCTTTGAGAATTTCATTTTATTTTTATTATTATAAATTTTCATTTTACATACCAACCACAGATTTCCCCGTCCTCCCTCCCCTGACCACTGAGCCTCCTCCCAACGCATCCCTCATTCCCACCTCCTTAAAGGCAAGGTCTCCCATGGGGAGTCAGCTGAGCCTGGTACATTCTGATGAGGCAGGTCCAAGCCCCTCTCCCTGCACTAAGTCTGCACAAGGTGTCCCACCATAGGCACTGAGTTCCAAAAAGCCTGCTTATGCACCAGGCATGGATCCCAATCCCACTGCCTGGGAGCCCCCTAGCCAGTTCAAGCTAAACAAGAGTCTCGCCTATCCAGAGGGCTTAGTCAAGTCCCATGGGGGCCCCTCAGCTTTTGGTGCACAGTTCATGTGTCCTCTAGTTTGGCTAGTTGTCTCTGTACTTATTTCCATCATGATCTCAATGTCCCTTGCTCATAGAATCCCTCCTCTCTCTCATTGATTGGACTCCTGGAGCTTGGCCTGGCCTTGGATGTGGATATCTGCATGTGCTTCCATCAGTTACTGCATGGAGGCTCTATGGTGACAGTTAGGGTATTCACTGTTCTGATTACTGGAGTAGGACCGTTCAGGCACCCTCTTGACTATTGCTAATAGCCTAAGGTAGGTTCATCCTTGTGGATTCCTGAGAACTTCTCTAGCACCCTGTTTCTCTCTATTCCAATGATTTCTTCTTTTATTATGTTATCTCGTTCCTTGCTGTTCCACTCTGTCCTTTTTCCAGCTCAACTCCCACCCCATTCCCTTATATTATCATTCTCCATTCCTTGCCCTCCATTATCCCACCTCACCCCCAGTTTGCTCATGTAGATCTCATCTATTTCTCCTTTGGTGGGCTATGTATGTGTCTTTCTTGGCATCTTCCTTGTTAGCTAGCTTCTCTGGAGCTGTGGGTTGAAATCTGGTTAACCTTTGCTTTGCATCTAGTATCCACTTGTGAGTGAATACATACCATGTTTATCATTCTGAGTATGGGTTATCTTGGGATAATTTTTATATATACATTTTCATAAGCAATTGCATGATACATTTCCATACATGCCTATACTGTACTTTGATCATGTTCCTCTGCACTATGTCAGTCCACCACCATATCTTTGTGACTGATACTGTGACTTTACACAAGCCTAGCCCTCTCCTTCCTGTGACCAGGAGAGACAAAGTAGTCAAAAAGACTGTTTCTGTTTGTGGACCTGCCTTGTCTCCTAAAAACTATATCTAGTTTAGCTACTTTCCTTATAACACAGCAGTTCTCTAGTCACTGTACTGAGTGTGGATTCTTCCCACAGTCTCCTTATGTGCTATGCTGTTGTTCCATTTGTTACAAATGTTACTTCTGCCATTCTGACCATGAACAAAGGCTCTTTAGTGTGTTGCTGAGATGGAGGTGAAGTATGAGGGACTCTCATGAATGATTTTCATATCTATGTTCATCAAGGAAAGGAGCTCACACTTGCTCCATTTATTGAGCTTACTTGGTGGTCGGATCAAGCTAACACTGGTACAGGGATGAGTTTGGATGTGTTCCTTTGCTTTTTCTTTCTTGAAGTATTTTCTATAATCCTGGTCTTCATTCTTCTGCAAAGCTTTGAATGATTCAGGGAATCCATGAGATCTGGGCTCTGCCTTGTTTGGAGCTGTTTTTGTTGCCAATCCACACTGGTGTTTATGACTTATGTGTTTAAGTGTTTTTATTTTATTTTAACTCAATATTCACACATGTCTAGGAATTCCTTTCATATTTTATAATTTTCTGGAGTATAAATATTGTAACATCCTAAAGACCATCTGGACTGTAGTTGTATTAGTTACAACATCGATTTTTCTATGGTGTTATTTTTATCTGACCTCTCTTTGTTTGCATCGTGGCACATCTGTGAACAGAGCAGATCATTCTTTCAGGATTCTCAGGATTTTCCTTTGCTTACCAAATTTACTTATACCAACTCTGATCTTTCCTATGATTTCTCATCCACTGCCTTAGGTTTGGGTTCTTCTAGTATTTTTATATCCTTGAAGAGCATCATTAGATTGTTTGGGATATCTCAATTTCATAACAGAGAATCCAAAGCTATGTCCTCCCCTTCTAAAAGTGCATTAATCTTTTTCTTTTAGCATTGTGTGGGGCTGAGATTGCCCTCAAGATAAAGTGGTTGAAATTGATCAGAACACCATGGGCAGCCACATGGAAGAGGACTATCTTGAAAAGGATTTCAGGATGTTAACATCTCTAGGTTGTGGTTCCTTCGGGGAGGTGAAGCTGGCCTGTCACCTTCCCACACATACACGAGTGGCTGTCAAGGTCCTTGAAAAAAACACCAACAGTGTGGCTGACATCAGTACTGAAGTGAACATTCTTCAGTCTTTAGAACATAGGAACATCGTTCGATTTTTTGACATGATCGACACACTGTCAACCACTTATCTGATTATGGAGTATGTGGCAGGAGAAGATCTGGAGAGCTGCCTCCAGGCACTGGGCTGTCTAAAGGAGGAGGAGGCTAGAGGGATTTTCCGGCAGGTGTTGTCAGCAGTCCACTTCCTCCACCAGAGACACATTGCGCACCGTGATATCAAATTAGAAAACATCCTAGTCGATGCAGCAGGAAATGCAAAGCTTTGTGACTTTGGTATGGCAATTGAAATCACAGAGAGGCAGATGTTGGAGGAGATCTGTGGCTCCTTGCTCTATTGGGCCCCAGAGATCTTGGCAAGAAAGCCCTATGATGGACTGGCGGGTGATATGTGGAGCTTGGGTATCGTCCTGTATGTCTTGGTCACAGGGCACTTTCCATACATGGAAGAAACCCTTGAAGGTATGCATAGGGTTATCACCACCACAATGTGTCCCATTCCCTACCATCTGTCAAAACCCTGTTATTTCATCATTGCCCGGCTACTCATGGTCCCTATCTGGTACCGATTCACAATCTGTCAGCTTGTGGAACGACCATGGCTGGGCCCAATTCAAGAACATGTACTGCCTGCCACCAAAGAAATCCTGCCCAAGGTCGTGGAGACCATGTGCACCATCGGCTATACATGTGAGGAGATTGTTTCATCCCTAACTCACAGGCAAGAAGATAATCATGTAACAGCTACTTGCAACATTCTCAAATATCAGCTGAGTGGTGGGGACAGCCATCAGCAAGAGCAGATGCCCTGGTTAACCAACAGCCCTGCAGTTCCTGTTCGCCTCCCTCTCCCCTTGAAGAGAGCCAGTGAACCAGCATTTACAACCAGTACACATGCTGGGAAGGGTCACTTTAAGGAGGAGGGTGTGGAGGAAAGAGGCAAAAGATGTAGAAGCTACACCATGCCTCACAGATCCTCCTTCCTGGTGGTGCTGTCCTCTTCAGACAACACAGTCCCAGAAAGAGATGCTCTTATGGCTGACGTCATCACTGCTGCAGAGGACATTGCAGTCAACAGGAATTCTGATGACCCCCTGCCTGGCAATCTCTCCTCCCCTGAATCAGTCTTGGATGAAACACCCACAGGATTTCTGAACCTGGGCTTCTGTGAAGAAGATTCATCCCAGGAGCCAGACATTCCCAGTGACCAGCCCCAGGTGGCACCCACAACATCTGGATCCAGGCCATTCAGGGTCTGGAAGCTGGTGAGGAAGCAAATTTCCCATGCACTGAGAGCACTGTGCAGCTGCTGTTGCTGCTGCTGCCTGCCCACCCCAAGGTGAGCCCTGAACCCTTGCATCAGGGGCCACAAGGAAAGAGAGGACAGTGGAGACGTATATGGAGAACAGTTGGGCCACACAGATTAATTCCTATGTTGTCTTTTCAATATGCCATTTTAATATCCTTATACCCACTCAGAAGGCCCAGAATTTGATATGTAGTACATTAGATGGCAAATTCACAGCTTCCTGTTCATGTAAAGTCCTGGAAGGTTGAGGCAAAAGCAGATAGCCGAAAATGGGGACGACAGGGTGGGAAGGAAGGGAGGAGAGTTTTTTCTAATAGGGTTAAAAGTTCCGAATGGAGGAATCAGGAAGGGAAATATAGCACAGAAATTTATCTGTCAAAGTCACTAATAGAGGTGCTTTCACGTTTCTTTCTCCTTTGAAGTGTGGAAACTGAAATGGCCAAATAGAATTCCAGACCTGGTGAGGAGTGACTGCCACAGAAGTGAGCCAGAAATCATCTCCAGAGTGCCTGCTCCCTCTAACCCAGGGCAACAGGCTCCTGCCTGCATTCATCCTCCAGCTATTGGGTCTGAGCTGCCACTTTGCATCTCTTTCAGCTTAATCCAGCTTCAGAACTGTTGTGGGACAATTGGGGTTCATAAAGCACATGGACCCCATGACCCTCTACCTTCCTAGCTTTGGTTGTGCTTGTAGGAACACTCACACTGCATGGAAAACAGCAGCCTCTACAACCAGGAATGACTTCATACCAATCACGGCTGCTCATCATCTTGGTCACTTTAAACCTCCAACTTACTCTGTGACTGCCATTTGGACAAAACAGCAAGACCTGTGTAAATCCTCTGGAGAATGGAGGTGGGTGAAAGGAGGTAAAGAGGACTAATTGGGGAACAATTTTGAGACAGGAATAGAGGACACGAGAGGTGGTATAGAATACGGAGTAGAGTCTGTCCTGAGGAACTTCCTGTCAACAAAGTAACATGAAAGAGATGTGTGTGCTGACCTGTGACAGGGGCCGTGCACAGTCTACAGCAGGAACAAACCTCCCCTGAAGTGCAGACTGGGAGGGAGCTAGAAATAGCCAGCAGTGAGGAGGAGAGGGCCTGCTCTGATGGTTCCTAGCATGTGTCAATGCACACAAGTTGAATGTTGTCTTGGAAATAACATCCTGTTCATTCCTACAGAGCTGGGGTATAGCAAGAGAAAAGTGCAGCACTATTGGTCAGTGGAGTCCCATCCTCCTCAGTGCTGAGTAAGTCTTGTCTGTTAAAGTCTCACTAAAAGAGGCACTTCCTTTATTCTTTTGGGTTTTATTTGGGGAAAGTGAATTGAATTAGAGTCTTGGTGTGGTTTAGTGCAACAGGAAGGATCCAGGCTGGAAATCTGTGTACTGTGTGATGATATGTTAGGGCTACAGGTTCCAGTATCCATCCTCCAGGTTAGGGTCTCAGCTGCCATCTTCCCCATCCTTCACCTCACTGTTGCCCCTGCACTGTTGTTGAACATCCCTAAGTAGTCACTTGTATCATCGACCCAATGAATGTCTACATCCCTCATGGTTCCTGTGGTGCCAGGGTCCATGGCATCTAAAAGGGCTGCCTCTGTCAACAGGACAGACTGGCACACAGGTCTCAGGCTTCCTTCATCTTTGATTCATTCATCACCTCCAAACTGCTTTATGACTGTCTTTCAGAAGAACTGCAGTAACTGTAAATCCAGTGGGAGATGGCAGAATGGAGATAAGGGGGAGGAAGAGGGGAAAGGAAGTGGAGAGGATGGAGAGGAAATGAGAGGACCCGTAGAGAGAGGGTGGAGTCTGTCCAGAGGAGCTTACCTGAAATGAGTCAGGAGAAAAGGAGATTTTCATGGGACAGGGGTCTTGAAAAGTGAGACCAGGAATAAATGTCTCAAACAAAGCAGAGTGTGACCGTGGGTTTATTGCCAGCCAGGAGGAGGAAAGACCCTGCTCTGATGGTTCCTGGCATATGTCAATGTAGTGAAGAATGAGGCTGCTTTGGAAAGGGGCTTCCATTCTGGGCTACTGAAGAAGGGTCTGGCAGAAGAGAAGGGTGGCTCCATCATGCAGTGGAGTCCTCTGCCACTCCTGTCTGACATGTCCTTTGGCAGATCTGATGATGTCTATGTCTTTGTCTCCATAGCCTCCTTCATCCAGGATTCCCTTGCTGTCTCCCACCTCCTGATCCAAGAATCTTACATCATTTTTTCCATCTCATGGAGGGATTTATAACTGACATTTGACCTTACATTAACATTGTTCTGCTCCAATGTGGGAAGGTAAGTAGGCCTTGCCAAGCCTGATCCTGGGTTGTTGTCTTTACAAGGCCATAACACTGGACTTCTCTATGACCAATGCCCACCATTGGGGTCAGACTCAGAAGGAAACCTTGATCATCATGGATCTCTTGATGACAGCCCCTGGTGCAGTGTGAAGCACTGGTTGAGGTGTAGTGTCTGAACTGTTTTCCAGGACACCTTCCAGGTAGGGAGCAGATCACTGAGTTGGCAAGAGGAAATGAACAGCAAATCCAGGGTCTAATTTGTGTGAATCATGGGCCTGCAGGTAAGTTTGAGTACAGTAAGTGTCTGTGTGTGGTAGAAGATGAGTCTCTGAAGCCTGGTCTGGATGTGGTAAAAAGGATCCCATGAGGTGGCATGTGACAGCATCCCTGACACAGAGGGAAAGTTATCACTGACTTGCTCAACTGAAGAGCAATGGGAGACTGAGAGATTGCAGAGGTTGACAAGGGAGGAACCAGCTTCTCTGCTGTAGTTGGCCTCCAGCTCCATTCTGACCATTTGATCTTGTCCTGTTAACAGAAACTGATGCATATTAAAGTCTTCAGCAAGGTCTTCCCAGCAGCTATCAGTGACTTCTAGAACCCTGACCATCTGGCGAGTCCCATGTGCACAGAAGAAGATCAGTCATTTTCTTCAAGAAGAGAGAGAAATTTTCAGTTTGTGGGTATCACCTGGTGTCAGACTGTGTTTCTGCTGCATATCAGTGAAGGCAGGGTTGAGAAATGTTTGAGGATTCTGTTGAATTCTAGAAATGAGATGGGGAAATTTCCTGAATCCTCATTTTATATTTTACTTTTTTTAAGACTGGATCTCACTATATAACCCTTACTATCCCGACACTCTCTGTGTAGAACATGCAGTCTAAATCTCACAGAGATTGACCTCCTTTCTCTGCCTCCTGAGTACTTCAATTACAGATGTGGACTCCCATGCCTGGATTCAAGTACTGTATGTATAGCATCAATGGTAAATTCCTCAAACTTTTGAGGGAAAAGAGACAAGTCTTGTGCTTCTTTCATCCAAACAGCTTCAGGGATTGAAGTGAAAGTTCTTTCATCCAGGATGGACTACAAACAGCAGCAAAGTCCAAATCTAACCTTCAGAATAGAATTCTATGTCCACCAGTGAACAGATACCTGGAGGTGAGAACTGCTGTCATGAATTCTTCTAGGGACCCCAGTCAGTGGGCTGGAGGAGGTATGCCCTAGCTGATACATCCTTAGAAACAAGGCACAGAGCATGAAAAGGCTACTCTCTAACCCTGTTTTTACAGGATCCCCACTGCAGTCCAGGCACAAATCCCATGACTTCAACCTGACCAACCAGGAGCGTCCAGATTGGCTACCTGGTCTAATTGATTGAGTTCTTTCCATTTGAGCCTTGAGATCACAGCTGAGGACTCAAGGTGGGTCACTGAGATAGCTGGTGCCTGTCTTGGGATGTTGGAGGCAGGGCTTTCACTTTAATGACACCAGTGGCAGAGGCAGTACATGAAGCCACATATTCTAGATAGGAGCTTCCAGTTCTACTAATCTGACACCCAGATTCTGTCTGCTTGTCTGCTGACTTCCATGGGTCCTCTTGCTCATGGGTCCCACAGTGCTTTTGTTATTTGTCAAAACCACTTTGGGTTGGTTTTAGGCCACTGAACTTTGTTCATACTCCCTGGTTAATGGAGAGCCCAGGGCTGAAGGTTTCTGAAATCGGAACCAACTGGGACTCTATGCAGCCCACTCTAGACAGTGCCTGAGGATAGAGGTGATCAGCCCCTCCCAGGAACATTGTGGAACATTCCAGGAAGACCACGGTACTATTTCATGTCCTGAGTGTTCTGTTGTTCATGTTCTGATGCCTATGACCTGCACATTTTGCTTATGAAAGAAAACAGTGATCCTTGTCTTTTGGGACAAGCTTGTCACACATAACACAGTCATCCTCAGTTGTATCTGTTTTCTGAAAAATGTCTAAATTTCATTCACTCTTGAGGGTGAGAATGTTCTTTTTATCCTGTATGCTCTTCATTTACTTATTTCACCTATTTATTTCCTTATCTCTCTGCTGAGTTATTTATTCATTTATATATTCATTGTGTGTCTTTTATATCAGTATATTGATCACACTCATGATCCTATCTCTTCACACCTGCCCTCCACTCCTACATCTGCCCAAACAAAATTTAAGAGATTAAAAGGGAAAGTAAGATAAATTTTAAAAAGGGGAGAGACTTCAAGGTTTCCTTGTGGAAGCTCCAGTGACCAAGTGTGACAGAGTGAGTCACACTATAAACCCCTCTGTCCACATGTCTTCACTTGCTAGTGCTCATTACAGAGTCACTGGTCTGGTTCCAGGCCTCGGGTTTCTACTACACTAATTTTGTATTTGATACTGTCACGTGTCCTTTGCAGTTGGCACATTAACTTGTTTCACTGTGTGGGTATGCAAATTTAAAACTCTGACTTCAAAATCACCAGTGCCACAGTACAAACCCACTTCTAAATAAAGTGACATAGTTGAGCTGGAGGAGAGCAGATGATGAGAACCAGAGATTGCAGAGGCAGCAGGAAAGAATTGGCTAAAGGATGAATTTGGAGAGAATGGAGGAGAGAGAGGGAAGGAGCCATGGGGAGAGGGTTGCAGAGTATGTCTAGCTTAAGTGCTGCATATTTCAAGTTCCCCTAGAGTCCCATTCACATGTCCTTCCTCTTTAAAGTGATGAGCTCTCTACATCAGGAGACACAGGGTGGCAACTTACAAGTTTGGCCTGAGACAGCAGAAGTTGGAGCTCTGCAGGAAGTCCAGATGGCAGTGTGCCCACTTCCACAGCATGAAGGGTCTGTGTCCAGCACAGGAGGAGGTAAGCCAACTACCACAGGTTTCCCTCCAG
Source organism: Peromyscus maniculatus bairdii (assembly GCF_049852395.1). Classification (NCBI taxonomy): domain Eukaryota; kingdom Metazoa; phylum Chordata; class Mammalia; order Rodentia; family Cricetidae; genus Peromyscus; species Peromyscus maniculatus. The sequence continues at coordinate 61,990,297 of NC_134874.1, read as the reverse complement.
AAAATTCTCATTATCAAGGGAATATGTTTCAGGGCTGGTGTTTCACAGCATCCTTGTCTGAGGGGGACTTGAGCCAATATCATTTACCAATACCAAGCTTCCCTTGAATGTGCAGACCCTGTGGACCAGTCTGCAGGGGACTAACTAGCAGTACTCATTAACCTGTCCAACCTTTAGATTTCTGATCCTAGTGAATTGTTTCCCCACATGAGGGGAAGGGAGCTCCTTCCTCTCCTTCTTTTCTCTCCTTCCCAGCTGTTGTATTTGCAGCCTTCATTTATCTCTGTGTCCTGACCATCAGAAAAGACACAGCCCCACTGAATGCTGGTCTAGTTTATGTGTTTGTGAAGGGGCCTCACTCTAGGGAGTTTCATCAGAACCATATTTGTCTCCTAACAGGAAAGTGACAGCAAGCTGGAGGAAAATGGGTACCACTTCATATGGAATGCTGGGACATTGCTCCACTTTGGAAGTGAGTGGGCCTTACCTAGCCAAGGGCACAGTGGTCAGAGATGTGGGTGGTCAGCTCTCTTAAAACTACTTTGAGCCGGGCAATGGTGGCGCACGCCTTTAATCCCAGCACTCGGGAGGCAGAGGCAGGCGAATCTCTGTGAGTTCGAGGCCAGCCTGGGCTACCAAGTGAGCTCCAGGAAAGGCGCAAAGCTACACAGAGAAACCCTGTCTCGAAAAACCAAAAAAAAAAAAAAAAAAAACTACTTTGTACCCAGGTCCCACTGGGTACAGTGGTCAGGCCTAGACAGCCTTGTTAACCATACAGCTAGGGCTTTCTGCTAGGCCTTCTGCTTGCTTGACCTGCTGGGATAATTGTCTAGAGTGTTGTCAGGTGCACCTGACAGGCAGACAGCCTCTCTATGCAGTGAAGGATGGCCACTCTGAATAGGATGATTGTCAAGGCTCTTCTCTGGGCATCACATTGCTGAAAGCATCACTGAGACCACTAGCAGATGCTTAGTGTTTTGTTTCTTGTCTAAACTTGACTCTGGCTTAGGGGATAGAAAGAATGAGGCTGATCAGGCAGGTCTGCCTCAATCCCAAGAGTAGGTGGTCACTTAACTTGTATTACAGTGGACAAGAGATCCATAGATGGATAGATAGATAGATAGATAGATAGATAGATAGATAGATAGATAGATAGATAGATAGATAGATAGATATAGATGATAGATAGATAGATACATAGATAGATAGATACATAGATAGATAGATAGATAGATAGATAGATAGATAGATAGATAGATAGATAGATAGATAGATAGAAATAGCTGTATCATGGCTACAGAGGGATATTGATATAACTTGGTGCAAGTGGCACATCTCTCCCCTCTGACCCTAACACCATTGAGAAGGAACACTTTGAATCAAAGATGGTGAACATCTTCTCACACCTGTATGCTGTGACATCCATTCTGTCACTGGCCAGTGACTTAGTCTGTGTTGGGTTCCAGAGACTAGGGAATGGGGATTCACACAACCTAGCAAGGGGAACCACCCAAGAGACAATGACTGCTTGCTCCTCTGCCCATGTTTGGTCTGTATGTCAGTGAGTGACCATTAAGGAATGTCTCACCCTGAAGCACTTAACTGAACTCATGGCCTTTGGAAGGGAGCCTTGGGTAATGTGGCCAGCCATGGAATCTCTCAGGAGACAGCACATGCGGACCAGGACTCCAAACCCTAGTAATGATGGTCTCTAAGAATGTGACCCTTAGGAACCAGAGTTGATGCCTAAGAGGCCAGGTGAGTTTAATGTGAACTTTTTATATTGCTGGCCACTGCCTGGAGCATGTGGTGGCCATTAGATTGTTACATGTCAAATGTCAGATTATGATGAGGCTCACACATTCAACACACTCCTTTCCCACTGCCTATGTCTGGAGGCAGCAGGAACAGGTGCAGACAATACATGCTTTTTGTACCAAGATCTTTTCACACACTACCCCAAAGTTGCTCAGTAATACTTCCCAGTAGAATAAAGTGAGTCCAAATGATGCTGGGTATCTTGCTTTTGGACAAAGGCTGACTGGTTGGGACTGTTTAAATTCCTCCAAGGTCATTGACACAGATAGGATGACTAGTATGGTAACAGCCTGGGTCTCTTTTAGTCTCAGAGGCCAAATCCAGAACTCTCATTGACATCCTTTCTTTCCTCAGATGTGCAGGTTCTGCTGGATATGTTCAGACAAACGTCATCTTCACCTTATGTGCATCCTGTCTCATCCAGGCAAGTGTTCAGTGAGCTGGGTGCAGGAAGCACAGCGTCTAGAAACAGACATGTTGGTGAAACTGCATTTCCTTCTTGATCCTAGAGCCTGTATATTTGACAGTAGCAGAGCAGCTAGGACAAACCAATCCCTGCAATCAGGGCTTCTCAAGGAGACCCCACTGAGTTCTCCCACAGGAAGTCACATGGGAAGAAAAGGGTCATTATTCCTGCCTCGTTAGGTCCTGAATTCCACCAGAAATAAACCAGCTATTATCTGAAAGGGCACAGGTCTAGGGTGGTGAATGAATCTTTCTGCCAGCCTCATCAATGGTCTAACATAAGCTTTTTCTTCTAGGTGCCTGGCCATATCCTGAATCGTGGACCCCAAGAATTCCTGACTTGCATGTGTGCACACTGAGCATTGGTGACATGGAGGGAAAAGAGCACCTCTCCCCTCCCCTTCCTGGCAGACTAGCATGCCATTGTCTGAGCTCCAGAGAAACTCATAGGCTCCACACAGCAACAGGAGGACATGCTGTGGAGGACAATGACTTGGTTTCTCTGCCTCCATCCAACTACAGACAACCACCCCAAATTACCAACAAGTCCTGGGGAATCTACAGGAGCGTCCCCTTGTAGAAGCCTCCCAGTGGGTACTTACTGTTGAATCCTGCCCAACTTAGACCCCTTTGCATTTTGACAGTTCAGAAAGTCACCTATGCCTCTCTGTCTTCACAGATAACAAAGAAAACCTGCCTGAGCATGTAAAGAAATATCTCAGAAGAGCTTTGGGAATTAAATGTGCTTCTCCTTCTGAACTCTAGAGTGGATCTCCTGAGAAGTGTAGTATCCATGGACCACCTGTCCCAGGCCTCCACTAACATGAAGAGGCAGAACTTGAGGTCATACATTTGGCCCATTTCTCACTGGTATTATGCAGAGAATTTACAAAGAAATACTGAAGTATTTAATTAGAATTCCAACATAATTTCTATAAATTGGCATTCAGAATGTTTTGACCCCTGGAGGAGAGAAATCCAAAGCTATAGGAGCTCTCAGCTTCTACCAGTTGTTATTCTAAAGGTGACAGATGTTTGCATTTCTATAGTCTCAGCAAAATCCAGTCTGATGCTCAAACACAAGATGTATTAACCAATGTGACCTAAACCTAGAAGACATGGCCGTGGACAGGAGAGATCCCTCCAGACCCAGATCTTCTTCTTCCAGGACTTCCCACCAAGCCTCAGAGATCCATAAAGGGCTACATGGAAGTAATGGAGTCTGGATATGTGGAACAGAACAGAAAGCTCAGAAACAGACCCAGCAAGATTCTGCTAGCTGATTTTCTCATGGTCACCCATGGAAATCCAGGCAGAGAGAATGCCCTGTCCACAAATGACTCCAGAAGAAGATTTAAAATCCAATAAGAAACCCATTGAAAAATGAACACAGTCAGCATTTCTATTGACCTCAAATACAAACACTATAATGCTCACATAAAGTTATAGAAGAGGACTACATGATTTCCTGCCTTATAAAAAGGAAGGTCAGAAATAACACAGAGTAGATGAACTGTGGACTCGGGAGCCCTGCTTCCACCGGACATGAAAATACAGAAGCTGGAGCATGGCTCGAGCAGTCACTCCCCCAGGACATCCAGAGAGAGCCTGGCTCCTGACACACCCCAGCAGACATCAAATCCCTGACAGTGAACATTGTGTGGCTAAGAGGAGGTGGAGGTGTAGTGTGTGCTGTGTAGAGTGAGGATGGCTGAAACCTATCACATCACGTGGGATGGAGATGAGCTGTCCAGCTGATCTGATAACAGCACTGTATTGATGGTCCAGTCAGCTGGGGAAAGCAGCAGGTCTGACACCTAGATACTCACATGTGCTACGCATGCCTCTGCCACTATCAACAACTTATACACAGTGCCAGGACTGTATATGTATGAAGGACTGCCTTCACCCACACTCTCCATAGAGTTCTCTAGGTATTAGGCCTAGGTATTCAACTCCCTTCTGATGTCCCACATACAATTCTAGATTCTAGACCAGGCTAGACATGCCTCCAACCACAATGTCCTAAGACATGTGGAAATGTACCAGGCCCTGTTGCACACTTTATCTTCTGACAAGGACACACAGTTACTGCTTGGTTCAAACACTCCTGGAAACTACCTGCACTGACATACAACACTAGGTATAATGCAACGTGGGACACTACACCCATGCCACCTCACTTGTACTACCAGCTGTCAGACCATGATAACCAACCTCTACAACACACACACACTCACACACACACACACACACACACACACACACACACACACACAGCCTCTAATACACTTCTAAGTCTTGGGCCATGAATGACTTCTCACCCAACCACACATTGACTGCTAGGTATCCGGCATTGTTAAACCCTCAGACATACCTCACATGTATTCCTAGGTCTGGATCTGGTATGTCACCCACATAATCCTTTATTAACAGTTACTTATCCTGCCATACAGGACACTCTCTTGCTAATGTACCCAAATACTCTGCTAGTATTGGACCCCACTTGACATCTCATCGTCCACTGCCAGCGTTACTTCAAAATGTTATCAGACCTTGACAGACACCAGCTCAGCCATGAGCTGACACACACTCAGTTGTAGTGGGTAGTCATTCCAGCTTGGATCTGGAAGCTCCAACCCCCATTGAGACTCTGGCAACTGTCACGCCTACGAGGCGGGGCGAGGGGAGGTGCTGGAAACCTGAGAGTTGGATGGGCAAGCGCTCGCTCGGGGCGCGCTCTCTGCGCCTGGACCCTGGATGGTGGAGATTGATTGTGCAGAGCTCCAGAGAACACCGCTGGATTGCTAGACGCCTTCCCCAGACCCCCGCGACCTATCCATTCTTTCATTTGTAAGTCATCCACTAAATAAATCTTCCTTTTAACTACGTGGAGTGGCCCTTATATTATTCCCCAATACTCAGTCGGGATTGTGCAGAGCTTGACACCCTGTTCTTCCACTGCTCCCCTCTGACATACAGTTATCATCAAACACACTGGACACACCACCACCGCTGTGACCACACATCCACTCTAGGTACCAGGTCCAGTTTAACCTCATACCCCACATTAATTGACAGCCATTAGACAATTCTGGGAACATTCCCCCTGTCAGGTCTTGCACAATACCTAGCAATTAGCATTGACAGACCCCCTCCTTCTGCTGAAGACACACCCACACTGCTAGGCATCAGCTTCTACTGGACTCCTTCCTATGCTATACCATGTGCTGGGTCTCAGGCTCTACTGCTAGTTACTGGGCCATGCTGGACATTAACCCCTGTCCAAACCACAGTGCATATAAAGTGCTGTGTGTCAGGTTCACTTGAGCACCAGGCTCCATCACACATGACTTGCTACGTACCAGACAATGTTGACACACACCCTTACCCCCTATATACATTACTGGCCCAGTGAACATTGCAATTTTAAGGCTCTTCTAGACACCTCCATCACTGACATATCAAGTTTCTTGCTATCAGACACTACCACTCTGTGCAGATTTCAGTCATGTATATTGAAGTATATTGTATGCATATACAATAATTGGCTTCAAGCCTTATCCAAAATAGCACCATTCTGCTGAAAACATACACTACCAGACAGGGGCATGGGTCTAAGCACAGCTGAAAATTAGCAGGGTTATTGTGACAGCAGGATGGGTGAAGGAAGAGAAACTTATTAGATGAGGCCTGTTATCATGTACAATATCCGGGTTAGGACTGGGGAGTCCTGAGGATGTGATACACAGTAGGGCATCCAGGCCTCAGGCAGGTGTGCAGCAAAGCCTGAAACCAAGCAGTGTGTTTCAGGTTATAGTGGCAGGGGTAGGAGTGTCCAGCCGGGCAGTGGTACATAGGTGGGTTTGGCAGCAGGACTAGGGGTCAGTAGCCAACAATGTGCTTCTGCTGCTAGGTGTCCATTACCTACAGCCCATCTCTCTCTCTCTCCTCTCTCTCTCACTCCTCTCTCCTCTCTTCTCTTGCTCCTCTCTCTCTTCCTTCCTTTCCCTGATTCTCACACACACACACACACACACATGTATATATGTACATCTAAGCCACTATACTTATAGGTATATACTTGCCTAGAGACAAAGACTTCCAATACATGCTATTTGACTGGTCCTTCAGGGTATTGCCTGAATTACAGGCAAAGTCACTCCCTCATCAACACACAACACACACACACACACACACACACACACACACACACTAGTGTAGTTACGTGGCAGGTTCTGTTAGATATACACTTGCCTTAGAGCCGAAGCCTTCCAAACAGGGCCAGGTGTCAGCTTCTGTTAGGTCCACTCTTCCCTACAGCCAATTTTCTTCTTACACAGCTAGGTATCATGAACTCCTAGACATCCACTGCCATACAGTAAAGTCCCATGCACAAGGCTAGGCATCATATCCTGCTAGGAAACCCGGACAGGGACAAACACCCAGGCACAGCTCTCATATTCATATAAGGCAAGTGTCAGGCTCAAGTATTTGTCTCTAGCCTTACAACCAAAGTTCCACATACACAAACATGGTTAGGTTTTAGGATCTTCTAGGTACCTTCTTACCCACAGCAAAACGCCAGGTTAACAAACATACAAACATAGAAATGCAATCATGCACACATACACATATGAAAACAATCATGCATGCAGGCCTGTGGGAACCCTCCCCAGGGTGTGAATCCCAGGAGTTTTTTCCTCTAGCCACATGAATGGAGCTTTGGATTTAGGGGGAGGCTAGGACTTGGCACCTATCTGTGAATGTGTGGCATTGTTGTAGAACTGGGTTCTTCCTCACAGGAATACAAGTAGTCATGTATGTGTTTATGGCTTTGGCTGTAAGGGTGGGAGTACAATGCTACCCTTGATACCTAGCCCTGTGTGGAGAGCTAGGGCTTAAAATAGAATGAAGTCCAACAGGAATTGACTTTGTGTATGGGGAGAGGTGGGGGGGTGTGCATTAGCTTGGTGAAGTAATGCCTAGTAGGTCTTTACACACCTACCCTACAGCCAAAAACCTTTATTCACATATATGGCTCACTATCAGTACCTGCTGGATAAACTTTTCCATATAGCCTAGCCAAACTGACACAAATCTCAGAACCTGCTAGGAATATCACCCTATATTTAAAAGACCCACCTATGACTAGAGCATCATGTCCTCCTCAGTAACACCTCCCCAAAAGCAAAGCTTCAAATATACTGGCCAGGTGTCACATCATGCTAGGTACCCTGATCTCTACAGCCAATGTTACAGGTACACAATGAGATAGAGTTAGGTTATTCTGACTGTCCCCAGACTTATAATCAAAGACTCTATCTCTGTCTCTGTCTCCCTGTCTGTCTCTCTCATACACACACACAACTATGTATCTGTTACTTCTAGACATTTCCTCCCCGCAGGACAGTCCAACATACACACACAGGGCTAGATTTCTACTCCTGCTAGGTACAATCTCCCTAGGAAGATCTCAGAAGAACCTCTAAGAGGACATGGTATCTAGCTGAGTAAGAGGAATATACATACAGCCAAAGCTAGACACAAAAGCTAGGCGTCAGTTCTTTTGGTATCCATTCCACTCTGTGTATTTCTATGCTTTATACTCACTTCAGAAGTTTGTGATTCAGAAACAGCTGATGGAGATGCCCTCTGGCATTTGTCTTTCTGGATCTGGGTTCTCTCACTCTATCATCTTTTCCACATTCATCCATTTACACAGAAGAATGACCTAAATAAAGAGGATTATTTGCTGAGTGTCTGAAACTAGTCCTGTAATTTTGCCATTGCATGCAGTTTACAGGACTCATTTCATTATTAATGCCTAATGTGGGAGATCAGGCCCAATGTGGGTGCCTCCACCCCTGTACATTGTTCAGGAATTGTGTAAGAAAGGAAACTGAATTAGCCATGAAGAGCAAGTCAGGAAAGAGCTGTCCTCTGAATCTGCTAGAGTTCCTCGAAAACTTCGCTAATGATGGATATTGAACAGGACATGGGGGCCAAATAAACTCTTTCTACCACATTGGGTTATGTCAGGACCTGTCTATCAACAATACAAAGTATACTAATACAGTATTCCAGGACTGGCCTCAATTTGTAATCCTCCAAACTTCACCTACTGACCGTTGGCTTTAAGAATGTAATATAAACCTGTATGAACAAATAGAAGCTTTAAGGTTGACTAGATCTCAGGGAGAAAACAAATCAAGGACAAGTACAATACAATTTGATCAGGTGAGGTTATTTTAATGAAGTTAATCATCGAATACATCTCAAGCAGACAGATTGGAGAAATACTGCTGAATGAGGATAGACACACAAATAGTGCCTGACGGTATATACAGAGACAGGGGAGGAATCTTAGTTTATCTTTTAATATGTTAAGTACCAAACAGTATAAATAGAAGAGTGGAATCCTATGACTTGAGATAGTTAATCATGGGGCATGTAATTAATAACAGTGATTGCTGAAACCTCAGTTTAGGAGGCTGGCAGAGCTGTGAAAGCTTGTTCATGCTCTGGATCCAATGTTGGTGAATATACCCACTGCACTCTGTGAAACATGGCTCATGAGGTCAGAATACATGTTAGCACATTGTGACCAGCACACACAACCATTGTAATACACATAACCTGGCTCATGAGATCAGAGCATGTGGGATATTCTGAATCCTGCCCCAGCAGACATCTCATCTCAATTCCTGCATTCTGGTTGATGAGGTCAGAAGGGATAGCCCTCCTTGATCATCCAGCATCAGGAAGTTTTCCCATCTACAAACCAGCACTGTGTGTCTCCACACCTGAGCTCAAGCATAACATAGATGAGCCTAGCACAGCCACACTAGGAACAATGAGGCTCAATCCAAATACTCCCCAACAGAAAGCAAACAAAAACATTCAAGTAACAAACTAAACCAAGATGATCAAGAAGCAACATGAAAATTCAGAACAACATAACTCCTCCCAAAATGACCAGTTCCAAAGTAGTGGCCAACAATAAGAGAGACTTAACCAAATTCAATGCTGGGTAACATGGAAAGCCCGGTGGCCGATAAATGGATCTCCCTGGGAAGTGGAAATAAAGGAATATCTCCTGGGGGCAAGTTAGGATGGGAGCATGAGGGTTTGGGTTGGGAGGTGCATGAAGAGAGATGATTGGAAGCAGGAAGCATTTTAGGGTCAGGTAGAACATGATGCAAGGGAAACTCCCCAAAATCTACAAGGATGATGCCAACTAAGACTTCTAGTAATAATGGATACACAGCTTGAAACAGCCATCTCTAGTGGTTAGTTGATGGCTACCTCAATTGTCATCAGGGAGCCCTCATTCAGTAACTGTGGGAAATACATGCAGAGATTCACAGCCAAACATTTGATTTGGGTTCAGGGAATACTGCTGAAGAGAGGGAGTAAGGATTATAGGAGTCAGAAGGGTCAAGAATACCACAAAAAGCAGAAACAAGTAACCTGGGTAATTGGAACTCACAGAGTCTGAACCAACAACCAGGGAGCCTACATAGGAATGACCTTTGCCTTCTACATATATGTGATAGATGTGTAGCTTGGTCTACTTGTGTGACTTCTAACAATGGTAGTGGGGCTGTCCCTTTGGCTTTGGCTGGCTCTTGGGAACCTATTTGTGAGTCCCTGCTGTGCACCACTCTGCTTCCTAACACATACTGCTCAGTATAACCATGAGAGCGAGCTCTGACAATAAAATCTAGCAAAGTAGGAAATTGGATGAAGGTAAAAGGTTCCATAGCAGCCCATGCCAGGAGCAGCTGAGTGGGTAAGAGGTCTTGGGACTTCATTTCCTACACTAACACACCTTATACCTTATACCAGGCTAGTGTTCCCCAATCACTAAGGAGCAACTGGGGATCTGTCTTGACACTCAGGTACCCTGTCCTTTCTGCAGCCATCACTGAGACAGTCCTGGACACCTCTTTAGTACCCTGACTTACATGTAGACACAACTGAAGATTCTGACTCTACCTTATATTGATGACTTCTCAGGGATCACATGGTTCTGTGGGGAAGACAAAGGGAGAACACTACCCAATTTCAGTTCTTGTGAGACTGTTGGTCCCTCCTTTCATCTAAACACTTCCCTTCAATTCAAGATTGGGACTGAACTTCAGAATCTCAGAGCTCAATGAACACTGGCTTGAAAATCATCTGCAGCCCTGGTTTTCCCTGGTTCACACTTGTGCAGTTCTTAAATTCTCAGAAGACTTTAGGTGATGGGGTGAACATTACCTTTGCATTTAGAATTTACAGTACTGGCAGGTAAACCAGGGGCCTAGGGTGCTGTGGGATGGTCTATATGTCAAATTGCTCTGATTGGTCAATAAATAAAACACTGATTGGCCAGTGGCCAGGCAGGAAGTAGGTGGGACAAGGAGAGAGGAGAATTCTGGGAAGCGGAAGGCTGAGGCAGAGAGACACTGCCAGCCGCAGCCATGTCCAGCAGCATGTGAAGACACCGGTAAGCCACCAGCCATGTGGCAAGGTATAGATTTATGGAAATGGATTAATTTAAGCTATGAGAAGAGTTAGCGAGAAGTCTGCCACGGCCATACAGTTTGTAAGCAATATAAGTCTCTGTGTTTACTTGGTTGGGCCAGGGTTTACTGTGGGCCAGGGTTTACTGTGGGCCAGGCAGGAAAACTCTAGCTACACTAGAGTTACATATTCTCACTGCCCTGGTCGTCATCCCTTATGCCAAGGTCTAAAATCAAAGTAACCCTGACTTGGGCCAGACTTGCCTGATACAGACCCTCCATCTCCTAGGAAAAGCATTGACCTTTCTGATAATTTTTTTGCACCTTGAAGGCAATCCAAATTAAACTGAATCAGACAATTGGAAAAGCCCAGGTTTAATGGTTAAAGTATTCCCAGATGAATCCCCCACCCCTCAGAGAGGAAACAGGGACAGTAGACTGGAAGAACCACATGTCTGTTTTCTGGGATGCATCTCTGGGTGAGGAGCTGTGTTTGGCAGGCTTTGAAGGGTAGGTTTGGGGAAAGAGATGGGGAAGGAGAGTTAAGATGGAACTTTCACCAGACTCCTTCCAAACATTCCAGACTCTTTGGGTATAGGGAAGCTAGGGTGCCAGCGGCTGAGGTGGAGCTCCCACCCAAATATTCCACACTCTTTGGGTATAGGGGCACTGGTTCAAGTCTGACTACTTCCTTTAAGTCATGGGGTGATATGAGGAAGAGGAGTTGGGAGTTGCTGGGCTCACATACAGCAGGAGGTGTGAGGGGAGGAGCCTCCAGTCAATTGTCATCCTGGAGACCTCAGGCATCTGTTTCCTGAGGCAGCAAGGAAGGCAAGTTTCTATGAAAAATAGATCATTAACATGCTCTAGTTGTACTGTAAAGATGGATATACAGAGCAGAAGAGCAGACAGACCCTTATTGGGACATCTTGGAAAACCGGAGGGTTGATGCGGATGTCTTTCTGTGTGCTGTGAATGTGTGTTGCTCTGATTTGGTTGATAAATAAAATACTGATTGGCCAGTAGCCTGGCAGGAAGTATAGTGTAGGTGGGATAAGCAGGGAGGAGAATTCTGGGAACAGGAAGGTTGAGACAGGAGTCACCAGGCAGACAGAGGAAACAAGATGACAAGGCAGAACTAAGAAAAGGTACCAAGCCACGTGACTAAACATAAATAAAAATTATGGATTAACTTAAGTGTAAGAGCTAGTCAATAGTTAGACTGAGCGAATGGCCAAGCAGTTTTAATTAATATAAGCCTCTCTGTGTTTACTAAGCAGCCTCAGGGCCACAGGAGCCCGGCAGGATCAGGAAAACTTCAGCTACAAAGGGTGGAGGGTCCCAGCTGCTGGACAGACCTTATATTCTGAATAGGTGCCCATGAGCCTGGAGAGTTGGTACCAGCATGGATGTCCCAGGAGCTTGGCATTGAGGGGGTGGTGAGGATCACAGTATGAATGGAGAAGAGATCTCAGGAGAGAGAGGGAGAGGAGGTCCCCAGACAGTGGGGGAGTTTTGGCTGGGAGTTAGCGATTGAGGAGGAAGGGCCTTCCATAAAGGATCTCAAAAGGGCTCAAACATGTGAGAGAGCATGGGGTGGCCTGGAGGTGGGTAAGGGCAATGGGGAGATGGGAGGGCCAAGATAACCTGAATACAATGGAGAGCTTGGTGAGCTGTTGTTTGATGAGTCCATTGCCCTTCTCAACTTTTCCGGAGGATAAAGCTGTCAGCCATAGTTAGCGGATAACTGAATTCTTTATGTGTGGGCATGTGAGTAAAGCCCACCTGCCAGTTCTTGCCTGGTTGGTGTCCTCGAAGCTGGTGCAGAGGCTGACATATGTGGAGGACCCCTGTGAATGGGCCTGTGAAATATTCAGGAGACTATGGGGGCCAAGGTGAGTATGGCCCCCAAAAGGCTGAGAATATTGTGACCAAGCAGAGGTGCAGGGCAAGCAGGTATGACCAGAAGAAGAGTGTGAGAAGAATCACCATGCAAGAATGCAGGGCAGTATCTGGGTCTCAAGTGGGAAGGAAGGAATCCTGTCCACCCCTGAGACAGAAATTGGTGAGGGAACTGTAGGACTTGAGTGAGATGTCAAAACAGAATATGTAGTTCCCATGTCCAAAAGAAAGTCAATGGACTTACCCATTACCTGCAGCGTCACCCTAGGCTTGGAGAGCACAATGGGAATCAGCAGGTCTAGACTGTGTCAGTTCTCCACCAGGCTTAGGAATTCTCAGTTGCCAGGATGAACCTGCATGGGGGCATTTCCAGTGCCCAGGCTGTCTGCAGACAGGGCATGGCCTCCTGGGTGGCTGGGGGTCAGGGCAATACCATGACCAGTGGCCCTGCTTGCCGCATTTGAAGCAACTTTTTGGCGGGTTGATTTGGGCTGAGCTCCAGCAGGATTGAGCCTCATGGCTGACTTCCCTTGTACCCCTTGTGGGGGCCCTGGTGTCCTCAGAGAAGCTGCTTAGGCTTGGGCTTGGAGCCTATTCTGTTACAGCTCTGTCTGTGGGGTTGACTCAGCTGTCATTCTCAAGCTTTAAAAACTTTAAAAGACATTTTCACCAATTCCTGTAGGGGAGTTTGGCGATCCTCCCCAGCCTTTTAACATTTCTTTCTAATATCTGGCACTGACTGAGAAATGAAATGGGTGGGAAGGCAGGAGTCTGGTGAGACCAAGGATAAGAAGAAACCTGGGAAGATTTGGGGGTGTTAGGCCAGTGTGTAGTTTGAGGCATTGGGAGATAGGGAGAGGAGTACGGGGAGGGAGGACAGGAAGGAAGATAAGGAGGAGGAATTTGGTCTTAGATTTGTGGCCCCTGAGGAGGGGGTTGGTTAGGTAGAGTTTAGGGGAAGGGGGCGGTTAGTGTCTCCTGCAGTGAATGGACCATGCTGTGAGACATTGGCTCCTGTAGGGAGGGCAGGAATGCAAAACCCAAAAAACGTGGATGTAGGGCAGTTCTATTCAATTATATCAAATAGCTCCAACTTGAATAGATCTTGTAAAAGGCCCCACAGGTTTGTTTCGGGATCAGGCTTTGAAAGGCAAGTGCCATTTCTCAAGTCTATGTCGGGGATCCGAAGCCTAGCAGAATGCATCCACTGTGGTAAGTCTTAGGTCAAAAAATGGGTATGTGTGTGAAATTCACTTCAACAGAATATCTTCTGGAGAAGGGGTGCCATGGAACAAAATTCCTAAGGAAATTAAGTGCTGAAATGAAATTCCATAAAACCCCCTCCTTCGTTCAGCTGGAAGCAGTTAATACAGCTGTGTCCACTACCTTGCAAAGCTCAAAGTTTCTCCAGTCTATCATAAGTAAGTTATTCTGTTATATTTATTCATATTGAAGAAGCAAGGGTCCATGAAAGGGATGTGATGTGCAATGTCACCATTGTCACATAGTTTTGTATACTTGTCCCCACCAGACTATGCTCTTGAGGACATAGTGCAATCCATGCAGACAGAACCTACCAGAAAATCTTCGGTGATTGGAGGAACAGGGGATGAAAATGTCATGTAGGCAAGTACATCACACTCCTGATGTACATCCTAGGAATTTCCACATTATGTTTCCTTATGCCTTGTAAATCTGAGGTTAAAGAAGCTCCCCTCTCATAAGTAAATCATTTAAAGCTACTTGATCACAGCCATGAGAAGAATTAGTGTAGTTGTTCAGGATGGAACGGGAGAGGAGGAAACAACAACAAATACAAAATACTGTTGGTTTTCTTGAGCCGTGATTTGCCCATTGCATGTGACATCACAAGGACTCGCTGTGAGGCAAGTTAGATACCAGTCTCAGGACCTCTGGAAGAACAGCCAGTGCTCTTAACTTCTGAGCCATTTCTCCAGCCCAGGTTTTTTTGTTTTTCCATATGAAGTTAAGTATTGTTATTTCCAAGTCTGTGAAGAATTGTGTTGGGATTTTGATGGGGATTGCATTGAATCTATAGATTGCTTTTGGTAAGATTACCGATTTTACTGTTAATTCTATCTATCCATTAGCATGGGAGATCTTTCCATTTTTTAATATCTGCTTTGATTTTTTTTCTTCAGAGACATAAATTTCTTATCATACAGGTCTTTCACTTGCTTAGTTAGAATTACCCCAAGGAATTTTATATTATTTGTGGCTATTGTAAAGGGTGATGTTTCTCTGATTTCTTTCTCAGTCCATTTATCATTTGTATATAGGAGGGCTACTGATTTTTTTGAGTTAATCTTGTATTCTGCCACATTACTAAAAGGAGTTTATCAGCTGTAGGAGTTCCTTGGTAAAATTTTTTGGGTCACTTATGTAAACTATCATATTGTCTGCAAATAGGGAAAGCTTGACTTCTTCCTTTCCAGTTTTTATCCCCTTGATCTCCTTTCATTGTCTTATTGCTCTAAGTAGAACTTCAAGTACTATATTGAATAAATATGGTGAGAGTGAACAGCCTTGTCTTTTTCCTGATTTTCTTGGAAGCGCTTTGAGTTTACCTCAATTTAATTTGATGTTGACTGTCAGTTTGCTGTAAATTGCCATTGTTATATTTAGGTATGTTTCATGTATTCCAGATCTCTCTAGAACCTTTATCATGAAGGAGTGTTGGATTTTGTCAAAGGCTTTTTCAGCATCTAATGAGATGATCATATGTTTTTTTTTCCTTTCAGTTTGTTTATGTGGTGTATTACATTGACAGATTTTTGTTTGTTGAACCACCCTCGCATCCCTGGGATGAAGCCTAGTTGGTCATGGTGGATATGTTTTTTATTGGGTTTTTGGATTCAGTTTTCCAGTATTTTATTTGTTGAGTGGTCTTCAACATTGGTATAGATAGCAACCCTTCAGCTGAGTCTTCTTCTAGCTATTTACGAAGTTCCCAAGGTAGAAGAAAACTTTGCTGCTCTGAGCATTTCAAGGAAGTATTTGGTTATGAGTGTTCCTCCTTTCACTGAATTATTGCAGGATTCCTATGTCTGGATGGTGACATTATATGTCATAGTCACTCATATTAAGTCCATTTATGTATGGGGTGAACTTTAAGGATGAGAACATCATCCTGAACGTTCGGATCCTGGTATTTTGTCAAACATTGTCAGGTCTAGAGGCAGTTTCAGGTAAATGAAGGTTCTAGATTCGGTTCATACGTCAGTGGGAAGTTGTGACCACCTTTCCAGCAGGGGCCCCATTCATCTGCTCTTTTTTATACACAGCAGCATTTTCCATGAATGCTCACAGAAATGGATGTGCAGAGAAGCCATGCCAAGAATCTTCTCAAGAAACACATTTCACGTGGAGGTGCACACCCACAGTGCCATTTACTCTGGAGGCCCAGGCATGTGTAACCCTTGAACTCGGGGCTTTGAGATCATCCTGGGCATCATAGTAAAGACCAGCCTCAAAAAATACACATGATAAACTTAGTGTTGAAATACATTTTTTCTTCCTATTGTATGTTTCTTCCCTAGTCTAGGGATGAAGGTCAATGGGTCAGTTGTTTACCTAGCATGCACATTGTCCTGGGCACCATCCTCAGCACTCACACAATAGGGCATGGTGCTGCCTGCCTGTAATTGAAGGACATGGGAGGCGAAGTCTGATGGATCAGAAGTTCTAGGTCATCCTTGCTACACAGTGAGGAGTAAAAGGGCCAGCCAGGTGTACATGAGACCCTGCCTCATTAAAACAAACAGTGTACTGTCTCTCACACAGGTATCCTGGCTTTGAATATTTTCTTTTGTGTGTTTTTGGAGTACATGTGGAAGCCAGGTAATTAGAGACAGGCCATTGGGGATGGACTCGTGAGAGCAGGTGGGTTTAGTAAAATACAGGTAAAAAATCAAGGTAGATAGGCGAAATGCTCAGAGTGGAAAGGTTCAAACATGGATTTGGAAGGGACACATTCGGAAAAGACTTAACTAGAATGAAGGGCATGTGAAAAAGCTATAAGAAAACCTACATCTTGCGGCCAAATAAAAAAATACAATCAGAAGGGATAGTAAACACAGGTGGCATGCAAGAATGGGGGAGTACACTCCAGGTTAAAGGCATAAGTTTGGCTGGCAGCAGGCTGGTAGGGGAGAGCGGGGTGGGGAGGGTAATCTGTGCAAGGGTGAGTTAACAAAAACTAAAGATGTCGGAAGAAGCCTTTTGACCATCCAGTCTTTGTAAGCTTATTACAAATGAAACGAAGATAAAAGCATGTTGGTAAGGATACTGTCCCCATGTCATTTCCATTCCAGTGCAGTAAGAGGCTTAGCTGTGAATGAAGCAGATGCTGAAACAGTCAGTGAGGAGGTTTTGTAACGCTGGTCCTTTAAAAGCTGGAGATCCAAAGGTTAACAAAGCTACAAGTTTCACTAGGTGTTGATGTCCATTTCTTAATCTACAGAACCTGTGATTTCAGTGCCCACAATGGAGCTGAATGAATGAATCGATTAATTGAATAAAGCATGCAATCCGGGAGACACCATGAGCAGAAGAAAATGAGACTGAATGGGTTTTCCCGGTTGGTGGTCATTAGGGACTTGCTGGATGAATAATTACAGTGGAACAAATATCCATGTGTGACCTAGCTACAATTTAACAGCCAGGTAAATCGTGTATGGAACAAGTTAAATACACCTGAACAGCAGGAGTTACAGTTCCCTGGGTCTGATGATTCACACCTGTTTATCAGGGTTCGGGAGACTGAGGTAGGAGATTACAGGCATGCAGAAGATATCAAGTTTACGTGGGTGCTGAGGATTGAACCCAGGGCCTCATGTATGCTACACTTCTAGTCCCTGGAAGGAATATGAAATTTAGATAAAACCCTTTAAATTTTTAATATGGATTTTTGTGCAAATTTGAGGCCAGCCTGGGCTACATGGTGAGATCATGTCTAAAGAGTAATTGTTCAACGACATCATGGGAACAAGTCAGAAAAGGACTAAAAATATCCTTTGAATTCAGCAAAGGGTTTAGATACCAATTTTAGGTGATAGATTTGCTCATTACTTTGACACAGCTATTCTTACCTCTAACACTGTGCATAGCACAAGGTAGTTCCTAAAGTAACTTATTTGATATTGTTATCATTTGGCAAAAGTCAGTTAACTTACATTCATATTTCAGTGGCATTAACAAGACCAATTTCAAAATTTTAATGTTACCCACTGCGTGCAGATTCTGGGAGGAATGACAACAGAAAGAACTCACACTATCCGTTGTCTATGCTG
Organism: Peromyscus maniculatus bairdii; assembly: GCF_049852395.1. Classification (NCBI taxonomy): domain Eukaryota; kingdom Metazoa; phylum Chordata; class Mammalia; order Rodentia; family Cricetidae; genus Peromyscus; species Peromyscus maniculatus. Next base: position 61,972,290 of record NC_134874.1, on the reverse strand, counting down.
GAATAAGAAGCTCAGAGCCACAGTACTGTGCTGGAATTCAAGAAGCAGTTCTCAACCTTTGGGCCTTGACCCCTTTATGAACCTCCAAAATAGCTCCAAAAATATTTACAATTCAAAACAGTAGCAAAATTACAGTTATGAAGTAGCAATGAAAATAATTTTATGCCTGGGGATCACCACAATATGAGGAACTCGGCCTGTTTAAGGAGGCACTGAAAATGCCTGAATGGAAAGACATTGAATGACAGAGAGGATAACACAGGCGTCCAGGAGACAAATGTAAATCACGTGCGGACAGGAACTGGGAAAGAGCATCATAGATTTGATCGTGAAGCTCGCCTTCAATGACTTTAAAATGTTACATCATCTCCATAAACACAATGTGATATCCTCTCTTAAGGGGAGATGTTCAACCAGCCACGGCGGATCGTGTCTATAAGTCCAGTCCTCAAGAGGTTAAGTCAGGAGGCTTGCCTGGAGTATTGAGGCCACGGCCCATCTGAGGGCACACCAAGGATGCTCCCTGTGGTTGGTGCCTTCCCATTTCCCAGCTCCATAGAGCTGAGAGAGGCGGGTGCTGTAATAGTCCTGCCCCACCTCCTGCTAGCATTTAGTGCTTTCCCAGTGGGGCTGGAAACCTGCCCCTCTGAGAGCAGTCTTGAAGGTACGCTCCCTTTCACCGTCCTTTGCTGGAAGATCTCAACCAAGTGTGAGCATAGTACTCACCAGGCATGCTGGCTGCGGAGACATCCTCCAGGTGCGACAATATGTGGTCCTCTCTGCCTCCTAGCGGGCAAGGCCGAGAAGCTTGCAGAAAACTGGCAGACTCCTCCGAGTGGGGCGTGGGATGAGTTGCGGGTGCAGCAAGGCAGAACTTAGGGGCGCACCCGAGCCTGGGCCGACGGGTATTCGAGCCAGAGAACGGGGGTCCTTAGAGCGATTCCCTGAATCCCTCCCAGACTGGACCAGGCTGGGACTCTCTCTGAGGTCTTCTGAGCGTGCTCAGAAGGTCTAGGTTTCTACAGAATATCACCGCTGCGATTCATCCTTGCTAGGCAGCTTGGGAAGTATTGGAGCATTGATCTTTTCTTCTCAGAATTCGAGTTTCCTTCTTTTCTGAAAGGAGTTTTGTATCACTGATGGGAAGAGGAAGAGTCGGGGAGTTACGAAATAATTGCTTGAGAGTAATGTCTGGAAATTGATACAAGTCTACACCTGGGTGTTGCTAATGGCATCCGCAAGTACTCAGTGAGAGTCAAGAAACCAGGTGTAGTGAAGCCTGCCGGTCAGCAGCACAGGGCTCGGGAGGTGGAGGTGGGAGGGTCCAGAGTTCAAGGACAGCCTGAGTTACTTGAGATCCTGTCTCAAAGAAACCATTTTTTTCTTTTCTTTTTTCTTTTTTATCTTAAGACAGGGTCTCACTTTGTAGCCCTGGCTGTCACAGAACTCCCTATGGAGACCAGGCTAGCCTCTAGCTCACAGATCACAGAGATCTGAATGAAAAATGAGGAGTGGCTGTTCCAAGGAATGGTCGACAACAAGGTTTATTGTACATGTGAGGGAAAGCCAGTGACATCTGGAAGAATCCAGACTGGACCTGACCAGAAGACTGAGCAGCAGGAGAGAGAGGGACAGAGGGAGAGGAAGAAAGAAGGAGCAAAGACAGCACATGAAACCCAACAAACCAAGCAGGCAAAATGCCTGAGTTATATAGAGAAGAGAAGCTGGGGGAAGGGAAGGGAAGCTCAGGGACTGGAGAGGTGGAGGGTAGGGGTGGGGTGTGCCCTCCAGAAGGACTCTGTAACAGGTACTTGGTATGCTGAGAGATTCTGGGAGAACCTCTTGGCCAGTGTCTACTTTGATAAGTTAAATAGGCACCTCAGACAGACACTTGTCCCAGGGTTCTTTGAGACCTAACAAGATCCACCTGCCTCTGTCTCTGCAGATTATAGGCTTGTACCACCACACCCAGGCCTGGGCCAACTTTCTCTACTATGGCTCTGTCATTTCTAGACCCACATCTAGAACACCTTACAATTCCAGCAGAGGCTGGATTCTGACCTGTAGGTCTTACGTGTGTGTGTGTGTGTGTGTGTGTGTGTGTGTGTGTGTGTGTGTGTGTGAGAGAGAGAGAGAGAGAGAGAGAGAGAGAGAGAGAGAGAGAGAGAGAATGTGAGAAGAAAACTAATAATGACCAAGATTAGCCTGGTGATCACCCTGGCACAGATAGTGCCAGACCCACAGCAGAACCCACAAAGGCAGCTCAGAATAGAAACAATCACCTGGTCTTTAGTGAGGACCTAAGTGCCTCCATTTACCTTCTTATCTTTATGGCAAATTATGATGGAATCCAGAGCATATTGTAGAAAAGGCATATATAAATATCACTGAGCCAAGACAGAGCATAGGGTGGGAGTGTGTGATTCTAGGCAGAGGCTCCACCCATGAGCCACAACCCCAGCCCCTCATAAGGGGATCCTAGGGAGGGGCTATACCCCTGAGCAAGACCACCAGCCTCTCACTGGGGGATTCTGGACAGGGGCTCTACCCCTTAGCCACGCCCCAAGTTTCTCACTGGGGGATCCTCGGCAGGTGCTCCAACCCTGAGCCATGCTCTAACCCTGAAAAGAACTATTTTTAATAAAGTACATTTACTTCTGAAGGCTATAAGAACAAAGAATGGGTTGATGCTCCTAATAGACTGTCTGGCATCTTGCAGAAAGAGACACAAATGCCATATAGGTCAAGTGCATGAGACCATTCTGCAACAACTGAAGACAAATGAGGCCTTTGCTCCAGGCCAGCAGGAGAAGCTGGTCTACAACCCAAGAAAAAAATGAAACACAGTAGGAGTGTCTCTTCCAGATCTGACAGGCACTCTACAAAAGGTATGGTAACCTAAAAGAGGGGCTCTGAAGGATGAAGAGGAGTTTGTTCATGATATTGGCCAGTAGAAGGAGGGTGTGGTAGTTTTCACTGCCTGCTTTTATAAATATTTATATCAAGGCAGAATATTGCATGTGGCCACTTTTGCTACAATACCAAAAAATGAATAGTCACAAGAGAGGCTGAGGGCTGACAAGGCTGTGATATTTACCTCTTGGTCACTTCCAGACATTTGAGGCCTCTGACTTTGCAGAAGTGTGACTCAGCACCACAAGCCTGAAAGTCCAACAGCCTAGGGATGACATCAGCTCTGGGATCCTGTGCTGTGAAGTAGCAGGAGGGACAAGGCTGAAAGAAGCTCCCCATGACAGGGGGGGGGGGACACAGCAACAGTTCCCACAAGCACCATGGGCATGCTCAAGACAGACAAGACACAAGCTTCAGTTTTCTGGTCTTTCCCCACATTACAAGGAGCCATCTTTTGGTAGAATATGGATCATTTGAGGCCGAGGTGCAGCTCAGTGGTGGGGAACTTGCCTGGCATGTTTGAGGTCCTGGATTCTATCCCCAGGCCCCCCAAATAAAACACTTGGTTCAATACAGACAGGCACACCTGACTAACAGCACACAATGTCACCCTAGCTACTGGGGAATCTAAGGCAGGAGGATGTGAATTTAAGGCCAGTCTGCTCTACATCGTGAGTTGCAGGACAGTCAGGGCTATACAGAGAAAGCCTGTCTTTTATTTTTCAGGATTTAACTGCCTTTATTTTATGCTTAAAATATACATATAAAAGAGGGGTGGGAGAGATTAAGGGAAAATAAATAGACTGTGCCAAAACAAACACTTGAAGTTCTAGCCAGAGGTAAGACCCATAATAAACGACCAACTGATGTTGGAAGGAGGTAAATTCGAGAAGTCTGATTCAAGCCTGTATGAGTGGTGTCTCATTAGTTCCAACTTTATTGTATCTTCAAGAACACTGGCATTCACAGTTGTCAGGTCCACTGCCACATGTGGGTGGGTGAGTGTGAGAAATGGCTCTCCATGCCTGGGGTGATATAGAGAGCTCCTATTGGAATTGAGTGGAGAACTGAGGAGACACGGGCACAGTTGTCACCAGCAGCTCACTTTACTTCACCTCCACTGCTGAGACCAGGCAGATTGGATTCGCCTTGTGTGCCAGCTCTTTCCTTAGCCTGGCTAGCTCCTCCTCTTCCTGTGCCTCTTCCTGCTGCCTGACTTCCTCCAACTGCTGCATTTTCAAGGCTTTCATTTCAGCCATTCTCTTTTCCGTCTCCTGCTGCTCCTTGGCTCTCTTATCCCTGGGCAGTTGAAAGGGTTCCTGAACTAGGGAACCAGAGAGGTTCTCAGCAACTGATTTCTTCTCTTTCTTGGGAAAAAAGGGCTCCTGGAAGATGATGGTGTTTGGACGAGCCTTGAAGCAGGCGGCTTCCTTCTGCTGCTTCAGTTCTTCCTCTACCTGTTGCTTGCTCATCTCAGCCTTATAGGCACCTCTCTTGTCTGTCTCCAGGGAGAAAGGCTCAGCTTGAGTCACATTCTTTACCTTTTTCTCTGGCAAGTTAATGGTGTCACAGGAAGGGCCTTGAACTTGGGCACCTCCCCTTTCTGCATTTCTTTTATTTTCTCCTTCTGGAGCAACTGGCACTCTTTGTCCCGGGTATCAAAGGAGAAAGGGCACACCTCCATGTTTCTTGCCTCTGGGAGGTGGGGCTTATAAGGCGCCCCATAATGTAGCACAGTTTGAGCTCTTTTCTATCCTATACCTCTAAGTGGATCTTTTAACCATGTGTAATTTTTCTATTGCTATATTTTATTCTTTTATAAAGTATTTGTAAACAAGTCTCATCGTGCAATATTAGAGAAACTCCTTGTATTAATGTTACCACCTTCCTCAGAAATGTATTTAAGTACCAGGAAACTGCCAAAATTCTGGTGAGAGATGGTTTTCCAAAATTGTTAATATTTTATATTTAATACTTTAGGTATTTACTCATTTATTTTTGAGTCATGGTTTTATTATGTAGACCTGGCTGGCAAGGAACATGTTATATAAACCACACTGGACTCAAACTCACAGAGATCCTCCTGTCTCTGTCTCCTGAGTGCTAGGATTAAAGTAAAGGCATGTGCCACCAACCCTGGATGGAATTCATTTACCAAAATATCAATTTTTAATAAAAATTTTAATTTAACAACTGTCTAGTCATTTGTTGATTGTTTTCCTTAAATACCAACTCCTTCTCAGCACACAATCAACAGGAACCAGATCTAAGAGTTGGGAGCAGAGGCATGGGCTAATATGTCAGATTTTCTTTTAAATCCACCTACCTATGTGAAAATTTGATTCAGTGTGTTGTGCCCTGAGTAAGACCACCCCAGAGCCAATATCTGATGAAAGCACATGGGTTTGTCAATAACAAAACATGCCCAGGCTTTGTCTGTGGCCCACACTTAACATAGCGAGTGGAGGAGGATGACCCCCAGCACTCACTCCAAGGAGTTTCCTATAAGAAAGATTTATGTGCAGAGAGTTACATATCTCGGGATTGGATGAAGGGGCTAGGGGTGAGGTAGTTCTTTGAAGTTACTGGCTGAACTATAAGGTAACTATGAGGTTACTAGTGGCTAACAGGATGCAGGGTATCTACAGAGACATATATCTTTTACTCCCTATGTCCTGCTTTTGCTGAACCCAGGATATATACATTCAGATTTATTGTTCCAGTCCTATTTTTCCATAAGTTCAATTTCTGGTTGGTTGAGTCCATTACTCCTCATATTCTGTTTAGCCAAGTCTAGGGTATATAGATTTATTGTTCCAGCCTTATCTTCCCATGAGTTCAACTTCTGGTCAGTTCTAAAATTGCTGGTCAGCAAATACCTTTAGAGGAGGGGGAGGGAGCATCTCTCAAGAGGGCTGCTGATTTTTCCCTTCAATTCCCTCCTCTTCTAGTAACTCAAGGACACCCAGTCATGGGTTGTCAATACCTAGTTTGCAAATATGTACCCTAAGTCAAGCGGGCCATTTTTATATCTTGGTTGAGGATCTGGTATTGAGTTTGAGTCCTTTGCACCATTATTTGGGTGGTCTCGAAACTTTTCCTGATGAATTGCATCAGCCTGTTTATGAGGAAAGGCCCAAATTAATTAATTTGATTTGATTTAAGTTAATATGAGGGCTAGTAGCATTAGGGGTCCCAAAAGAATGGAGGTTAGAGTTGTTACCCAGAGGGAACTGTTATACCAAGATTCAAACCATCCTTGGCCAGCTTCCCTGTCCCTCTTTCACTTGTTGAGGCCTTTTCTTATTTTGGCCAGAGAGTCCTTAACCAGCCCAGAGTGATCTATATAAAAATATCATTTCTCTCCCAGGGCTGCATATAGTCCCTCTTGTTGTAAGAATTGGAGGTCTAGCCCTAGCCTATTCTGTAACATGACCTCTGAAAACAAGGTGAGGGATTCTAGCATCATCAGTTTAGTGGCATCCAAACAGGAATTATTGTTTAGATAAGACTTCAATGAAGTAAGAGCCAACAGTAATTAGCAGAAGCAGAAGGGCCTAAAGCCCTGTGATGGCTGACAGAGTTCCTTATCCTGAAGGAACTTGGAAATGAAAATAGGACCAGTTATTATTTTATCTCAGGTTCTCTGTGACAAGAATTTTTTTTTTGACCTAACATTCCAGAGGGAATAAGGGAGATGTTTTCATTTCTGTAATTATTTCCTGCTGATGATGTTGGTACATTGTTTTCAGGGCCCTGGAAAGCAAGAATATTAGCCAAAAGCAAGGAGGGGGTTTAGAAGCATCTGGTTTATTGACCAGCTGAAGAGACAGCATTTAAATTGGCTGGATTGGTCCATATCAGCTTTCAGCAAGTCCATGTGCCGAAGGTTGAAGTCAGTAGCCATGGCCTGGATCTATCTGCCAGCCAAATGGAAGCCCGCTGAAACAGATGTAGACTAGAGACAAAAGTTAACTTATTTGGAATTTTTAGGCCCACAGCCTTAGTAAATATATTAGTATTATCCATCAGTACTGAAATACATATTTTAGAAAAAGCAGGTAACAGGAATCTATCTGTAAGTCTACATTCAGAAGATAACCAAAAGAAACCAAAAATTTTGAGCTCATAATCCAAACAGTAAGCAGTCATTACTCTATTATCTTATCAGAATCCTATTAATGTTAAATTCTGAACTTTTTAAGTTTTAATGCATAATGATAGTATGATAAAGGAAAGAAATTTTGTAGTATCTTTTATAAGAACAGCCATTCAAATTATGTTTAAAACCTATTTGTCCCTTAATATGAAGCATGTAATGCAAACCTGTTTGTCTCTTTCTTTTTTTAGGAGACCTAGTAGCTTTAATTATTTATTCATTGTTCAACAAATTAATAAGGTGGCTGCAACCCCATGGAAACTGGTTGCTTGATGTTGCTAAGCTGACAAAGTTGTAGCTACCTAATCGTCAATGCCATCAGAGATCTGAGAAGGATAAATTTTACCTGAGTACAGACTTCCAAATCTATTAAAGAATGGCAGAGACTATCCATTGCCCAGACTGCCATCATCCCAAGCTCCTGTTGTCTTCATAACCTTGGCAGGACAGGTGTCAGGACAGCATCAATCTTGGCTGCTGGGCCCATACTGTGAAAGTTCTTGTGAAGGGGCAACTTTGGGAAAGACTGAGCTTATCTTGTCAGTGTCTCATATGTCCATTCTAGGCCAGATCCCTGGCAGTAGGTGTTGAGTCTGGGTGTCATCTTATCTTGTCATTGTTCCATGACTTCTTGGAAACCTTGGGAGTTAAAGCTAGGAACTGGGAGTCTCTGTTTGTTCTAGTGAGCTAGTAAGCTTTTTATCAAATAATTTAAATAATATATTCATTAGATCTTTGACAGGTTTGAGGACCATTGTCTATTAAATATATCTGAGCTAAACAAGTCTAAGCCTAATCTTGAAAACATCTCCAAGTTTGGTAACAATAACCAGGTCAATTTGTTATCTTGTAGATGCATTAGTCAAATGGACCTCTCAGGTTGTTTTCTTTTTTAATAGCTTATTGTTACATAAGAGTTAACAGTTTATGCTTTAAACTAGTACCTGGATAGCTGGGTGACTAGCATTAGCATGTATTCCTTAACAAGGAGGACATACAAACTCAGACATTCAAAATCAAACATACAAGTGGCCCCGTTTTTATCCATACCTATAGAGTACACAGACATTTTTAAAACTATAAACCTTTGGAGTCTCAGTGTAACAGCAGAATAGCAAAAGCAAGAGATCCAAAACATGTTTTATTTTTCATACATCTCAAATCATTTTTTATCATTACTTAAGTCTTTTAATGCTCAGAATTTGATAAATTTCTTTTACATATTCTAATAACTTGCATTTCATATATTTTCCTTCTTCCCAAAACATTCTTTTTATATTCCCATACCTAAAACCTTTATATTTTAGACCCCATATAAACTTTATTTATATTTAAATCTCATAACTTATTTAAAATTTAAAGTTTCATATTTTTATATCTTAAACTACTTCCTCAGACCCAGTACAGTATGTATTCAATCTCTAATGACATACTTAAGCCTTTAAATTTTTATAAAAATATTACATCGTAAAATATCTTTTTTCTGCTTAATTCACTAGTTATCTTCTACTTGGAATTTGATATGTTTTTTTCTTATCTTAACCAATAATAATTTGTAACTGATCCTCCTCAATGATGGCAAGTATTTGTAACCCATTTAACTGAAATGACCAAAATCCATGTATTTTGTGTGTATGTGTGGAAACAAAATTGCCCCGCCTGCAGTACTTCAACGGGTTCTCAACCACCCTAAGGAGGGAATGTAGGGACAGGAGATCCAAAGGAAAAGACACCAAGTCTAGATTCTGATCAAGGTGCTACTTTATTTCTCTTCCACAAAGGTTTATATAGTTCCGCAGGGTGGGGGGAGCAAGAAGCTGTCATCTGCATAAGGTGGGGCAAGCTAACAGGATGTTTGTATAGGATGTTTACAGGGTGAAAGGGTCAAGGGCTCTGACTCAATGTCCTGTTGCTAGGCAACCTGACTGTAAGCTGATCTAGTTCCCTGTCTTATGGGGGTCTGTACTTTTCCAGTAACTAGAGATTCTGTCCTTGTCCCTGACACAAAATCAAAATTTTTAAAAACATAATGTATCTTTAACATTTTTTCTAAGCATTACCAGGACAGAGAAGGTTTAACATGGGAAGCTAATGATGAACTTGGCTTAGGAAGGAAGGGAGGGGGATTTAGATTCAGAGTGTGCAGGCAGTAAACTCCCAACCTCACCTATCTCCCCACCTCTGCCTGCCTGTAGAGAGTGCATTTCCCCCCTCTGTGAGAGCCACAGGAGCCTCTCCTGCAGGCTAATACCAGCCCTGCCAATCCTGGCCCTGAGTCTGTTCCAAGCTCCTGTGAGGAAGGCATCTGCCCGCCCACCCAGGGCCTCTCTTGCAGGGTCTGCCTGCTCTGGGAATTCACCTCCCTGCTTTCTTGGGGAGGGCCCAGTCTCAGAACTTCCAAGTGATAAGCACTCAGCATGTGGCCCTGCTGATGAGCTTCCCTTGCCTTCCAGTGCTGTGGGCCTGATAGCAATAAGGGAAGCTAGTAGACAGAAACAAGAAACATTTACATAGACATAAGTGCCAGAAGGGCCAGTGGTGAAAGGGTTGATTCCCACCTTGGTCAAGGAGAACAGTAGCTCTTATGGGAAGGGCAATCTAACCAGGATCAGGAGTTTCTCCTCTCTGCCTCTGTGTACCTTCACAGCTGGCACAGCTGGTCTTCCCCCTAGGGCAGGGTTTGTGGGAACCACAGGGAGCTCTTCCTTGGCCAGCATCAAAGGTTCCCTCAGGAGGCCAAGTAAACATTGGAAGAGACCCATTCTGCACCATTACAGCATTCAATTGATAATAGAACTTTATTCAATTATTACATTAAATTATAAATAGAAATAAGAAAACACTTATCTCTTTAATGAATGCATTCTCATTTTATTAACAAATTGAAAAAAAATACCATTTCTGTTGAATTTAATAATTTTATATTTTTTAAAGCTGAAGGGCACTCACACTAAGACCAGTCTCAAATTCATGAACCTCCTGCCTCAGCATCCCAAGTTGGTAGCTTTGGAAATATGCACCACCATACCAAATAAAATGTATTTCTCAAACTGGATGGTCAGATCTATGTACTTACATTTATAAGGTATATGTAATTGGAGTTTATATAGCTACTGCCAGGTTGCCCTCTCTAGAAGCAACTGCAGAGTTTAAAATGAAACATAGGTCTGTTTTCCAGTTTCCTGTCTCAAACCTTGCACTTGTGTCTTTCATAGGGTCCTACTGTTATTGAGTGGAAGTTTGCATGAACAAAGCTCTAGATAGATACTTTGATGAAGGTAGAACTTGCTACCTCCTTTCAATATTATCCCAGCCCCAAATCATTCTTCTATCTTGGCAACTGATTCAACAACACCTTTGTTGGGGATTTTGCTGGGCTTCAGCTGCATGACCGCACATGCACAGTTCAGGAGCTACACAAGTGGTCTGGGGTCTTGTGTCTTAAGTCATCACTATGCGCTGGTGATTATGTATGCCTCACGAAATCTAGCATGCATGGTGTAGCTCTGTAAGCTCATCTGCACCCTTAAAGAACCAGACACAGACCTCACCTCCTCTCTATCTGTTTTGTTCTCTCTCTTCACCCTCCACCCACCATCTTTCTCTCTCTCTCCTTCCCCAGGCCTGGTTCTCTTGTCCCCCCCAACCCTCTTCCTCCTAATAAAGCTCTGATACTGATACTGGGGTTTGTCATGGCCATGACTTTTCCTCACAGTAACCAGTGCTGGTAACGGGCACAGATTATCATTATTCCAACCTTCAGAACCAAAAGTGACCCTGATGGAAGACAGAGGAGGCACATCTTGAGAAGCCTCACAGTAAGACTAAAATAAAATCTGTTTTCATGGACACAAACTGTTTTCCTCCTTTCTCTTCTGCATGACAGTTCTTATCTTAGATATGATAAAATGACTCAAACATATGCTTTTGACATTTCTCAGCCATGAGCCACTAAGCCATTTTACATTCCAAATGTTTACCAAACCACGTGGGCAAGTGAATGATAAGGGTGCAGTCCCGCTGATGCAAGCTCCTTGTCCATGCTGAGTCACAGGAACGCCAAGCTGATGACCTGATACAAAATCAACATTGTTAGGTACCACTTCCTCACTGGGACTCAACACAGCCAGTTCTGCGGAATAGAAGTCAACTCTAATCTAGCTGTCTGTGGAATTGACTTGACTAGGGTCCCTGTCCCATACCAGCAGCTGTGTGATTTTGAGAAAGAGACTATTTGGTTGTCATTTTAATTTTCTCCTTTTTGCAATAAAGCAGCACAATCTGGTGGCCTTCCAGAGGGCCAAATGGGTTTTCTGCTAAGGTAAGAGGATGTGAGGCTAGGTCAGGTTAAGATGAGGCAAGGTGAGACAGTACAAGAATTATGGGATGGTAGGTGTGCAGTTCTGGCCACAAGGCCTCCCTCTGTCATTAATGAGCAGACTACCTAGGCCTGAGTATCCACTTGTCCTGTGCTGATCTGGAATTCTGAGATATGCAGACCCCAGTGTTGAGAGGCTCCACAATATCTGTTCCTTTGAGACACTGTAGACATTTCTCACCAAAGCCGCATCCCACCAGAAAATGCCAGCCTCCAAATAGAGCCACATGCAACACATCCAATCATAAATGGCATGTGAGGCTTAAGCCCGCCCCTGAAGCACTCTGGCCCAATGAGCATCCGGGCAGAGACTCTAATCCTCCCCCATTCCACCTTGGTCTTCCTGCCTGGGACATTGAGCATGCTCAGACTTGACGACGTTAAGGAAATGCTGAGGAGCTGCTGAGCCGTTGTGGAGGAGGTCTCTGGAGTTAATCTGGTGAGGGCAGTTCCAGGCCAGGGTGGCCAGGCTCAGGGTCTCCTCGGAGTCTGGACTTCCTCACAGACCTGGTTCTGGGGAGGCTGAGGTGAAGACAAACCTGCCTTCTTGACAGCAGTCTCCTCTTAGAACAGGTCTAGTGAGGCTGTCTTCTCAGAGCCTGGAGACTCCTCACAGCCCAGTCCTCATGAGGCTGAGATGGCCTCAGTGAAGATCCAGGATGGCAGGATGCAGTTCTGAAAAAAATTATAGGCTTTCATCCAGATTATTATGGGCTTAACGTTTTCTGTATTTCTTTATTTCATGTTAGTACCTGTGGGATCTGCAATATCCCCTTTCTCATTCCTTATGTGAGTAACTTTAATAATCTTTCATTTTTCTTTGCTAGTGTGCCTAGAGATTTATCAGTGTTGTATAGATATACGTCTTTTTCTTTCCTTTGTCATGTTTATTTTCAATTGATTGAATTTTAAAAATTGACTAGGGGCTTCTTATTCACTTTCTTTTTAGTATTTATATAAAATTTATGTCATAGATTACAAATCTACTTAAGTCAGGTGTTAAGTATTTCATATCTATAACCCAAGCCCTTGGAAATCAGTATTCTATGAGTTTGAGAACAGTGTGGGTCACACACATTGCTCTGGATACACTGCTACAGAGTGAGAGATCTTATTGTAGAACATACAAACAAAATCCAAATGTATTCACTTTCATATAAAGTCATTTAATGTTTTAGTTTTTTCTAATCATGGTTTAGCTTATTCCATAAATTTGGTTATATTTTATTTCTACTTCAATACTTTTACCTTCGCTATAACTTTCTATTTTAATTAATTGATTATTTTAAGAATGAAATATTTAATTTTCATTTATTGGGGATTATCAAGATACTATTCTGTTATTAACTTGCCTTTTAATTTCACTGTATTCAGATTGCCCACATCACTTTATATCAGGTTTTTATGTTTATTTAAACCTATTTAGTAGCTTGTAACGTGGAGTATGTTGAAAAGTGACTTGTGTGTTCTGGAAATGCTGTCTTAACCTGTCATTTGAGGAGGTGTTCTGTAAATGTCTGTCAGGTGAAATTGATTGACAGCAGTGTTCACGTTCTCCTTGTCCTTAATGACTTTCTCTGCTTTTCATTCTTTCTTTTCTCTTTTTACTCTAAAAGAACTTAATTTGGTTATAATTTAAAATTTTCTTATTACCAAATCTTGTCATGTGGATATATCAGGAGTTAAATGGAATTTTCTATTCCAAATACAACATCTTAAAGCCTTATTATATAGGAACTTCTGTCCCTATGTCAAAATTGCACTGAGTTACTCAATATGTTCATGTTTTTTAAAAGTCTAAAACCTCCTTCATTTGACAGCTTCTTATTGTTTAGTTCATATCAACAAATGGTAGAAAGTTAAAGTCAATTTTTTTATGCATGCATTGTATTTTTTATTGATTCTTTGGGAATTTCATACCGTACACTCTAATCTCACTCCTCTCCCAGACCCTCCATATTTGCCCCAACCTCTTGTAGAGTCCCGTCACAAAGGAAAGCAAAAAAGGAATAAAAATAAGATAAAAAATAAACAATAATAAAAAAAGAAGAAGAAAACAGTAAAGCACTTTGGTCCCCCAGCCCCCATCTTTCCCACCTCTCCATCACCTCTCCATCATCTCTACACCATCATAGTGGCATTGGGAGCTGCTGTGTGTCATGCAGGTCTAGTATTGATGGTGTACTGAAGCCACGGTCCTTGAACCTGACCAACATCCCATTACACAATGAACATTTGCAAGGGAAGCTGTTGGACTTTCCCTCCTTTTGTTCTGTCGACTCCCATCTCCAACTTTAATTGTGGATTTGTCAGTTTCCATCCACTTTCTCATCTAGGTTGTAGGATTCGTAGTTATATACTTTTCAAGGGGAGTGTTCTGTCTTCCTGAGAAATTAATCCCCTTTCAACACACACATGTATAATGTTTGTGTTATTCAGAGTAGATACTTTCCCTGGTAAAACTTTCTGTTCAGCAGTTTACTTTGGTAGCAGCATGGGTACTAGAGTGTTTTTAAGAATTCTGCCTTTTCCTGCCTCATTACTCTGACACTCTGCCCATACATTTGTTTTCTATACATCATAGAGTGAAATCCTGTGTTGTTGTTTATCTTCTCTGGTGATTTCTCCCATCTAGAACTTTATGTTTAATGCAGTTACATGGTTAGTTTGAGTCTTCTATCTTGATTGTTTTCAGTTCTCTGTTTCTGTCCAAAATGTCTTTTGTGTCTGGTTTTGGGTTCAGTTTATCATTCTATTTATCCCCTCACCAAGTTTGTTATTTAGACATCTTTTAGTGGTGCATGCCTTTAATCCCAGCACTCGGGAGGCAGAGGCAGGCGGATCTCTGTGAGTTCGAGGCCAGCCTGGGCTACCAAGTGAGTTCCAGGAAAGGTGCAAAGCTACACAGAGAAACCCTGTCTCGAAAAACCAAAAAAAATAAAAAAATAAAAAATAAAATAAAAAAAATTAATAGCTGCTTTTCAGGCACTGAAGTCCTGAGAGCTACTAAACTCAGAGCTCCTTCCTTGCTAAAAATGCCAGAAAGCTGCCAGACCTCTGGAGCTCATCCATTGTGTGTTATATCAACTGAGCCAAATAATAGTTCATGTTTTACAGATTATTTGTGTCAAAATTTCTGTCTTTTGTTATGGTGGAATTCAAGAATTTTGTAAACCTCTCTTAATTAAATACACATGATGAATGACAATATGGTGATGGAACACTGTGCCTTTTAGTGACTGAAACTAATGAAATGCTAAGAAATCCTTATAAAGTTTAAATTTTATGCAGATTTATTTGTATCAACTCTGTACAACTCAGGTGTCTTGCATGATCCAACTATTTTATATTTCCCTGGCACTATCTTTTTATGGTTCTGTGTTCCAGAATGACTTTATGGTACTTACATTCTGTTTGGTCACAATCCTTTATTCTTACAACTGAGAGTATGAGATGAACTAACATCATGTACTGCATGGGTGCAAGCCTCTCTGCCTCCCTGGGTCCATAAAATAAACCGAGAAATTATGAAACAATGATTTGAAAATTGCACATATGTGATTAGACATGTAGGTATGTACACATGAGTGCAGTTCCCACAGAGATGAGAAGAGGCTCCAGATTACCTGGAACTAGAGATATTGGTGTTTGATTTTGGGTCACGGTGATGGGTGATGGAAACTGAACTCAATTCCTATGAAAGAGTACAGGGTGCACTTTTCTGTTAGGCCAACTCTAACCCCATCATTCAAAAACCTTAAGAGAAGTTTGGAAGATAGTAAAAATGTAGTCATTATGATTAGTTGTATAAAAATATATGAGCCCTTGTGCAAATAAGTAATTCTTTTTCTGTTTTGTTACTTCTAAAATTAATCTTTTCATTCTGTATATTTCAATTATAAAAAATAAGTCATTTGTTTCTGTACACCACCTTGTTTCCCAGTTATACTCCCTTCATTTAAAATATTTCCCCTCACACTTCCTCAAAAAAATTTAACCCCTTTTTCCTATTTTTCTAGATTCCATTTATGAGAGAAGATATGTGTTAATTGTTTTTGGAGAGTTGTCTGTTTCTCAACTTGATATATAGTTGGAACAATTTTCTTGAGAATTATGCAATTTTTTTCTACAATTTTTATTTTGAATTATCTTGCATTATTTATACATATTGTGTTGTTTTTCATCATTCATATAATGGTGGTCATCTGAGCTCATTCCCTGAATCATCTATTGCAGGTAGTACAGTGGTAAAAAATTACACACAAACTCACCTTACATATGTAGTGATTCACTGTCATTAATTTCGATCACTATGCACACCCAGGAGTGGTACAGCGGGCAGGTCTATGTTAAATTTTCATTCATAACCATCGTTATAGCGTCCACAGTACCTGTAATGTTTTAGTTTACAATGAACATGGCGTATATGTTCTTGTTCCACCTCCTTTGCAGCATTTAAAAAATTATATTGGGTGAAAAATGTAATCATTTTAAAGACACTTAAAGCTGGAATTATGGGGCAATCTGAATATTATTTTACTAATGTGACAAATGGGTCTGGGGCCCAAGAAAATGACCACAGAGTCTATAGTATTTCAGCCAGGCTGTAAGTCCTGCTAACAATTTATTCTATTGAAATATTTGCCACGCATTGTTCTGAGTGGTCAGAGCTGGACCTCATATTACTTCATGGCTGGTGACCTCAAATTGGTCCATTTGGTAAGAAGAATGTACTTGTGAATACCTACTTTAACTTTGCACCTATATTTGTAGTTCATATATTTTTTGGCATGTGAGATACTGTCTCAGATATACTGATTGTGAAAAATTGTTTTCATCATGCAGAAAATGAAACTCTGCTCTCTATCTTCTACCATACACTAGCTCTGCACCAAATGTGCCATAGACCAGATACCCTGAAAATGCCAAAGGACACAGTAGAGAAAATACTCCTACTGCTAAGCACAGGTAAGGATTTTCTGAATAGGACTCTTCTCCAATAGTAAATGAGACCAAAAATCAACAAATAGGATCTCATGAAATTAAGACATTTTATTTCAGCATAAGAAAATATAATTTAAGTGGTAGCATACAGAATATGAGAAAGTTACTCATGTAATGGTGGCATGAGAATTATTGTGTAATTAACTTCCTTCTGATCTGGTGAGGCCTGCACTATAGGAAGGATTTAGTACCTGCTACTGTGTACCTGGTCAAAAGACACTGGCTTGACAGGTCATAGCCCTTTAGATGATGCTACTATTGTTACTTAGTGTAGTAGCAACTGCTTTGTAAACATTTTTGTTTCACACATAGATCTCTTCAGCTCTCAGTCTTGGCCAAAGGTTCTCTTTCTGTGGTTTGCAGCAGCAAATGCACAGCCTCATAACTTCAAAATGTTGAAATGACCATGAATGCTCATTCCTAAATGGGACCTGTAGATCAACCACTTCCCCTAGGATAGGAAACATCCTGGAAGTTGGTCCTGAATGTCCTGACTGAGCATGAGGGAACTGCTGTGACATGCTGTCCTTTGGACATAACATAGCCATTCCTCACTCACAAGAGTTGTGATCACCTGCAGCTTCAGGTGACCGTGTTCAGGACTGACTGTGAACACACCTATCTGTCCCAAACCAGACAGCTGGAAGAGGCAGCCTGCTGGTGGAAGATAAATCCTACTGAGCCTCTGTCTCAGTACAGAAAATAAAAAGGAAGCTAGAAGTTGGCCTTTTGTATTACTTATCATTTCCCCTTTCTTTATGTGTCTGCCTCCCAGGGAAGACTGTGATTCCTATTCCCTCAAATGAATGAGTTTATTGAGGTTAATACAGGTGTATAGGTATGGGATCACTTATAGGAATATGAATAACTCTAATGTATGGCATCACAAAGGCTCTCATTAGAATGGGTGACTCATGAGGACTAGAACTCTGAATGTGGCTGCATGACTTGTTTGCAGCTGAATGGGACAGAGGGTCTCCTTTCTTCAGTTCTCCTTAGTTATCACCCATTTAACATTGGAAGTGGAAGGGCCTTGGAATTCCTGTAAGTTTCAGCTTTCCTAGCCATGGTTTAATTGCTGGATATTATGAACCTCTTCTCTTTTTTCATAGAACTTTCTGAGACTTAAGGGAATAGTCCTGCCCAGGGAAGAGCACACCAGTTGGATACTCAATATCAAATGGTCATTCCTGAAAACATATATGCTAGCCATACAGAATGATTGGTTTACATTTAGGAAATGTAACTATATGTATGCATATACATATATCTTCATACACACACACACACACACACACACACACACACACACACACACACACACACACCTGGGTTTAATCCTGGTCTACTTTCACTTTAGGTGCTTAGCATGGGCTTTTTCAGGGGCCTTGTTGGCCTGGGGTACTTTCAGGGTGTGTCTGTATCTAGTCAACTTTTGTGTTAGAGTTAAGCTTGGTTACATTGATATTCGGGGACTGTTGGTACCTGTCTCTCTTCAGGGTTGAAGCGGGGGATACTTTTGAGTGGAGGTTTGACTGAAGCTATTTTGTATTTGTAATCTGCCTTGGATTATGCTCAGCCGTTCTGAATAAAAATAATATGTGGATATTGATAGAAGACTGTATTTATTGTGTTTCTCTTACATCTCAAGTATATTCTGAGGAACATTGGCTCTTTCAAGGGAAATGGGCACAGACACCAACACACAGCGCAGACTCCAGATGAAATAAACTACATATTACACAAACAGAAAGGTGAAGTAGGGAGGAGACAGTGGTGCTTGGGGAGTCCTTGCTGCTGCATTGGTGACTGTGGCCACCATGTGCAAATTGTTGCTTCTCAGTAAAGATAACAAAATAGAGTCCCAACAAGGACTCTGCTGCCTTTCCTTCCTTCTGTGGTCTGCTCCCATGAAGGCATATCACAGGCAGTTAATTTAACAGCAGAGGCTGGTCCTCCTTTGATCTAGAGGCTGCCTTGATAGGCACATGAGGGATGTACAGATCTTCATGATGCCTCTTATGCAGTGTGGGTATGGTGTCCTGTCCTATATGTCATTCATGGCATGCACTATGAGGGTGTTCCTCTTGTCCTTGCTATGGAAACACTTCTCAAAATGTCATTTGTCTTCTACCTTGAAAACCCCTGGAACAATGAACCAGTCCTTTGTGATCCCTTTCAAGAATCCCTTTCAAGATCCCTTTCAAATGTCCACTCACTGATGTGAGATAATGTCTTCCCACAAAGAATGTTTGCACTGACTTACCAGATTGATTCCTGTACATGTTATTATTGTTGTGAATCACAGCCCACTTTAATAGAGTGAGCTGCCAACCTGTTACGGGCACACATGTAACCATGACAATGATTCCTTGTGTAGTGTCACAGAGGCCAGGCCACACTCTGTTCAGTGAAGCACAAAGGTGGTCAAGCTATGCAGATGTCTTTGTACTGGTAATAAGGGAAGGTGCCCGAAGGCTACAGTTATCATCATTGCTCAGGGGCAACATCCCACCCAATTGTCATGTCCTACTACAGAAGCTCACTGCTGAGAAGAGGAAGGTCATTGGAGAAGGGACAGACTCAGTCCATATGTATATGGTTCAAATACTGGTCTATCATTTCTGAGACTCAGTTTATTATCAAGAGTCTCTCATTATGAAGCTTTTATTGTGCCATCCGTAGTACCAGGGTTTGGGGAACAGAGCTGTTTGAAATTTGCCCTCCAGCCTGTCCCTTCACCATCATTAAACACACCTTGAAGTGGAATTGACTAGAAAGCAGAAAGCCATGAGGTTTTCCCTACCTCCTCTCATCATGGTAGTTGATGACTTCTGAGGCTGTCACTCACTGGATAGCAGTGTAACAGCAGTTCATCCTGTCCCATTTGGAAAGTGGAGTCCTGGGACAGGTGCTGACTCTGCCTCAGCTGTTGTCATCTTTTCTAACAAACACAAGTGGAAATTAGGAGTAGAAAACAAGGGACATATCCCACTCTGGGCATACCCCTTCCCAATCTCCCACTGTCCTTTGACTTCATGCCTCTGTCCCTCCCTGAAAGTTTATCCCTCAAGGCTGGTCTCAGATTTCCAGCAATCCTTCTAACTCAGGGTCCTCATTATTGGGTTTGTTTTTATTCTTCTTTGTGGGATGACTCATCCCTAACAGGCTTGAGGGCCACCTGCCCCATGCAAGTGAAAGATACTTTCTGAGAGCCAGCCTGGGTCTGCCTAATGGTCATGGCAACAGCAGTTGAAACATGATCTGGAAATGACCTGGATCAATGAGAGACAGCATGTCACACCAGCTGATGCATATTCATCAGACCTCCCCCCATGGAGGGGTGGAGGGTATATAAGGCTTGCCTCTAACTGAATAAACTGAGCTTGTTGGTTCCACATTCTCCCTGATTCTGTGTGATTTGACTCTGTGTCTACTTGGCCCCTCCCACAAAGGGAACAACAGCAAAGGACCCCGCTACACTTCTTTACCATGGATGCTTTTTTCTTGCCCTAACACGACATTTGAAGGGTAGTGGGAAGGAGGCATCTTAGCTCTCTGAGGAGTTAGTCAAGATATCACAGTGTTCCATTCGTCTGTCTTATTGCAGATGAAAACCTAGGGTTAAGAATTGTGGCATGCAAAAAGAAAGAAAACAAAACTGAGTTAAATCTTTTTCTACTGGTCCTCAACCAATCAAATCTCAGTTATAAAAGAAAAACTGTGGGGAAATTGTTCCTGTGATTTCTAGATGAAGTGTAAGCATTGTGCTACCCTCAAAAACTAACAGGATTTAGGGAGGGTGGCCTCAATTAAACCAGCTATCTAATCACAGAGCTTGAAATCCTTTTCCTGTCTGCAGCAGCAGAATCTGGAAGAAGAGAAGTTATACAGTTGCCCAGCAGAGATGCCCCTTTGCTGTCTCAACCTGGATGCCTGTTGCAAAAGTTGCAGTAGGAACAGCCCACTGGAAATCTTCTTGTCAGCATCATTGGAACCTGGGAACCCACAATTTCCTGCTCTTCACCAAGTTCTGGATAGCTAGTAAGCATTGTTAGACTTACTTGATGGGGGGTGATTTACTATAATCTGAAAGGGCAGTGGAGGAGGAAGGAGAAACTGAAAACTTACCTGTGCTTGGTGTCAAATGGTATCTGAGGAACTTAACATGTGACATAGATTGTAGATCTCCATCTAAGAAAGATGCTGAAACATCTACACATTGTTAGTAACATCTTAGACAACATCAGTGCTCTAGAAGCATGGAAGTTCCATGCACAGAGTGAAGCATGATCAAGCATGCCCCACCTCACTGAAATAGTGCTATTACCCCATCATAAAAGATGAGGGCACCATCAGTGTTGTGCCACAATACACACATGCTTGTTTCTATACAACATACACAAATATGTGCACACATTTATACATTTAAAAACATGTATGTGTCTACACCTTTGCATGCACACACACAGACACAGACACACATACACACACACACACAGAATTATACTTTGAATTCTATTTAGATGTATAATAAATTGGCATAACAAGAAATTAAAAAGAAACAAACAACCTTTGTGGCATTGGTATGCATGTGTATGGTATGCATGTTGTATGCAGAACTATGAGTATAGTTATGTGCATATTTTTATAAGTATCTATATGATATACCTAATATGTAAAACCATATCTAACTGTATATACATGTGTATATAAATATAAAGATAAACTGAAATCCCAACTTCCAGACACCAGCCAAGGAGGCAGCAGAACTTTCCCAGTGGCCAGCTTGATGTGTCAGCTCTTTCCTGCCTTCAACTCTGAATGCCTGTTATGTTTATTAACAGTATCATTCATTTGAAACAAAATTCTGCACAAATTTTTCACAATGCCCTTTAATATTAAAATATTCTCTAACTTTCAGAACCACAAGAAAACACTCTAAGGCAGAAAGCCACGAGTTGATCATGAAAAGTACCAGGGAATGGCCAATGAGATGGCTAGTTGGGTGGAAGGAAAGAGCTGACTCCTCCTAATTTGTTCATTGTCCATATGAACAGAATGACAGAATGGCATGGTGTGTATTCTATGTTCATTCTCTCTCTACCATATGTATGTATTTATTTCCTCATCACAAAATAGATAGATGTTATTATATTAAATACCAATCAGAAAATGTCTATACATTCATCATATGAAATACTTATTTTTAAAATAATGAAAAAAAATCTTATGTAGCTCACAACTTTTGTAACTCCAGGACCAGAGTTTTCAACACCCTCACACAGGCATACATGAAGACAAAACACCAATGCACATAAAATAGTGAATAAACAATTAAATATTTGTAGGAACTAGTGGGGTCAGGAGCCCTACAAGCATCCCACAGAACTTACTGACCTAGGCTCATAGTGACTCAGAGACTGAACCACAAACTTGGGAGTATGCATGGGACTGAAGTATGTCCTCGGCATATATTTTACAGTTGTATAACTTGGTCATCTTGTGAGACTCCTAACAGCGGGAGCAGGCTTGTCTCTAATGCCTGGTTTTGGGACCCATTCCTCCTACTGAATTGCTATGTCCTGCCTTAATTTAAGAAGTCCTGCTTAGTCTCACGACAACTTGATATAACTTGGCAGGCAGATATGCCCTGGAGGTCTGCACATTTTTGAAGAGAAAAAAGAGAAGGAGGAATGGATGGGGAGCAGGAAGAGTGGAGGTTGGGGGAAGGACTGAGAGGAGAGGATGGAGGAGAAATTTTGGTTAGGATGTAAAAAAATAAATAATAAATAAATAAAACTAAATTTATTCCAAAAGTGGAAGAATATTGATGGTTATCATATTTAAATTTGAGATACTAAAAGAATGTCCCTCCAGAGACAATGCCACTTATTCTAACTTTATAATGTGTTTGCAGTTGTACAGCGATTGCTGGGGATGTCTTTCTGTATGCTGTGAATGTGTTGCTCTGAGTGATTAATAAATAAATGCTGATTGGACAGTAGCCAGGCAGGAAGTATAGTATAGGCAGGATAAGCAGAGAGGAGAATGCTGGGAGTGGAAGGCTGAGTCAGGAGAAGCCACCGCCACCATGAGAAGTAAGATCAAGATACCAGTAAGCCACAAGCTAAATGGCAACTTACAGATTAATAGAAATGAGTTAATTTAAGATATAAGAACTAGATAGCAAGAAGCCTGCTGCGGCCATACAGTTTATAAGTAATATAAGTCTCTGTGTGTTTACTTGGATCTGAGCTGCTGAAGGAGCTGTGTAGACACAGGAAAACTCCAACTACAAGGGATAATTAAATCATGTTAGGCATAATTTTGAGCTGGTCTAATACATAATGTGTTTGTGTTGTACTCTGAATAATTATATAATGTTTAGGCAATATTAAGACCTGGATATTGTTTTACATTTGGAAATTAGTCATGACATCAAAAGATATAATTGTGTGTCAAGTTGACAAGTGTGCAGTTGTGATAGCTATTTTTGTTTGTCAAATTTATTACATCTGAAATTCATTAAACCCCAAAATGGAGGGGCATGCCTGTGAGGTATTTTTGCTTAATTTGAAGAGAGAAAATCCACATGTAATCCTGATATTTGCATTAGAAAGACATTCTGTTAATCTGGATATTGATGGGGAAAGAAACACCTATAACTCAGATGTTTTGAGCCCCAAAACCCCACTTGTAATCTCAGCCAGGCCTTGTGCTGGAAGCCCATATAAAGAAATGGAAGAAGGGAGTTTTCTCTTTAGCTGCTTGCTCTCACCTTGCTAGCATGTCCATGCCTTCACTGGCATTGGAGCCAACTGCTTTGGGATTCCAGACTATACTGCTGATGGGCTGAGACATCAATCATACTGGACTGAGCAAGTACTGGATTCGAGGACTTTGCCATTATAGCCAGCCAATGTTCAATTAGCTGGACCACAGCCTCTAAGTCATTCTAAAACATAGCCTTTTGTATATATGTATAGAAATTCAGTTACCCCATAAAACCCTAACCAATGCACCGGACAGGTATAGAATTTTTAGAGTAGTTTGGGCCTGAAATTACCTCTGAGTCCCATGGATGGGAAATCCTTGTGCATCTCAAGTTTCCTGGAACTTAATGAGATACATTCCAGCCTGTGAGTTCAGGGTTTACAGGAGTGTGAAACCTCACCTGCCTAAAGAAGAGTCTCAGAGTGAAGTTTGAAATTGCATTTTATTCATAAATTACATTCATTTTACTCAATGGGTCTTTCAAAACAGCAGTCCTTATATACAATGTATAGCCATAGCAAACTATTAAAACAATGACAAGAATATAAGACATAACAAATATTAACAAAACCTTAAACCAAAATGAAAAAAAACAAAATCTAAAGCATAAATATCCCAACATATAAACAAAAAAATTAAGCACATTTCAGGATCACTTGGAATTTCATTAGGGAGAGCAAATGAGGTGAGGAACTAGCTTATTCTCTGCAGTGAATTATCTTCAGCAAAACTTGCACATGACATGGCTTCAAGTCAGCTTGCACAAGTCAGCTTCAGCACTGCACTGGAGAGAATCTTATGCTTTTGGGTGAGGTCTGTCTGGATGGCAGTGTGATGTTAACACAGTCTTCCTTGTCAGATTTCCCATCACATATGGAGTCAGCTTGTCAAAGCCCTTGATAGTAAGCTGACAGAAGAACTCTTGCTCACCCACATGTCCTCTTCATTTTGTTTTGCCCGTCACTGGGGCCACGTGCTGATGGATGTCAGGGTTCTTAGTAATTTGTGTTGTGCCCTCTGAATCTCAGACAAAATGTGATACAATCTTTTCTCTGGGAATAGTGAGCCACAGATGTGGATCAGATTGTGGCTGGATCGCCTGATGGTAGGTTGATATTTACCTCACTAGTGAGTTCACAGCTGAAAAGAGGTGGCATTTTCTGAGGAGGCCGAGAACCTGGAGTGTAGAATGTCATGCCTTCAAGGTGTCTCTGGCTTCTTCCA
The DNA here is from genome assembly GCF_049852395.1 of Peromyscus maniculatus bairdii. Taxonomy (NCBI): domain Eukaryota; kingdom Metazoa; phylum Chordata; class Mammalia; order Rodentia; family Cricetidae; genus Peromyscus; species Peromyscus maniculatus. The sequence goes on along the minus strand of NC_134874.1, from coordinate 61,947,835 downwards.
GCCTTCTCAGTTTTCTGAAGAGGTGCTGTTAGGGAAAATCAACAAAGAAAATATTCAGAATCAGTTTTGCTGTGCCACTGTCAAGAAAAATCAGGGACTATTTATCCCTAGTAAACAAAAGTTAAGAAAGAAAACACACCCCATGAACACCCTGGCTGCTGGGGATGGGGCTCAATGGTGGCTTACTTGCCTAGAACATAGTGTTTCTGCACCAGCAGCTCCTTCTGCAGGAGGCTCTCTTCCTGGGCTGTGGTCTGCTCCAGTTCCACCTGGAGATTTTCAAACCTAGGGGAGGAAGGCAGCTGGGGCACAAGCCTGGTGGGGACCTGCCATGTCAGCTTTTGAGCCCCCACCAGCTCTACTCAGCTAAACAGTCGAGCATTACCTTTCAGCTGAGTTCATTCCTTGCTTGCCTAAGGGAAAAGGGTCAGAGAGCACCTGGGCAGGATTTTTTTCTCAGGTTTTAAAAACTGCTAGAAGTTGGACTGGTAAACATACTGTGCTGCATTAGAAAAAAAAAACAGCATATTTCTCCAACAGTCCAAAAACATCATTTTGGAGAAATATCAGTATGTTAAAGTCTTACGCACAGTTCAGGAAAGATATCACTGGCCTTGAATAGATACCAGGTGAATGTCAATATACTGGAAAACTCTATGCCTGCCCTCTAGTGGAGTCTACACGGCAATGCAAAGAAGGCTCTGGTTATTCCTACAACTTAGAGCCCTGCATGGGATTAATTTGTCAGCTCCTCCTCTGTTTATGACCAAGAGTAAATCTTCTCATGAGAAACTTATAAACACTGCAAAGAGCCTGCAATCCACGGGAGTGTGCTTTATGCAAATTAGCAAAAGGTGGACACTTCTCTCTAAACGTGATGTTCCTGATGGAAAAGATGCAGGAGGACACACTTTCCTTCATGATCAATGATCCTCCTTTCTAGGTTTCTGGCTGCCATGGGAATATTTGTTGGGAGATCTAATCTAAGAGATGAGATACTAGAGGATACTAGAGGTCTCAGAAAGGAAGAGGAGGACACAGTCCCCATCAGACCAAGGAGAAAGCATATTGCTTCCTGTTGACTGCGCCAGCAAGGACACTCTGAGGGTTTCTTTCCCTGGGGTGGCTGGCAGCTTTGCCAATTGACAAAACACAAAGAGGACAGAGATCCAGGTACAGTGGACCCACTTGGATCCACCTGCTTCTGGAAGCCTGGGCTCCTACCTCATCTGGGACACAGTGAAGTGATGCTGCAGCTTTAATGCCAAGTCCCTTTGCCGGGTGAGCAGCTCCTTCTGCTTCAGCAGAGACTGAAGATTTTCCTCAAGTGTTTGATGTTCCTGTTCATTAGAAGATTGTGTTTTTAGTGGAGGTTTCCTCACCATGTACATAAACATGCATTCTCTCTCTCTCTCTAGGACATACATGTATATAGATGCACACATACAAGCAGACTACATTCCATCCACACTTAGTTTCCCAGATACTCTTATGTAAGAAGAGATCACCTGGGATACTATGGAGAACAAAGTTACCTTTCATTAACCTAGAACCTGTCTACCCATATTCCTGCCCGGAGGCAGGAAACACAGGATGCTCTGAGCACAGGGATGTGGAGAAGATCATGTACTTTTACTAAGTGTTGATAATTTTTCAGTTTATTTTTATTTTATATGTGCAGATGTACAGCCTGCTTTTGTGTCTGTATAACATGTGCATGCCTTGTGACCTGGTAGAAGAACTCAGTGTGCAGATAAGTCAATGCAGTGCTTGCCTTGAAATCCTGTACACAGACAGGTGAACACCAGGGTTCCTTGATCTGTAATCTAAGCTCTCCTAGCAAGTTCCCCAGTCTGTGCATTGAAGGCTTAGTTCCCCAGCACAGGACCACTGGATGGCAGTGGACCAGCCCCTTGCTCTCACTCAGTGCTTCCCAGTACCTCAAGGAGGGCAGCTTCCTCCTAAAGAAGCTCTGTATACCACAGGTTGCCTCCATTTAGGCCCAAAGGAATGAGCTCAGAAAACTAGAAAATCTCTCCAATCCGGAGTCTATATTAAACTTTCCTCCAAGTAATTTGATTGTGTTAGGGATTTCTTTGAGTAACAGAAGGTTGACTAACTCACGGCCAAAAGACTGCATATATTATTCCATAATTAACAATATCCCATGGACCACATTGTATGTTTGCACTCATCAGTGATGGGTATCTGAAGAGTTTGTAGCTGGACTGTTCTGATGAGTCCTGCTGTATCCCTGTTGTCCCCTATTCTCTGTGGACAACACTTTCCATTCTGGAATCATTGCTCCACCTGAAGTCTGTAGATCCACTTTCTGAATAATTGCACATAGCTTCTCACAGGGCTGCACCATTTTACACTACTAGCAATGTCTGAGAGATCACACTTCTCCCAACTCTCCATCAGGCTGAACTTAACTCAGTATGAAGAAGTTTGGAATAAAAGCAATTTCTGAGTGCTGCAGAAACAACATGGAGTGGGTACTTGAGAGTATGATAAGCCTAAGCAGTGCCCTGAGACAGCCTCTTCTCACACTTCAGCATAGCTGTGGGACTTCTGCTGGGCTGGGATGCAGCCACAAGCCCCTCTGCAGTTCAGAATTTCTCTGAGAATAAAGTCCAGGACAGCTCCAAGGGCAAGGTTAGCTGAACCAAGTTTAGTCAAAGGTGAAAGGAAAATGGCAGCATGCGAAGTGGAGAAAAACAAAACAAGTGCAGGGAAGTCATCAGTGGTCAGCCTCCTTTCACACAGAGGAGAGGGACACAAACCTTTCCTGCCTTTCCTGCCTCTCAGTAGCCTCTCTCTCACCATCATGGACCCCATTACTTTGTTTTTTTCCAGAGGATTTCTTTGCAGAAATATAATTCTTCCCCTACAAATACCTGAAAAACTTTAGCTTGAATCAATTTTATGTCTTATGTTGTAATTAGTTGTGTGGACATGCAGAAGGATGGGCAGCTCTGCTTGTTCTTTGACTGTGGCAAAGTGGTACTAACAAGATTAGGCACAGTACTTTCTCATTGAAATCCATCTCCATCATCCTTAAAGATGTTCCATTGTTTCGTGACAGAGTGAACATACACTTAGAGGCTCAAACACACATTCTCATTCCACAAAGATACACATAGAGACAACACACACACACACACACACACACACACACACACACACACACACACACACACACACACACACCTACCTTTCTTGAATCCAGAAAGGCAAGGTAGAAGACTAGAATGTTGCAGCACCTTTTCTACTCTAGGGGGAGGTAGTGGGTCCTCCCTGCAGTCTACAAGCCTCTTAGACCCAGCCACGCTCTTCTGCCCTGGCCTGAACTTATTTCCCTTCGCAGGGAAGTTCTTATCACCAGACTCACTGATCATACAGAGAAGTAACAACCTCTGCACAACTGAGTTGGACCACACAAAACCAAGTGCTGGGGGAAGAGGGTCGGACATGAAGCCTCCCGATAGATTTAAGTTGAATCATCATAGTCTCCTCACTAAACTTACCTAGACTCCTCCACAGAAGACATTAACAGCACCAGAGACTAGAAGTCACCCATTGTCAATACCAAACAGGTTTTGACCAGATTACAGTGCACATTACATGAAAACAGGCCAGTCAGTGGAAGGCTACTTAGATCATCCACAGGACTTTTCTAAAATGCAGCACTCTATACAACTATGAGTTGGACTCTGTCCTAAGAGTGAGCTTCAAAATATCAGGTTCCATGTTGTGAAGCCAGTAGACAAAACAGACCTTTTCAGGGAAGTTACCTCTATGGTGTGAAAGAAAACAAGTCTACTTCTTTATTTTTAAAGTAGCTCCATTGTTTGATTTTTGTTATTTATTATAAGACACATTAATTCCAAAGTAATAAAAATGTTTAAAAATGAAGAGAAACCTATAAGTCAGTTCTTTTTCTGAACAAATGAACCATTTAACAATGAAATGAGACAGAAAAAGACAGGCTGCTCTACTGTGAGGAGACAGGAGATACAAAGATCTGTGGCTATCCAGCTTAGCCAGAACAGAAATTTTCAGGTTCAGTGAGAGACTCGGGCTGAAGGGAATAAGGGAGAAAGCCACAGAGGACACTTGATGTCATCATCACACCTTCGAAAACACGCACAGATGTATGCGCCCACACACAGGCATACTCACACACAGACACAAATCCCTCAAATCATCACTGATCAGAACTCAATGAGGAGGACATGACACTGGATGAGGATGACATTGCCAGTTGGTTTTAGACTCCTCACAGTAGCTGTTATAAGTGAGTCCCACAGTTCTGCATCATTTGGGACTAAAAATGCCTAGAGAAACATGCTGTGTCTCTGCAGGCTATGTTGATGCAGTTGGCTCAAATCTGTCACCCTGATCCCCGCCTTTCATAAGCCCTTGTCACATCCCTGGTCATCCATTGAGCTTCTGAATGTAAGATCCAGGATGGGAGAACTGGCCAATGCCACTCACAGCAAATAGTACTGACAAGCTGTTAATTTAGTTTCTGTCACTGTGAACCAAGAGCTTGGCCAGGTAAAGAGAACACCATGGCAGTCTGGGAACAAGAGGGTAAAATGTCATATGACAACCCAAAAGCTGTCTAGGAGCCCTGGTCATTTGGCTTTTTCAGGGGGTGTTCCTCCTTCCATGCTGTGTCTGCCTCTGATCTCACATGACCCCTGCCAAGCAAATGAGACCCAGACCCTTGACCTGACTCACTCAGATCTCTGTGGCTCCCATCATAGCACGGCTCCTCCCATACTGACATACAGGTGAGTGGTATGTGATTGACCCATCTCCCTCAATGGGCTGTGGCTTCCAGCAGAGCAGTAGGGTTTGCTTGCTCTAAGAGACTAACTCCCAGAAAGACTTGTGAATGATCACAGAAGTGAAATATTGGATGGGATGGGTCAGGTGGAGGAGTGAGTAAATGGTTGCATGGGTGTGAATATATGTGTGTGTATGGTCAGACTGGTGGCAAGGTTGGCCCTGCTGCTTCAACCTACCTGCAGCTGCCTTGTCCAGAGGTCATAGATCTTCTCATGGGCCTCTTCACCGAGCCTCTTTGCCTCCTCACAGGACTCTTGTAGTAAAATCTGTTCCCCCTGCAGCTTTTTCTTGTCATCTAGCAAGATTCTTACTTTCTCCTTCAGCTGAGTCTGTTCACTCAGGTGCTGACTGTAGAGGGTGCTGAAATATCACCAAAAATGATGATCTCTGCCTCCATCTCCCACTCCTGCCTCCTAATACCATGATTCCTGCAAGGTCCCATGTCCCCATCCCCAACAGACCTGTGCTGGAACCCACATTAGTCATGGCAGCATCACTCAGGTGCAGGCCAAAGCCAGAGAATAGCCCATTCCAGAAAGATTTACACTACTTCTGAAGACCCTGACAGCAAAAGGGATCCATGTACCTCTGAAGACTGGATCTTCTGCATCCCACAAACATACCCTGGTACTTAACTGTTCACAGTATTGGGAAAATATTAGGATGTAGAGGGAAGCCATGCTCTGAGGGAGACAGAAGACACATCAGGAATACTTTCCATCCATGTGTCCGAAGAAACCAGCTCTCTAAGTTCCTGCCAGAGCCACAGAAACCATTCATGGTGCAAACTATGTTTTCTGTCTAGAAGTTCCAGAAGCTGACCGGCAAAAGTTGGGAGGGGCTATCAGACTCTTAACACTTAGGAGAACTCAGTCTAGGAGGCACAAACCCAAGAGCAATAAGGCAGGCTGCTTGCTAAGAGGTAAACAGACTAGAACCACCGCCCTCACTTTGGTTTAAAGGTGGAGAAGGGAAGAAGATGCTGTGGGATGTCTTTCTGTATGCCGTGAATATGTATTGCTTCCATTGGTAAATAAATAAGCTGCTTTGGCCTTTGGCAAGGCAGGAAGGAGCTCGGCATGAAAGTCCAGGAGAGACAGAGAAGAAAAGCAGAACTGGAGGAGATGCCAGCTGCCACCCAAGGAGCAACATGCCAGCAGCCTGGCATTCAGCAGCCATGTGGGAAAACAGTGATGAATAGAATTGGGTTAATTTAAGATGATAGATATAGCTAGGCTGAAACTTAAGCCATTGGCCATATAGTTTGTAAGTAATGAGTGCTTCTGTGTGTTTATTTGGGATCATTTTGCTGCAGGAGGCAGGTGGGACAGATTCCTCCTGGCAGCAGGGTCAGGCAGGACTGGAGAAACTTCAGACAACAAGAAACACTCCTTAGCAAGTTCTGGAGTCCACCCAAGTCATGCACTCAACAGTAAATTTTGGTCTCACTCAGCTCTGTGCATTTGTACAAGGCCTCACTAATTTCTTTGGGTATTTTCTTCACATCTGACATATCCTTCTTATGCTCTGTGTTCTGCATCTCATTATCCGAATTCAGCCTGTGGTAGGGCATAGCCCCAGGAGCAAAGAACCCTGTGAACACAGGCCTCAGGGACCCCATGAATTAAGGTTGCATTTTGCACTACCCAAGTCTACTGGATGTCACATCCTGAATCCTATGTACTGGGAACTCCTCATGTGCATTAGACTTTCTACCCTGCCCCAGGGCCAGGAAAGGCTGGGTGTCAACAGGGAGGGAGACAGGGCTCCATGAGCTCCCTCAGTAGGCCTAGAGAGGTAGACTAGCACTCTAAAAAGGTCCATCAGTGTGGGCATACCTGAAAACTGTGATGACATTTCCACTGGCATGAGAACAGAAATGCTTGTCCTTACAAGGATAACCAGAACTCATCATCAGTATTGCCATGCATGAGGCACTCCATGAGGATGGCTTTATAAACTCACAAGGGGATTCCAATGGGGCACCAGGGTGAGCACAAAGACTGAGAACAGTGATGCTCAAAGTGGAGCTCCCTGGTCTCAGCCCTTATATCACCTGAAATGTTTGAAACAGGCAAATCCTCAGGCCTACTATCAATATGCAGCTCACAAGATCTGAAGGGACACACACACACACACACACACACACACACACACACACACACACTTTAAGCGAGCCTCTCAGAGACAGTACAGAAGACACTGACACCAAATCCTGAGCACAAAGAGATGCATTTCCCCAGCAGGGCAAGCATGGCATTGGGAGCCTGCCTCTGGATCAGGCAAAGGCAGACAACATGCAGCAGGCTTTTTTCAGCAGTGGGATTTTAAATAGAAAGGTTAAGTCTGTGCTAGGGTGAGTTGCTGAGATCTGATTGGACAGGTTGGCAAGTGCAGCCGAGTAATGAATTTTGATTGTTGCACTTTGGTGTTCACTTTTAAGAATGAGCCAGTGTCCAAAAAAGGGAATGAACTTTGGGGACTAAATTTAGGAATCTAATCTAATGGTTTATCAAGGGAGAGGGAAGTGAAAAGGGCAAAACCTGACACTGCCATGTTTGCGATATTTGGGCCCCTTAGAGGGCAATTCACATGCACACAAACCCACAGTTAGGATGTCAGAGAAATGCAGGTGGGTGGCATTGTCTCACAGTACAAGGAACAAGACCAGAGAGGAGCTGGGATGGACAGCAGGCCTTCCAGACACACAGAGATGGACCAAGTATGACCACCAGGCCCTTCAAGCTGCTCCCAGAGCAACAAGCAAAACTAAATATCTTGTCAAATACAGAGACTCAGGTTAAACTCAGAGCACCCAGCATCTCCTACAAGCCAACACTGTCAAGGTCTCTTGAAATGCATGTTGTGATCTTACACCCTACTGCCCCTCTCTGTGGATTGTGATTCAGGCCACAGGCTCTGGTTTTCATAAGGAGGAAGCAGAACAGCCTGTGTCCCTTCTCACTCCTACAGACTTCAGTTCTGCCTCTCAGATGCATTCAGGAAAATTTGTTTGTGCAGGTCACCCTGCAGGTGCAGTTTCCAGTGACCTAAGGACTGCTGGAATTGACACAGGAGGGTCAAGGCATTCACCAGAGAACAGGCACGATGAATACCTGTTGTTCAATTCATTGTTGTAATGGGCCAGGAATTCACGCAGTTCATTCCTGTCATTGGTCATCATCTGTAGCTGAAGTTTCAGTTTTTCCACCTGGTTCAGCTGCTGCTCCTGTTCAATGAGGTAGAAAGTTGTGGATGATGCCTTCCTAGCAGCCCCTGTAGGTACATAAACACAAGTGATTTTCTAGAGATGAATGGCATAAGCCAAGATCATCATGTGCAGTCCCAAGAGGAGGCCTGAGGAAGAGGAAATGCATGGAATCCATTGAAGCCCTCAAAGATCAGAGCAGATCCTTAAGCTGGTCCTCATATGCCATGTGTCTGACTCCAATCACTATGGCTAGATATATGCCTCAGCCCCTACTGCAGCCCCACTGGCCCTGAAATAGATAAGCAAGGCCAGCCATGTTGGTTTGGAATTGTCATCTCATACCTGATGTGATGCAAGGAAGTCCAGGAGTCCCTAGTGTTCTTCGCCTAACAGCCCTCATAACCTGTGTCCATGACTAAAAGGAACTGAATGTCTCAGACCTGGGTACATGGATGGAAACTTTCCCTTCCTAGTATTTACATCAGATATAAAATGCAACAACATCCCATTCTGATACCACATTAGTGGTTCTGGGCCTCCTGTTGCATTCTTTGCCACTCAGAATGAACTGAAGGAGGTCACAGCACAGCAGCTGCAGCTTTGACCATCCCTGGCCCTCTGCCAACTAACCATCAGGAATCCTCCACCTTGAATCTGCTCTTTAAGAACCAGGATAAGCAGCATAGGCCCATTGCTTCATGATCACAGCTACTGAACCCCAATACTAGAAGGTCAAGTTCTAGCCTCACCTCCTTAGAAAACTCTCTCTGCCAATCAGTGTGATCAGTCTTGCCAACATGTCAATTTGGTGAACTCTATAAGTACTTGGTGAATGCCTCAAGGGCAGTTGGCATTGCCCAGACTCTGGTGATTTCACAGACGATGCCAAGGGCTCTCCAGGATACAATAGAATTTCCAGAGAATGGACTGTTAGGGCCACTGCCAATGGTCATCACCTATCTGATAACAAGCTCTTCCCCGATTCACCAATAGCCAACCTGCCCTCTCCAGGAGCCTTTCCTGAATAACAAGGGAAGGCCTTCAGCACCTCCTCCTTCCAATCCTGAGATCTCTCTGATTCATTAGAATCTAGTTCATTCTAATTCAACAGTTCATCATGTGTGGAGAGCAAGAGTCACTTTCCAAACACTGCCCAAAAATGGCTCTTCTCATTCTTATAATCCCAAGCTAATAAGATGAGAAATTAAGGATTCTAAGAAAATAGCTCAGGATAATGGGGTAGGAAGATCTGTTCCATGAGATGAACAAGAACATTAGAGAAGATCCACGGGGCAGTTACAATGTATTGGAAGGTGGATGATTATGTGGGTCCTGTCAGAACAATGATAAGTCATATTGGAAATGATGGAACTTTTGCTAAAACCTTCAGCAGAACACATTTCAACCATCATGAAGGTAGCAAAAGTGTTATCAACTACTAATAGGTATGACTGAAAATAATTAAGGACTGGGCATCCCCAGGTGAGCTGTCAGTCACCAAGAACAAATACTTACAGGAAGAGTGATGTCCCAGTCCTGAACTCAAGGTAGAGGAAAGAGGACTGGCTAGTGAGAGGGCAGGAACTTAGAAACCTTAGGGGTCACTGACATGTGGCAATACTTGGTGGCTCCTGCCCTGCCAGTGGTTGTTATTTAAAATGTGAGACTCTCTAGCTCTGGCCAGAGGACTTTACTCTCCCTGTTATTAGTGACACACACCAAAAGAAATCCAGTGTGGGTGAAGTGCAGGGCTGGAACTGAAACCTCTTTAGTCCCTCTGTGCTTCCTTCCCACTCAGAGTGAAAGCAGAGGGCCCTCAACAGAGCAGCTTCAGCCTTTAACTTCCCTGGCTCTCTGCAAACTAACCATGGAAAATCCTCAACTCTGGGTCTGCTCTTGAAGAACTCAGAGGACCAGGATAGGCCCATTGCTTCTCAGAAACTCTCCTCTCCTGAGCTCCACTCCTGGAAGGATCAGCTGAAGCCTTCCTCCTTCAGGAGCTCCCCTTCCCTTTCCCAGGACTCACTGTGCTTTCCCCAGAACCATTTGTTTCTTGATGTGTGACATGGTGACTGAAGGCCATCTTCCTTCTGCCTCCCTCTGATCTCCCTTTGCTCGCCATCCTGTCTCCCAAGAATCCTGTTCAGTCTAGTCAGCATGTCTGTCGGTGAAACATGAGACACACCACAAAGGCCCCAATGACAGTTGGTGTTGCCACAACACTGGTGACATCACATGGAATGCCAGGGCTCTCCAGGAGACAGTAGAATGTCCATATGCTGATGTCACATGGTATAGCTATTTCATTCCTGCTACATTCCTCACCCCAAAATGACTTGAAACCAAGGTGCCATTTCCATGAGCTTCTGTGGTCACAATGGGAGCCTTTAGGTAGATCCTCCTTCTAAAGTCAGAAATCTAGCCCTCTGCTTCATTAGAAATTTCATCTAACTGAAGTTGTATTTCATATATATTCCTTCTTCCCAAAATATTCTTTTTATATTCCCATACCGAAAACCTTATAGACCCCATATAACCTTTAGTCCCATATAAACTTTATTTATATTCAAATCTCATAACTTATTTAGCTTTAATGTTCCATATTTTTATGTTAAACTACTTCTACAGACCCAATACAAAAATTATACCATCTCTCAAGACATACTTAAGCCTTTAATTTTTATAAACATATTACATCTTTAAATATCTTTTTCTATTTAATTCATTGAGTTATCTTCTGCTTGAAATTTGACCCAGTTTTTTCTTATATTAACCAATAATAATCTGTAACCAATTCTCTTAAATGATGGCAAGTATTTGTAACCATTGAACAGAAATGACCAAAATTCATGTTTTTTTGTCTCGGTGTATGTGTGTGTGTGTAAACAAAATCATAATTTTTTAAATCATAATGTATCTTTAACATTTTTCTATGCATTACCAGGACAGAGAGGGGTTAAAATGGGAAGCCAATGAAGAACTTGGCTTAGGAAGGAAGGGAGGGGGATTTAGATTCAGAGTGTGCAGGCAGTAAACTCCCAACTGCCCCTATCTCCCCCACCTCTGCCTGCCTGTAGAGAGTGCATTTCCCCCCTCTGTGAGAGCCACAGGAGCCTCTCCTGCAGGCTAATACCAGCCTTGCCTGTCTTGGCCCTGAGTCTGTTCCAAATTCCTTGAGGGAGGCATCTGCCCACTCAGAGCCTCTTCTGCAGGGTCTGCTAACTCTGGGAACTCACCTCCTAGCTTGGGTAATTAGGGGAGGTGCTTGAAGTCTACAGTTATCATCATTGGTTGTGGACAACTTCCCTTCCAATCATCCTGTCCTGCTCCAGAAGTTCACTGCTGAGATGAGGAAGGACATGGGGAAGGGGCAGACTCAGTCCATATGAACACAGTTCCAATACTGCTTCTATTCATGAGACTCACTTTATCATCAAGATTCTCTTATCATGAGGCTTTTATTGTGCCATCTGCAGTACCTGGGTCTTGGGGAACAGAGCTGTTTGAAATTTGCCCTCCAGCCTGTCCCTTCACCATCATTAAACACACCTTGAAGTGGGATTGACCAGAAAGCAGAAAGTCATGAGGCTTTCCCTACCTCCTCTCATCATGGTAGTTGATGACTTCTGAGGCTGTCACTCACTGGATAGCAGTGTATCAGCAGTTGATCCTGTCCCATTTGGAAAGTGGAGTCCTGGGATAGTGCTGACTCTGCCTCAGCTGTTGTCATCATTTCTAACAGACACAAATGGAGATGAGGAGTAGAATACAATAGACATATCTGACTCTGAGCATATTCATTCCCAATCTCCCACTGTCCTTTGCCTCATGCCTCTCTCCTTCCCTGAAAGTTTATCCCTGAAGGCTGGTCTCAGATTTCCAGCAATGCTTCTAATTCAGTTCCTCATTGTTGGGTTTTCTTTTTATTCTTCTTTTCCATAGATGCTTTTTTTCTTGCCCTAACATGACATTTGAAGGATAGTGGGAAGGAGGCATCTTAGAGATCTGAGGTCAGGGTATCACAGTGTTCCATTCCTCTGTCCTATTGAAGATGGAAAACTACACTTAATAACTGTGGCATGTAAAAATAAAGAGAACAAAACTGAATTAACATCTTTTTCTACTGGTCCTCAACCAATCAAATCTCAGTTATAAAGGCAAAACTGTGGGGAAATTCTTCCTGTGATTTCTAGATGAAGTGTAAGCATTGTGCTACCCTCAATGCCAAACAGAATTTAGGGAAGGTGACCTCAGTTAAACCAGCAATCTAATCACAGAGCTTGAAATCCTTTTCCTGTCTGCAGCAGCAGAATCTGGAAGAAGAGAAGTTATATAGTTACCCAGCAGGGATACCCATTTGCTGTCTCAGCCTGGATGCCTGTGGTAACAGTTGCAGTAGTAACATCCCACCTGGAAGTCTTGCTGTCACTATCATTGGATCCTGGGCACCCACAATTTCCTGCTCTTCACCAAGTTCTGGATAGCCAGTAAGTGTTTTTAGACTTACTTGATGGGGATGATTTACCATAATCTGAATGTGCATTCGAGGAGGAAGGAGAAACTGAAACTTATCTGTGCTTGATGTCAAATGGTATCCGAGGGACTTAGCATGTGACATAGATTGTAGATATCCATCTTAGAAAGATGTAGCTAGAGTTTACCTGCCTGGCCCACAGTCAGGACAAATCTTTATTACCTGACAGTCCCACAGCCGCTCAGACCCAACCAAGTAAACACAGAGACTTATATTGCTTACAAACTGTATGGCTGTGGCAGGCTTCTTGCTGACTGTTCTTATATCTTAAATTAATCCATTTCCATAAATCTATACCTTGCCACATGGCTCATGGCTTACCGGCATCTTCACATATTGCTTGTCCTGGAGTCAGCTGGCAGTGACTCCTTCTGCCTTCCTGTTCTTTCTTTTCTCCTCTCTGTTAGTCCCACCTATATTTCCTTCCTAGCCACTGGCCAATCAGTATTTTATCTATTGAGCAATCAGAACAATACATTTGCCATAGAGAACATCCCACAGCAGAAAGACCCTGAAACATCTACACATTGTTAGTAACATCTTAGACAATATCAGTGCTCTAGAAGCATGAAAGTTCCATGCACAGAATGAAGCATGAACAAGCATGCCCCACCCCACTGTAATAATGCTATGACCCCATCATAAAGCATGAGGGCACCATCATATTGTGCCACAATACACACATGCTTGTTTCCATACAACACTCACAAATATGTGCCCATATTCATACATTTAAAAACATGTACGTGTCTACAACTTTGCATGCACACACACACAGACACACACATACACACACAGAATTATACTTTGAAATTAAATTAGATGTACAGTAAATTGGCATAACAAGAAATTAAAAAGAAACAAACAACTTTTGTGGCATTGTTATGCATGTATATGGTATGCATGTTGAATGCAGAACTATGAATATAATTATGTACATATTTTTATAAGTATCTATATGATATACCTAATATGTACAACCATATCTAACTGCATATACATGTGTATATAAATATAAAGATGAACTGAAATCCCAACTCCCAGACACCAGCCAAGGAGGCAGCAGAACTTTCCAAGTGGCTGGCTTGATGTGTTTGCTCTTTCCTGCCTTCAACTCTGAGTGCCTGTTATTTTTCTTAATATTATCATTCATTTGAAACAAAATTCTGCATAAATTTTTCACAATGCCCTTAATATTAAAATATTCTCTAACTTTCAGAACCACAAGAAAACCCTCTAAGGCAGAAAGCCATGAGTCAATCATGAAAAGTACCAGGGAATGGCCAATGAGATGGCTAGTTTGCTGGAAGGAAAGAGCTGACTCCTCCTAATTTGTTTATTGACCTCCATAGGAACAGAATGACAAAATACATGGCATGGCATGTATTTTATGTTCATTCTCTCTCTATTGTATATATGTTTTTATTTCCTCATCACTAAGTAAGTAAATAGAGAGATAGATATTATTATTTTAAATACCAATCAGAAGATTTCTATACACTTATCATATGAAATAATTTTTTTTTTTTGGTTTTTCGAAACAGGGTTTCTCTTGTGTAGCTTTGCGCCTTTCCTGGAACTAACTTGGTAGCCCAGGCTGGCCTGGAACTCACAGAGATCGGCCTGCCTCTGCCTCCCAAGTGCTGGGATTAAAGGTGTGCGCCACCAGCGCCCGGCTTGAAATAATTTTTAAAAGAATGAAAAAAATCTCATGCAGCTTACAACTGTTGGTAACTCCAGGACTAGAGGAGTCAACACCCTCCCACAGGCAAACATGAAGTCAAAACACAAATGCACATAAATTAATGAATAAACAATTAAATATTTGTAGGAGCTAGTGGGGTCATGAACCCCACAAGCATCCCACAGAACTAACTAACCTAGGCTCATAGTGATTCACAGACTGAACCACCAACCAGGGATCATGCATGGGGCTGACCTAAGCCCTCTGCATGTTTTTTACAGTTGTATAACTTGATCCTCTTGTGAGACTCCTAATGGTGTGAGCAGGGCTTGTCTCTATTGCCTGCTTTTGGAACCCATTCCTCCTACTGCTGTGCCCAGCCTCAATGTAAGAAGTCATGCCTAGTCTCACCACAACTTGATATAACATGGCAGGTGGATATGCACAGGCGGCCTGCCCATTTCTGAAGAGAAAAAAGAGAAGGAGGAATGGATGGGGAGCAGGAAGAGTGGAGGTGGGGGGAGGGACTGAGAGGAGAGGATGGAGGGGAAATTTTGGTTAGGATGTAAAACAAAAATAAACAAATAAATAAAACTAAATTTATTAAAAAAGAGGGAGAATATTGAAAGTTATCATATTTAAATTTGAGATACTAAAAGAATGTCCCTCCAGGGACATTGCCACTTATTCTAACTTTATAATGTGTTTGCAGTTGTAAGGGATTGCTGAGGATGTCTTTCTCTATGCTGTGAATGTGTTGCTCTAAGTGATTGATAAATAAAATGCTGATTGGACAGTAGCCAGGCAGGAAGTATAGTATAGGCAGGATAAGCAGAGAGGAGAATGCTGGGAGTGGAAGGCTGAGTCAGGAGAAGCCACCACCATGAGAAGTTAGATGTAAAGTACAAGTAACCCACAAGCCACATGGCAACTTACATATTAATAGAAATGGGTTAATTTAAGATATAAGAACTAGATAGTAAGAAGCCTGCCACAGCCATACAGTTTATAAGTAATATAAGAATCTGTGTGTTTACTTAGGTCTGAGCTGCTGAAAGAGCTGGGTGGACACAGGAAAACTCCAACTACAAGGGATAATTAAATCATGTTAAGCATAATTTTGAGCTGGTCTAATACATAATGTGTTTGTGTTGTACTCTGAATAATTACATCATGTTTAGGAAATATTAAAACATGGTTATTGTTTTACATTTGGAAATTAATCATGACATATTAGATATAATTGTGTCTCAAGTTCACAAGGGTGCAGATGTGATAGCTATTTCTGTTTGTCAAATTTATTACATCTGAAATTCATTAAAACCCCAAAATGGAGGGGCATGCCTGTGAGGTATTTTTGCTTAATTTGAAGAGAGAAAATCCACATGTAATCCTGATCTTTGCTTTAGAAAGACATTCCATTAATCTGGATATTGATGGGGAAAGAAACACCTATAACTCAGATGTTGTGAGCCCCAAAACCCCACCTGTAATCTCAGCCAGGCCTCATGCTGGAAGCCCACATAACAAAATGGAAGAAGGGAGTATATTTGGTAAGGTAGTCTTGTAGAGTTGCCTTAAGAGTATAAGCTTGTAAGAATATAAATAATTATATGTTGAATGTGAGTTTGTGTAAAAGTGTAAATGTTAAATGTGAGTCTATGCTTAATGTATATGATGAAGGAACCTAGGATACAGAAAACAGTGTCCATAGCGAACTGCAAGCTAGCAGTCTGGGCTGTTTCAGAAACTTCAAAAGCTCCTAAGAATGGTAGATGCCAGAGCCACCACAATGGCCATGGTCAGGCATCCACAGCTGAGACCTGTGTAATATCAACACAGCACTGAAAAACCTGAGCTAGCAGCAAAAGCATTGCAGTTTCTATTTGATAGCTAAAAGAAAGTCTCTTTTGAGAGGACTTTGCACCAACCAGCACTTATGGAACTAACAGCTTTCACCCTGAAGGAAAAACTGCCATAAAATGCCGCTGTAACTAAAAATGTCTCTGGCCTGAGAACAAAAGTTGCAGAGATGCTTGTTTGAACTAATTGTTAAATGCAAAAAGTTTTTGACTGTAAAATGTTTCTTCATATTTGGAAGTGGAATTCTAGTACCAAATTTGTTTGAACTTTTTGAACTTACAAAAAAATAAGGTAAAACTCCAAAAAGGTTTTGGTTATGGGTTTCTTCATATTTGGAAGGCTTTTACCATAATTTATTATTTGAATTTTTGGACTTAAGAAGTGACTTGGACAGTAATGATTTCTTAAAAATGGGACAGTTTTAATTTACTTATGCATATAGACTGTATCCATGGTGGTGACTTAGGAACAGTTTTATGGAATTGTGTTAACAATGGAAATGTTTAAATGGAAAATTTTATTTATTTTTTACTTAGTCTCAAGATTTAGCTTTGTGAATGCATATATGCTTTACTAACTGTGGTGATTCATGAATTGTTTTGTGTTAAAAATGGAACTGCTTAAAATGGAGCTATTTAAATAGAGAAATTTGTTTTTTGTCTAATAAATTATAAAGAAAAGAAGGAGTGTTAATATTCCTCAGTCTATTTAATTTAAAAATATTTTAGTGTTACTTGAGTGAATTAATGTTATGTTTTGTATAGTTCTATTAAGAAATTGTTTTTGTACAGTGTTTGTAAGAAAGTATTAATGGCAATAGTGAGAATATTGCCTTTGAATGTATGTTCGTAGGAATAATAATGGTGTATAGTAATGTTCATGTAAGAATCATTATGTTAATATAAAATGTTTATATTAAAATGTTTACATTAAATTAATTAAATATAAATTTATTGATATTAATGCACCCTTCTTTGGTTAAGAAAGTATTTAAGTTTGATGTGAATACATCAGAAGTTTATCCTATGTTTTGTTAGCAAGAAATTCAAATGGTTCTAATAAGAGTTTGCTTTAAGATGTAAGATTGAGAGAATTGTTAATGTGTATAGCAATATTCATATTAGAATTATGTTAACCTTTAAATGTTAATGATGAAGCTATTGGTGTTTTTAAGACTGATGCAGTTGCATCAGGAGTTTCTGGATTTAAAGGGCTTGTGCAGCCAGGACTGCTTTAGTCACCTTAGTCCCATTTTGAAAAAGAAATGCCATCTTTATCATCCTCTACTCCCATACTGGGAGACCTGACAGGTATGGATATTGCTGTGAGCTCTTAATGGGGGCTCATTGTTTTTTATAGATTAAGAAGGGGGGACACATTGGAGCCCATTTTTAGGTTTTCTAGTGGCTTTACCTAGCAGGTATGTGTGGTGGTATTGTGTTCCCCAAAATATTGTGTACCTTAATAAACTTATCTGGGGTCAGAGAACATAAAAGCCACTAGATACTTAGGATAGGCAGTGATAGCACACGCCTTTAATCCTAGCATTTCAGAGGTAGAATTTCTCTGGATCTCTGAGTTCAAGGCCACATTGGAAACAACCAAGCATAGTGACACATGCCTTTAGTCCCAGAGAGCAAGCCTTTAATCCCAGGGAGTGATGGTAGAAGGCAGAAAGATATATAAGGCATGAGGATCAGGAACTAGAGGCATTTGGCCTGCTTAAGCATTTGGCCTGCTTAAGCATTTGGCTGGTTAAGCTTCAGGCTTTTAAGCAGCAATTCAGCTGAGAGCCATTGGGATGAGGACACAGAAGCTTCCAGTCTGAGGAAACAAGACCAGCTGAGAAGTTGACCAAGTGAGGCAGGCTGTGGCTTGTTCTGTCTCTCTGATCATCCAGATATGTTTATTAAGATACAAAATATTTTAGGGAACACAATACCACCACAGGACTGCATAGAGATTGGACCATGGGCCTGAGTGCAGGTGTCTGAGATGGTCTGCACTTGTCTGTGTGGGGGCAGAGGGGAAACCTTTTGCTCCACGCCTTGGCATTCCTTGATATACCCTAGGGCAGAGATAGTCGACTATCTTGCATTTCTCTCTGTTTCTTCCTCTCTATCCTAACTAATATTTCCTGCTGCTCCTACTCAAGAGTACTCAGGAGGAAATGAGGCAGTGAGGGATGGTTTTTCACAGAGGGGCACTATTAGGAGGGGCACTATTATTAATGGTTTTGTTGGTGTGGATGTGGCCTTAGTGGAGGAAGTGTGTCACTGTAGAGGCAGGCTTTGAGTTCTCATGTATGCTCAAGATGAGTGAATCAGATCACTTCATGTTGTTTCCAAGTCAATATGTAGGGACTTTCAGCTCCGGCTCTAGCACCATGTCTGCCTGCCTGTTGCCTTGCTTTTTACCATGATGATAAAGAAGTAAACCTCTGAACTGTAAGAGAGCCACAAAATTTAATTGTTTTCCTTTATAAGAGTAATAGAAACCCTAAGTAAAACAGAGAAAAAAGTTAATATTACAGAGTTAGCAGGGAAAATAACATAAAAATTCCTCAGTCAGTTAAAAATAGAGAATTCACTGTATACACTAAGTGGGTAATTCCACCATCATACATATGAAAACAACACATGACATGTGCTGGTCAAGAACACATCTCCATTCATGTTTACTGAAGCATAATTTAGAGTGCACACAATTAGAAATGACTTGATTGTCCTTCAACACATGAATACAAGATATTGTATTATTTGATTTTTTTAATGCAGAGAAACATTTTTCTTTTGGTTTTGAGATTGTAATATAATCATGCCTGCTCTCACCTCCCTTTCCTCCCTTCATATTTTCCCATACAGCTCTCCATGGGCTCCTTGATTATCAGAAGTTGTATCATTAGTAACTATTATTACATACATCATATATATATATATGTGTGTGTGTGTGTGTGTGTGTGTGTGTGTGTGTATTCCTACATACATATAAGTAGCAATCAACCTTTCAAGAAAGGCAATCCTATTATTTTGAACATATAGATGAATGCAGAGATTATGTTCAGGAACATGAGCTAGACACAAAAAACCAAATGCTGTCTGACCTCATTCAAAACTGGATCCTAAAGTCAATCCCCTGACCTAAGTTTGAATGGTGACTGTGAGAGGCTGAATATCAGGGTGTTGAGGAATTGCTTGTCAAAGGACACATTTCAGTGTCAAAAGAGGGTTAATTTAAAGAAATACTTCAAGCTGTGTGCAGAAGAGCTAATAATAATAATAATAATATACAGTGTTGAATTGAAAAGTAATTTGTGTATATTTTAAGGACTCCAGTAATCAAAATTTTGTAAGGTTATACATAAGAGACATCCATCCATTTATTTATTTATTGAATATAATTACTTGATTTCTCCTTCCATTTATGTACTCCAAATTTTCCAGTGTAGTCCTCATTGCCCCTTGAAAACCCATGACCTGTTTTTTCATAAATTGTTGCTATCTAAGTAACTTATATACATATATAAAAATTTGATTTGTGTTATACGATATAATAATTATCTGTAATATAGAACAAAATCATGAAATTATATCAACTGTATTTCTGATGCATAGTATTACAGGAGAGAGGGAAGAGGTGTAGAAATTAAGCATGATTCTATTTCATTGTGAATTTTTACAAAATATATATAGAGAGGGGAAAGGAGGTACCAGAGTGCACTAATAGCAGAACACAGATTACTGTTTTGGAACCTTAATATTTTGAATATTTGAGGTGGGAAATGATCTTCTGGACTTTTCTGGACATCCTTACTCCTTTCTTCATCTTCATAATTATTTCTACAAGGAGGAGAGAACAGACCAGGGAGTCAAGATTGATACAAGTTCACTGTACTTTTGAATGGCAGACACTAGAAACTGACATCACCACTTCACTCTCTTGTGAAATCATTGTATGGAATATTACAAGTGCATGCTTTGTTGCGGCTAGCTATGGCTTTTTCTCAGTGTTTATGATTTTTATCTGTGTCTTCCAAAACAGCAATCTAAATCAAACCATCTGGATTGATGACCCACAATTCTGTCTCAGGCTGTGGTGCTCTTGAAAAGTCACTGTGGACAATTATGAAATCATAGAGGTGGGGGAAGAAAGAAAGAAACAAACATGTTTTCCACCAGCATAGAGGATGCAGGTGAAGAGCCCCAGGACTAAGATCCCCAGAGCATATATGCATGAGAGGGAAATAGAAGCAAGAAAAAGCCAGCAAATTCAGGGCCACTCTAGTTACAGTTGGGGAGAAGCTCAGCACTCTGACTTACCCTCAGTTGTCTGGACTTTGCTACTGTCTGTGCCCTTGTCTTTCATGAGAACAATAGATTATGTGCAGCCTGAGAACCTGATGCAACATCAGGAACAGCTGTAGCATACAGAGTCTCCTATGACACTGTTGAGGTCTGAGCCTGTTCCATGACCTAAGCCAATCATCTCCTCCACAGCTCAGTCTAGTTGCAGGACATTGTCTCTGTGTGGAGCAGACCCTGACATGTCCCTTTCTTTGCTTTGTCTCTTCCTACTCCTGCAGTCTTTGTTTACATTAGGTGAAATGAATCATCAGAGATGCTTTGATTACTGGAAGCCCAGCACCTACATGAAGACTGACATCATCCTAGGTGGATTTGTCCCCATTTACATCACAATGGAAGGATTCTACAATAGCCATATATTTTTTGATACCAAACCAGATATATTTGATAAATTTCTGTAAGTATTTGTGTGACTGTGCTAAGGGTATTCTGGCTACATGACAGTGTATGCTCCTCTGTGCACATGTAATTCCTTTGAGTATAATGAACTGTATACACAGAAATGTGAAACTCATTTGCAAACTTTCCTCCTTCATTATGCATCTTACAGACCTTTGCTTTCCTTTTGTTTATTTTTTAGTCAGGTAGAGATCAAAGAGGGAAAACAATTTTTGTGTCTGTCCATTCTGTGAGTCCACAGACAGTCTTATATTGTTTTCACACATTGACTCTAACCTGACAAGGGGAGGCTCCACCCTGTTCTCATATTTTTGAGAATCTAAATGACTCCTGTAGGAATGTCTCTTTCTTTCTACAGACCTGGATATTTTCTGCTAAAACCCCATGTCCTTAGTACATGGTTTAGCATCTCCTCTCCCTCAGGTTCTTGCATTGGTCTCTTTAAAATATCTCAGAGTTTGGACACTGTGGTCATGTTTATTACTTATTAATTCCTTATTGATATTTTAATGCAGTGTTTTGAAATCACATCCTTCATGCCTGATAGTCTGTCTTCTGCTTAGTCAGTTCTCCTGGGGTCACTTTCCCCTGTGTTTTTATTGGAGGTTTTGTGTTTTTCATTTCCAACATTTCTATCTGTTCTCCCCCCTGGAAGAATCTCAGTTTCCATTTAGGATTTGACTTTCTTGGTACTGAGTCTTTGATATATATGTATATGTACAATTGCTGTTGTCCTTGTCCCTCAGCCTTTGTTTTCCTGTACAGTGTTGCATCTTGTCTCAATGCCCAGTTGGTTTTGCTTGCTTGTTTCTATGTTCTTTTAGGACATCATCTTTTTGCCTTTTGAACTACTCATCTGGCACTTGGTCTCTCTCAGTATCTTTGAGTTCATTTGTTGGTTTCTTATGATATTGTGGAGGATTTGTTTGGCCTTGCTTTTCCATATTTCCTACTTTTATCTATTGTTGCTATTGTTGGTACCTTTGTTCATTTAAACATTAATTCTAGATTAAGATTGTCCTCTGCTGAGAAGTATCTTCTTGAAGGTCCAATCCATGCACTGCTCTGTGAACAGGAAACAGTCTTCCAGACCTGTAGTCCTGGTAGTTGTGGTATTATGGAGTATGTGAAAAGAAAAATGCCAACATACATGCCTAATTTATTTAGCACTTAAAGTTCTCTTAGGAATGCTTTTACAGGATGGAAAGACTGTATGTAGTTCAGTATCATGCTACAGCAGGAGGCAGATTGAGTCCCAAGGCCAGGAGAAAGAGAGAGTCCATCCTCAGGGATAGGCAGTAGAGAGGAAAGCTGGAACTGTTAACTGACAGGAGCTTCTTTCAGGAGCCTGTTTGATCTGTCATAGGTGGATTCAAGTCACGACTTCCTGAAGCTTACATTAATTTTTTTAAGTTTACTTTCAGAGATAAAAGTTTTAGCCGGGCGTGGTGGCGCACGCCTTTAATCCCAGCACTTGGGAGGCAGAGGCAGGCGGATCTTTGTGAGTTCGAGGCCAGCCTGGGCTACCAAGTGAGCTCCAGGAAAGGCGCAAAGCTACACAGAGAAACCCTGTCTCGAAAAAAAACCAAAAAAAAAAAAAAAAAAAAAGTTTTAAATATATTGTCATGAACACTGTCTGTAATCGGTGCTTAAATCCTCATTGTATAAAAGAACAAAACCAGTGTTTGTGTACAGGTGGGGTAGACTTGTACTTTATAGACTTAGTAAAAACTTGGGGACCCAAAGGATGGTGCTCAGTTACAAACATGAATACTTTTTCTTCTGGCCAAGTTTTATACTCTCTCTTTCTCTCTCACTCTCTCTCTCTCTCTCTCTCTCTCTCTCTCTCTCTCTCTCTCTCTCTATATATATATATATATATATATATATATATGTGTGTGTGTGTGTACATATACATATATATGTCATATGTATATGACATGGATATTTTCAGCACAGTCAGCCAGCAGCACTTTTAAGTCTATGTTTAGTAAACTATGAAAGAAAATTAAAAATTTTGGCCTGTGACGATAATAATAGTAGCCAGTGTTTTGCCAAGCCTAGATTAATAGCTTATTAGAACTCCACTAACTACTAACATAAAACTCTGAAGCTTAGAAATCTTTAAGTCTTATTTTCACATAGCATAAGTCACTTCCTCAGACCTTTCCAACTTGTGTGTACATAATATATCCCTTCCTAAGACCCTCAAACTTATATAAACTTTAATCCTTTTTTTCTATCCAATCATTTACCAGAAGACATATATGGCTGGTTAATAGGAAGAATGATTGAAAAGCAAGTTCCTTTAATAAATGAATAGTAAACAGTTTTTTCTTTTTTGCTGAATAATAGCATGATAGCTTCAGTTTGGTTTTCATTTAAACCTAGTTTGTGAGGATATCTTTTTCAGTATGAAGCCTGTCAGCAAGATGACCCTGTCTTGAGTCTGCCTTCTTCAGCAGATGACCTATTATTTAAAAATAAACAACACATAATTTTCACATATTATGTGGACTGATCATGCAGCTGTAGCCTTGTTGGGAGGTGCTGTGGATATTGCTATATGTAAATAAATCTGATTGGCCAATAGCCAGACAGGAAGTATAGGCAGGACTAACAGGAAAATTGAGCTAGGAGCAAGGAGAAGGGAGACTGCCTGGAGCTGCCGCCAGGACAAGCAAGATGTAAGGTACCAATAAGCCGAGCCATGTGGCAAAGTATAAATTAATAGAAAAGGGCTAAATATAAGAGTGAGAGCTAAACAATGATAGGCCTGAGCTAATGGCCAAGCAGTTTAAATAATGTAAGAGTCTGTGTCTTTATTTTACAAGTGGGTTCTGGGACTGGTGGGACTTGGGAGCTGGAGAGAAACTCTCCAGCTACAGGGAGGAGCTGGGTAGGTCTGCTTGCTTCTGCTAAACTTATAAAACAACAACTTGTTAGAAATCAGAGAGAAAAATTTGAGCAGGAAGTATATCAAAACTACCCCTGTATCAGTTAAAATGACAGAGACTTACCTGATACCTAAGCATCCATCTGGAATTCTCCATGGTGGTCTCTATGACTCTGTTGGGAGCAGGGCTGTCACTTCTTGGATGTGACACACAAGACACTATTAAGACGTTGGTTGCCACACAGGGGAGCATCTACCTTCAAACACCAGACTCCTGAGGTCTGAGAGATGTTTCTGTGAAGGAGGAACTAGGGAAAACTGTCCTACCTTGGCTGGGCAGAGTAGGGCATCTAACTCAATAGTGTCCACATTTTGGCACGGACCTGGTGGTGGGTAAATTGTGTGCCAGGTATGAGCCCAGTTGTCCACATTAGCACAACTGAGGAAAGGTCAAGGTGGAGTATGTTCTTCCACCATATTTGTGAATAGTCTTAGAAGCTGATTCTAGAAGCTAGTATTTTTGTGTATCAGGGGAAGCTTTTTTGTTAAATAGTCTACATTCCATATTCAGCAGATCTCTCTGAGCAGTGTGTGGGACATCATTTAATTAATTAACTATACCTGATTTTAAACAAACTTTACTTATTTTCAGTTACTTGCTTCGTGCTTGTCCTTGATAGCATGTACAGAAGGCTATGGCTTGCCCCTCTGTAAATGAATTACATTTAAACTCAGCATTACCAAAACCACAGTTTGGAGCACAGTAAAAAGTTTGATTATTTATAAAGTAACTGACTGTTGCTTAGATTCTAATGGCTCCCTTGGGGGAGGAGGTGAGATGGCACAGCATCATCGGCACAGAAACCAAGAGTCCATTGAAGGCAAATAACAAACTCTCTTATTCAATAACAGGGAAGCCCTTATATACCCTCCTCCCAGTGCCTAGTCTGTGTGGTCATCCCTCATTGGCTGGGCATGATCAGGAACTTAGACAAGGACTGTTGCTAGGTCCTAGGCAGACTCTGCATGATCAGGAACTCTGACAGTAGTCAGAACCTCTGACAGTGACCAGGAACTCTGATAGCTCCTGTTGCTAGGCCCTCATGCAGACTCCAGGTTTGCTCCAGGTTGGAAGTACATTGTGTGCATGCCTTGGCTACTGGTCTGAGCCAATTTCCTCGGCCCTATGGGCCTATCTAACTACAACTGACCATTAACTTCCGTGTCTTAATTATCTTCTACAGTTTATACCAAGTTCATAGTTTGTATAAGATTAGAATTTTATAGTTTTATCCCTGTCAATCTGAGCCTTAAAATTTTTAGTTAAAGATTTATTTGAAGATCCTTTAGCATCAAAGTAAAACCTTAAACCATAAATACAGTCCACATTGTACAGTTTAGCTTCTTTGTCAAAAATCAGATGTTCATATTCAAGTGGATTAATGTCAGGTCTTCAGTTTGATTCTGTTGGTCCACAGATCATTTTTATGCCAATACAAAGCTGTTTTTATGACTAAAGCTGTAGTCAAACTTGAGATCAGGGATGGTGGTGCCTCCAGAGGTTGCTTTACTGTAGAGGTTTGTTTTATCTATCTTAGGTTTTTGTTTTTCCATATGAAGTTGAGTATCGTACTTTCCAGGTATGGGAAAAATTGTGTTGGGATTTTGATGGAGACTGCATTCAATCAGTAGACTGCTTTTGGTAAGATTGTCCTTTTAACTATGTTAATCCTACCTATCAATGAGAGTGGGAGAATTTTCCATTTTCTGATATTGCCTTCAGTTTCTTTCTTCAAAGACTTGAACTTTTTGTCATATAGATCTTTCACTTGCTTAGTTAGAGTTACCCCAAGGTATTTTATATTATTTGTGACTATGGTAAAAGGTGATATTTCTCTGATTTCTTTTTCAGCCCATTTATCATTTGTATGTAGGAGAGCTAAATTTTTATTGAATTAATCTTGTATCCTGCCACATTAATGAAAGTGTTTATCAGCTGCAGAAGTTCCCTGGTAGAATTTTGGGCGTCACTTATGTATACTATCATATCGTCTACAAATAGAGAAAGTTTGACTTCTTCCTTTCCAATTTATATTACTTTGATCTCCTTTTTTGTCTTATTACTCTGGCTAGAACTTCAAGTGCTATATTGATTAGATATTGAGAGAGTAGACAGCCTTGTCTTGTTCTCATTTTAGTGAAATTGCTTTGAGTTTCTCTCCATTTAATTTGATGTTTGCTGTTGGCTTACTGTTAATTGCCTTTATTATGTTTATGTATGTTCCTTGTATTACTGATCTCTCCCAGACCTTTACCATGATGGGGTGTTGGATTTTGTCAAAGGCCTTTTCAACATCTAATGAGATGATCATGTAGGTTTTTTTCTTTCAGTTTTTTTATATGGTGTATTACATTGACAGATTTTTATGTGTTGAACCATCTTTGCATCTCTGAGATAAAGCCTACTTGATCATGGTGGATAATTTTTTGATGTGTTCGATTTGGCAATATTTTATTGAGTATTTTTGCATCAATGTTCATGAGGGAGATTGATCTGTAACTCTCTTTCTTTGTTGCATCTTTGTGTGGCTTGGGAATCAGAGTAACTATAGCCTCATAAAAGGAGTTTTATAATATTCCGTATGTTTCTATTGTGTGGAACAATTTGAAGAGTATTGGTATTAAATGTTCTTTGAAAATCTGGTAGAATTCTGCATTGAAGCCATCTGGTCATGTGCTTTATTTTTGGTTGGGAGACTTTTAATGACTGTTTCTATTTCCTGAGGGGTTAGTGGTCTATTTAAATTGTTTTTCTCATCTTGGTTTGACTTTGGTATGTGGTACCTAATTAGGAAATTGTCCATTTCTTTTAAATTTTCTAATTTTGTGGAATACAGGTGTTTGAAGTATGACCTGAGGATTCTCTGTATTTCCTTGTTGTCTGTTGTTATGTCTCTCTTTTCATTTCTGATTTTATTAATTTAGATGCTCTCTCTCTGTCTTTGGTTAGCTTGGATAAGGGTTTGTCTATCTTGTTGATTTTCTCAAAGAACCAACTCTTTCCTTCATTGATTCTTTGAT
Source organism: Peromyscus maniculatus bairdii (assembly GCF_049852395.1). Classification (NCBI taxonomy): domain Eukaryota; kingdom Metazoa; phylum Chordata; class Mammalia; order Rodentia; family Cricetidae; genus Peromyscus; species Peromyscus maniculatus. The sequence continues at coordinate 61,920,943 of NC_134874.1, read as the reverse complement.
TTGTTTTCTTTGTTTCCATTTTAATGATTTCAACTCTCAATTTGATTATTTCCTGGCATCCATTCCTCCTTGTTTCTTTGCTTCTTTTTTTTAGAGCTGTTAAAGTGTGCTGTTATGTCACTAGTGTGAAATTCCCCAACTTCTTTATGTGGGCATTTAGTGCTATGAATTTTCCTCTTAGCACTGATTTCATAGTGTCCCACAAGAT